>NC_080854.1:22138084-22456205 GCF_030435755.1 Ochotona princeps | reverse complement strand
TTTGTTGTAAATATTCATCCATACAGGTAAAAAGAAGTTTCCATGTGTAAGATACATATTACCTGACTTGAACCACCTATCACACCAGATGGAGGGACATACTTCCTGGTCTACCTAAAAGAGATTGTCAACATTTGAGTTTGTTTGGGATTTCCTGGATACTTAAAGTAAAAACATAACCATGAAATTAATATTTGTGAAGCTGATATTTTTTAGAAAATTTTATTGATGTCCATATCTAACATCCTTAAAGAACTTTTACCTCCCAGTTTTGAACCCATACTCTTCCGGGCCACTGTTGTGATTAACATTTTTAAATATTCAACATATAAACAGGCATCAAATGCATTTCTTATCTGTGTATCAAAGCCAGCTGCCACGAATTTCATTCTAACATTATTTCCTAAATTATCACACTCTATTTTTTATATGGCTACATGTAAGAGAATGTTTTCCCCAAAATGATAACACCTGGAAAGATTTCTCTTTTGTAAGGAGGCAGGAACAGCATCAAGGAATAGCCCGACTCCATTGGGTTCCCAGGAAATTATTACAGGACAACCAGGAAGTTACTCAGTAAAGAATGGGAAAGATCCCTGAAAAGCAAACGGACCCTATTCAGTGGCTAGGCCAGAAGGCTAGCTCCAGCAGCACAGTCCACCCAGCAGCCAGTGGTTCTCAGGCAGTGGACCTCTCGTGTTGAACCTCCCTCACACATAAATCCTTTCCATAGATACTCCTGGCGAATGCATTGCAATCCATAGATTTTGATTTTGCATAGCTTCTTATAGATATTTATTGAATATTTTTATGAATTAGAACCCTAGGTTCTGTATCAACAGAATCAACACATTTGTGGACTGAAAATGCCTTAAAAAATGAAAAGAAATCCATCTGCATTAAACATTTCCAGAATATCTTTCTTTCTTTTTTTTTTTGAAGATTTATTTTTATTGAAAAGTCAGATATACAGAGAAGAGGAGAGATAAGAAGATCTTCCATGCATTGATTCACTCTCCAAGTGGCCGCAACGGCCAGAGCTGAGGCAATCCGAAGTCAGGAGCCAGGAGCCTCTTTCTGTCTCCTGCACAGGTGTAGAACCCCAAAGCTTTGGGCCATCCTTGACTGCTTTCCCAAGCCACAAGCAGGGAGCTGGATGGGAAGAAGGGCAGTTGGGATTAGAACCGGCGCCCATATGGGATCCCAGTGCATACAAGGTGAGGACTTTAGCCACTAGGCTACTGTGCCAGACCTGAGTATTTTTTCTTATTGTTATTTCTTAACTGAGACTAAAATAGCAGCCATTTACACGTTGATAAATGTGTGTTGGTCATTATCAGCAATCTAGAGATAATTTAAAGGATGGGGTAGGTATTCAGGTTACATGCAAATTCTCTTGAACATATACAGTTTTTGGGGTGTGGGGAAAGCTTGAGCCAATCCTTCATAGAAGCCGATTAAATTATTTTATCTGAACTGAAATTAGCTCATGCCTGTGGTTTCAAACTGACTTGAATTTCTCAGAGAAGTCCCTCTGTCTGCCACCAAGCACTTTGTTTACAGAGCTCTAGTATGAACACCCCCAAACTAGAGCTGGAATTCCTATAATTTGAGGAAAGATTTTTAATTTCCAGCATATGATCCATGTTGTTCTAACTTAGTCATGCTATTGATTGATTGATGCACTATTTTTGTTTTTGTTTTTTATAAAAATTATCTCTTAAATTCAGGATCAATTAAGTTTGCAGTATTGGCTACAGTGTCCATTATATCAGTAGCGTTGTACACATTGTAGCTTAACTTTAATACTTCTTTCACTAACGTTAAGTGTATACATTCCCATCCTTGAATTTGTTGGTAGAGTGGCAGGTCTTATCACCAAATCTTAAACTGAAGAATAGGAATGTGAGACTAGATGAAGATGTTATCCCACATTTCACCTGACTTGCTTCAGCCAAAACCTCTGAATACAACCTTGTTCTTACTCTCTACTCCAATCTTTGTTATTGAATAGTTCAATATCTTCTGCAGCTTAGTTTCCTGAACAGGAAACAGCCTAACCATCATAGTTCAATATTTTAAAAATGCATATTTTATTTATTTGAAAAGCAGAGCTTCACAGAAAGGGAGAGATACAGAAATAAAGCTCCTCCATCTGCTGGGTCACTTCCCAGATGATAACAGCCAGAGCTGGGCCAAGGCAAAGCTAAGAGCCTGAAACCCCATCCCAGCTGCCCAAGGATTTGGGACATCTGCTGCTTGCCCAGGTGCATTAGTAGAGAGCCAGACGTAAGTGGAACAGCAGGGGATGTCCACATGGGATGCCAGCATTGCAGATGGCATCTTAACCTGTTGCTCCATAACACTAGCAGCTACATTTCATTATTTAGTCTATTACTTTATAGGCAGAATATCAACGTGAGACCTGCACTACTCAAGATATATTATTGGATAACTGACCCAAGTATAGTGATAGATTGCAGTGGCTGAATGTTAAGGCACATATATAGATCATTGGATGTTTTTATCTTATTAATTGACTCATAAGAGCTATCCATGCTAATGAAATACAGTGTAATGTTTTTGATACATGGTTACATTGCCTTATGATCAAATCAGGAAAATTAGTATCCACCATTTCCTAGATTTATATTCTTTGCATTAAGAACATTGAAGATTCTCTTGGTATTTGATATATATTATGATATCATTAGCTTTGGGCATCTGATTGTGCTGTTGAGCCAGATCGTGTTTGTCCTATCATTATATGCTCCTCATTCTGCTCCCTCTACTTTATACAGCTTCTGGCAGTCATTATTCTGCTTCTGCTTTGAAGAGATCAGCATTTATAGATTCCATGAATGAGACAGATAACATGCTTGTTCTTCTGTGCCTTATTGTACTTCATATACTGTCGTCTAGGTTCATCCATATTGTCACAAATGTCAGGATTTCATTTGTTTTCACAGTTGTATGTAGATCACATTTTCTTCATCTATTCATCCATTGATGCATACTAAGGATGATTCTATATCTTGTTAATGGTGGATGGTTCTGTAATAAATATGCCAATACAGATGTTTCAAAAAGATGTATATTTCATCAGTCAGGTTCGTGTTGTCATAGTAAAATACTGTAGGTTAGGTGGCTTAAAGACAAATTATTTTTCGTGATTCTAGAGGCTATTAAGTCTATGATGAAGGAACTACCAACTTGGATCCTTGATGAAAGTTATCTTTCCAGCTTGAAGATGGATGCCTTTCTACTGTGCCCTCACAGAGCACAGAGAAGGAATGAGCTCTGGTCCTTTATCCTTATGGGCTAAGACTATTATCCCTTTACTAGGACTCAAGACTGTATCTAAACCTGATTACCTCAAGCAGGACCACCTTAAAATACCATCGCTGTAGGTATTAGGGCTTAAATAGGACTTTTAGGAAGATAGAAATAGGAACCCAAATCAAATGACATTACTTATTTCATGTCATCTTTTCATCCCTTGCTAAGAAAGAAGTTGCTTTGCTAGTGAATTGCAGCATTGATTCAATTTTAATTAACAATAGAGAATTTCATTGTGAAATACTGGAGGCCTCTTTCAGAAACATATGAATACAAGTTAGTTTTAGTTGCTCACATGATAGGAGATGAGATGCTGTTTGGTTATTTTGCTACGAAAATTCTACCTGCCCTTGTACACGATGCACCACGTTATCATTCCTAAGCGCCTGCAACAATACAGTATTTCTGAAGATAAGCAACAGGAATTATGATCATTCTGCAAAATTCAAAGAAACTAAGAAATAATTTTCTAAATATCACCTTAATTTTGCCTTTAAGATTTTATACTTCACATATGCAAACTCTCCTCTTTATTCACTGAGAACTTTACCTCTAAATTCTCAAATCCCTTTGGCGATGTTAACTTTATCTGGCTGGCTTTTTAAAATCTAGCCTTATTGTATCTTCATAGGGTCACTAATATGATGTTGAATGCAGGTAGTCAGGCATAATTATTATAACTGATAGAGCAGAAAACAATATGTCTTCAAAGGGAGCTATAGTTAATATAATTTCATGTAATAAAATACATTATTTTACAATTCTTGTGAATAAAATTCTTTTTTTGGAAATTGGCATAGACTTGGTTAAGGTGTAGAATTTGTTTTTATGAAGTCAACAAGGTGGAAGGAAAGGTAATTTGCTTAAGATCACCAGAATCATAGACAGGGTAAGGTAATTATGAAGCCATGGAAGGAACAGTTGACTTAAGGTTTCAAGTCCAAGGCATTATGCCAGAACTTGGGGGGGCGGGGGATGGCTTATAAAGCCAAAGAGTTTGGTATTGATATAGAAGTGGAGTGGTACAGGAAGTGAGAAGGACAGAGCCAAAGAGAAGAGTTCTGTATAATTGACATGATTAGAGTATGCAGCACTCATTTGGTCTGTTTACTACTAATAATGCAAATTGTATAGACTCTGAGCTTTTTCCTGTCTGGGTCCAGAAAAATTAGAGGCTTTTCTGGGCTTCCAACTAATGATTTTCCGATTTGTTACCTATCTGCTTTGAAAACTATTGACTCGGTTTCTTTGCATCAAGTCCACTTTCTCAGCAATCAGTTTCTTGGATTTCCCACCAAGTATTACAGAGCAGGCTCCATGTCTCTAAACTCTCAAGCTGTGTCTTGGCAGACAAATGGAGCAAGAATAGAATTATAACCTTTAGAAATCTGAATGAATTCCAAGAAAGTCTTTGGGTTTTGATTTGGGTCAGATATTCTGGACTTAAATACAAAGCTCTCCACCAGAAAGATTCCCACCCTGTTGCTCCTGTCCAGTGCCATGACTTGTTGATACACTGGACCTGTGCTAGTCTCAGATACACTGGTCAGTGATAACAGCCACCACCACCAATAGAACTGCTTGGGAGCTCCAGTCCAGGGGAAAGTGCTGATATGAATGCAGGGTGATGCTGTCCCAAAGTTGCTTAGAGCTTAGCAGACTTCCAGTGGCCTGAGAGTCTTTTGTTTGTTTGGACCCAGCAATTATGCTTTGAAAAACATTAAGCTGCTATGATTCCCAGTGCTTCGCATTCAATGTACCAGGCATTGAAGGGCCACAATGGCTTGCCAAGACACACAGTGGGGCCAGAAGCAGGAACATGAAACTTTGTGGTGACTAAGCTATACCTCCACTGTTCTTATACATGAATGGCTTTAAGCACATGTGAATCAGACTGATAAATAGAATCCCCTGCTCATTGCTTATACCTGGTTCTATTGCTGGATCTCAGCATCACTACATTTTCAGGATCTCTCCCAGTGGCTTGATCAAGGTGCTCACTGGTAATTACTTGTACAGCCAGCATGGTGTTTTTAGCTGTCTGAAATGTTGGTTGTTTACAGTTCAGGGATTCAGAGGCAAAAATCTGACAGTGTTCACAAGTGTTGAGCTCTCTGAACTTCACGTTATGTTCAGTCACTGAAATGCATATGATGAGAGTTCCCAGCTCACTCATGTGTGGACTCTTAGGCCTGACAGCCATCATTGTTACCTACTAAGTAATTGGCCATGGTCAATTTGGATGTCACTCTCAAAGTCAACCTAAGGTCTTACTCTGGGTCTTATTTGGTTATAAGTTATAATTAAGCATTGTTATTTCCATACTACTAAATGAGGGCAAACTGAGGAAAGCCACTGCTGGGACAGAGAGATCTGTTGTTGTATCAGAAACAGTTCTTTGGATCTTGGTAAGACAGAAATAATTGTGGGATTGACTGATAGGCAAGGCATCAGTTACCCACAATTTTTTTTTTTAAGATTTATTTTTATTACAAAGTCAGATATACACAGAGGAGGAGAGACAGTGAGGAAGATCTTCCGTCCGATGATTCACTCCTCAAGTGAGCCGCAACAGGCCGGTGCACGCTGATCTGAAGCCAAGAACCAGGAACCTCTTCCGGGTCTCCCACGTGGGTGCAGGGTCCCAAAGCTTTGGGCCATCCTCGACTGCTTTCCCAGGCCACAAGCAGGGAGCTGGATGGGAAGTGGAGCTGCAGGGACCAGAACCGGCACCCATATGGGATCCCGGGGCGTTCAAGGCGAGGACTTTAGCCACTAGGCCACGCTGCCGGGCCCACCCACAATTCTTAGTCAAGACACTATTCAACTCAGCATGGGCTGCAGATGCCAGTGAATAGCTAACTTCTGCCTCTCTTTTGCGCTATAGGCCATATTTGCATTTGTCTAGATAACCTTCTCTCTGAAGGTTCACCCACCCAGCTAACATCAAGAAGAGATAGAAGCTCCTGTCCTGCCTCCTAGCTCCTCTGATCTCAAAGGCCAAAACTACAAGGAAGATGTGGCCAGGTTGGGAGTTCAGCATTCTGTGATCCAGCCAGAGATCAGGTGCTTTATGCTGCCAGGCTCACTGATCAGAGTCAGTTCATCTTTTAAAGTTGTTCTGAGAGCTTCTTGAAGCTGGGCTCTAACACCCAGCCCATTCTGTTGACAATTTGTAGGTAAGAAGTCAGAAGTCAGTTGCCCATCAGCTGATCACCCTCCCCTCTCTCATCCTTATCAAGGGCAGAATATGGCAGTATCATCACTCTGTTCCATAGGAACCCTGCTGTTAAGCAGGTTCCATCCATTGTCCAAGAAACCCAAGTTGACTGCTCAAATATAGATTATCTGAATAGGACACCAAGTTATGTCTGTAACTGTCCTTCCTGCTTTGAGAATCCTGAGTAGTCATTATGAAGTTTACACTCAGTTCTTGCAGATTCTCTTTGAGCTGGGGGTAGTAGGAGAAAAGAAAGCCTGGGGAGAAATGACAAACAACAGTGGCTCTCAAACCTGGGAAATTTTACCTTACCACCTTGATTTAGAATATGGCTTTTTTTTCTTAGTGCCAGATTTCCCAAGCACATTAACTGGAATATAGCCACCAGGCTTTCCATGTTACCATAGCAATAGGTGTGCTTCTGTAATGAATTGATTACTTATGGTAGGAGACCAGGGCCTATCCAACCAGCAGATGTAGTGCCAGGGGTTGAATTCTTAGAACTGAGACCAAAGGAGCCAGATAATTTCTCTGAAGTAGGCAGAAACAGGAAGAAGCAGAGGTGGGATCGTGCCAAGTCCTCTGAGCATGCCAGTGATCAAAACTGAGATTTGAGTGGGAACCAAACTAGAAAATGAAAATGAAGCCAGCAGGTTAGAAATTAGGCAGGCCTGGAACAGAACAGGACTCAAAGACTTGGCAGCAAAGTGAAGAGGCCATAGGCAAACAGAGCTAGGGTATATGCAGGTTTTGTTGTTGTTGTTGTTGCTATTTTTGCCAGTTGTGTGGTACTCAGATGGATCAAACCAGCCTGGAAGACTCAAGGCACACCCCTAGCTGGGAATATGAAATTATCCAGGCCCCAAACAGTGTCTGCTAGGAGGACACCTACTCATTCTCTCTGGCTATTTTGCCCTTGGTCCAGGACCCTCTAGATTCAACCAAGGAATCGGAACTTTCCAGAACTACTAGCCTATGACTGCTTTAGACCTGCCTCCTCAGGATCAGGAGATCTGAATCCCAGATAACTCTGATCCATTCCTAGCTGTGTCCCAAGTGTGTCAGCTATTCTTTGATAGTGAGACTCTTCACATCACACTATACACATTGTTATTTATTTTCTGCATGGTGTTGATATTCTTACTGCATCTCTATATGAGAATAATGCTTTCTAATCTTGTTCCTAGTTTTGAGGTTAGGTTGTGTCCATCTGATTTGATTACCTAAGTCAACTTTTCCCTTAATCAACAGTATGAAATTTATTGTATTTATATTTGCTCATTTATCTGTTTACATTTGTTGAGTTGAGACTATTGACAAATTGATTCAGTCAATAAATATATTCAGTCCCTATTTTTTATCAATATTGTTCTGGATGTTCTAGATATTAGATTATGAAGCTGACTGAGATAGAAATCATTCCCTTCCAATGTTCATGGTTTAGTGTGGATGGGAGAAAAATTATTGTATAGAAAAAACTTAAGATAAGAATGAAAAATGACAGGGGACATGTTAGAAGGAATTATATTCAGTTGATTTAAAGGTGTTAATTCAAAAATGGACTAAACCTGTGAACTCTGACCTCCTGTCATTGTGTTTTCCCCATGAGCTCTGTTAATGTCAGGCATGTAGAACACCCTAACTTCTGCAAGAATTTTGTGTATCCTAAGAGTTGTCTGAAGATACCAGTCATGATTATGTCTAAATATATACAAGAGTTGAATGTGTCAGTTATACAATGAATTGCAATATGATAAATGGGTAATTTAGTTGTTTGTGGTTATGACATCATGGGGCTCCCAGAATATTTGGAGTTTGTTTGATGGCTTACCTCATCTCCCATGAGGAGATGAGGTAAAAGTAATACTTTTACTTTGGGTGAAATATAACTATTAAGCTAGTCTGTTTTCCAGTAAGCTTGAGTTTTATTGTGCTTTGAATAATTGTAATTGATAATGTTACTTATTAAGAGTTTTCTAGCATTTATATTATGAAAATTTTACATAAAACTGTTTTTCCAAAGTATTAAAGTAGGCCATGACTAAGCTCTAATAACATAAATAAGACTTAGAACTCTAAATGGATCTTTAAATTAATTAAAAACACTTATGAGAACTTATGACAAGTAATATATTGTTTTAAAAATTTACTCTGATAATATTAAATGGACATTAAGGGAATATTTACAACAGCTTTAAGGCAGTATGTTCAAATTAAATGGAAGATTTTCTTAAATAATACAATTTTCTGAGAGTATTATCAGAAGGAACAAAAATATAAATAGCCTTTAAAATGTAAAATAAGTAAAAAAATTATACTTTGATAGATACCTATTCTTTTTTTAAAAAGATTTATTTATGTTTATTGGAAAGTCAGATATACACTGAACAAGTGGCCACAACGGCTGGAGCTGTGCCAATCCTAAGCCAGGAGCCAAGAACCTCCTCCAGGTTTCCCAATGGATGCAGGGTCCCAAGGCTTTGGGCCGTTCTCGACTGCTTTCCCAGGCCACAGGCATGGAGCTGGATGGGAAGCGGGGCCGGTGAGATTAGAACTGAGGCCCTTATGGGATCCCTGTGTGTTTAACGCAAGGACTTTAATCACTACACTATCACGCCAAGCCCAGTACCTGTTCTTTAATGTAAATATTAGATGTCTGTTATTCTTACTCTCCATATGTGTACATATCTAATAGGTGAACCAAGATGATAATTATTAACATGAGATAAAAACTGAGAGTTCCTGGTATCCTGTCTAACTAAAACAAACAAACAAACAAACAAACAAAAAACTTCCTTTGCTTTTCGAGCAGGTGACTGAGGGTCTCATAATGTGGAGTTAGCACCTATGGAACTGCTTGAAGCCAGGTTATTGGAAGCTTCTACCCTAAACTTTTCAGCTATTATAGCAAAGTAAAGTTTAAAAAGGTTCCATTTCAGGGTTGTTACACGGTGGGTTCAGTGGCCTTCTGGGTTGCTCCCAGCTCGTATCGGGGCTTTTGCTTCTGCTCTGCCTTCCAACTAAGGCACCTGAGAGGGAAGCATATGTATGATGGCCCAGGCACGTAGGTTCCTGCCAGTCAGGTAGCAGACCAAGATGGAGTTCCTGACTCTTGGCATTGTCATGACTCAGTCCCAGCTGTTAACAAGCATTTGGAGAATAAACCAGAAAATGAAGATCAAGGTCTCTGTTTCTCTCCTGGCCCTCACTCTCGCTCTCACTCTGAAATTTTGCCTTTAAAATGAATAAATAGGGCCCAGTGCAGTGGCCTAGCAACTAAAGTCCTTACCTTGAACACACAGGGATCCCATGTGAGGATCGGTTCTAATCCCAGCAGCCTTGCTTCCCATCAGGCCCCCTGCTTGTGGCCTAGGAAAGCAGTGGAGGATGGCCCAAAGCCTTGGGAACCTGCACCCACATGGGAGACCCGGGAGAGCTCCTGGCTCCTGGCTTTGGATTGACACAGCTGTGGCTGTTGTGGTCACTTGGGGAATGAATCATTGGATGGAAGATCTTCCTCTCTGTCTCTGTTTCTCTCTATATATATATGACTTGGCAATAAAAATTTTAAAAGTCTTTCAAACAATAAATAAATAAATATTTAAATAGTAAATGTAAATATTTATTGTATTCCCTAGAATATTCTTTCTCCTCTATCTTAGGAAAAAGACGCTAGTCCAATCTTTCTTTTAAAAAAATGCATCAGTAATTGAAGCATATGATGTTTAGCTCCTACCAAACGGAAGATATTCTAGTTTATTCCTCAAAAACTCAAAATGGCTGGGACTAAGGTAGAATCCAGGAGTCCAATCCAGGCCTCCCCACCTAGATAAGAACCCAATTACTTAAACTGTCACCACTGTCTCTCAGAATCTGCCCTGTTGAAGCCGGGGTCAGAAGCTGGAGCTCAAAATGTTCCCCAGATAGCCCTTTTGGGCAGCTCTTGAACTATGCATCTCAGCTCACCTTCAACTACGTGTATTCCCAAAGAGATGCTAGTCACACATGCTCTTGGTGCTTTAACCTGAAGGCCAAGGATATTAACAGACAATTTAGACCACAAAGAAGAAAGATATGACGTTCCAGAAGTAACCAGAAGCATAATAGATGTAACCATTAGGAAATGGAGAGGGATACAGATAGGTTGAATCCAAACTGAGTTGCAGTGTGGTATATCCATGTCATCTGTGAAGATGGCAAGCATGGAAGATAGTTTGTAGCTGAGAACTCAAGATTCAGGTTCAATAAGGATCAGTGGAGGTCAATTAATACACTGAACAGGTTGTGACTTGACCAAAAGTGGAGCATGTTAATTCCCTGTTGAAATTTTGTGATCTGTTAATACATACATATATATGTGAATGTGTATATATACATATATATATAGTGTGTGTGAGTGTGTAAAGAGAGAGAGAGATAGGCCCGGCGGCGTGGCCTAGTGGCTAAAGTCCTCGCCTTGAATGCCCCGGGATCCCATATGGGCGCCGGTTCTAATCCTGGCAGCTCCACTTCCCATCCAGCTCCCTGCTTGTGGCCTGGGAAAGCAGTCGAGGACGGCCCAAAGCTTTGGGACCCTGCACCCACGTGAAAGATCCGGAAGAGGTTCCTGGTTCCCAGCATCGGATTGGCGCGTACCAGCCCATTGCGGCTCACTTGGGAGTGAAACATCGGATGGAAGATCTTCCTCTCTGTCTCTCCTCCTCTCTGTATATCCGGCTTTCCAGTAATAATAAAAAAAAATCTTTAAAAAAGAGAGAGAGAGTTATCTTCATTCATGTAATCTCTTTGTCTTGTGGTTGTTAAATTGATAAACTTCATTTTAGTTTAAATTTTTTTTCCCAGATCTTCTGATCTCATGTTCACTCATCATGTTATTCCATCATCTTTGAGATTTTAACTTGACTTAGCCTTTATTCTTGGCCTTTGCTTAAAAATGTCACCAGCTGGTTTTCTAAGGTGGCTGTGCTCAACATGTTCCACAAATCCTTTATCTGTTTGTCACCATCAGTCAGGCTTCAGTTCTGTCCTGACCTCAACATTCTGTTCTCTTCACAGTCCATTTTCTGTTCTACTGTGTTTGGCCACATTCCGCAATTACCTTATGATGGAAGAAGGCTGGATTTCAGTCCCCTTAGGAGGGACTAGGCAGACGGGGGGATGCTGCCACTCCTCCCGTGTGGCACTGTTACACTCCCCCTTCAGCGTCCTGAGAACTTTTTTGATTACATGTTGGAGTTCAGCCATCAGCTAGGCTATGCACACAAGGATTACTTCACTTATTCTTTACACAGTCTTGTAAGATGGACAATAGTTCATGCTTCAAAAATGAGAGAACTGACAGAAATGCAAAACCACCAAGTAGTGGATGACTGTGGGAATCCAGGCCCTATTTTAGGTCTAAAACCATATCATGTAGATGGCTGGGAATCATGGATAACATTAGTAACTTTCACTTTGCCTTGGCCTTGAAATTTTGGTCACCTACCACCTACCTATTCACAGCAGATCTCATAAGATTATATTCTCAGCAAACCTTATAAAATACTATTAGTATATCATAAGATTATATTCTCTAATGACACCATGGTTTGTTTAGTTAATCTGTGATAGTACAATCTGCGACAATACATGTATCGGAATAAAAAGTGGATCTAGCACTTCAGCCCAGTCATTTCAGTAGGAGCGTGGGCATCCCAAGTAATGTCTTAATCATTAGATCAGTTGCCTTTCCATGATTGTATTTCATTTGCTATAGGTTGTATTTCCTTTTAATACTCAAATTTTTCTATCCCTACATTCTGTCTTTAAGAATGTCTCCATTTTGTGCTTGCTTGTCACTTTTTCAGAACATGGTTGGGGAGTGGGCCTTACCAGAAGAAATGGCTGATAATCAACCACCTTCCAACAATCAAATATTAGGCCATGTACTTCACAGACTAATTGAAAAATCTCTCCCTCCTCAAGTTGAATCAGCAGAGCCAGAATTACTTTCATCAGCTGTTAAGGGATGCATATTGGGGAAAACGTTTAGTGGAAAAACTACCATTCTACAGTCTCTACAAAAAGGTAGGATGGCTTTTATTATTCCCTTACCAGATTCTAAACTGACTGTAGCTGCATATGTCTACAGAAAATCATGTAAGAGTCTCTGCTGATATACTGGGGAATCTCTTGTAGTTGGATTGCTTTATAATTATGTTCTAAGTCATGTTTATTACGCTTTAAGACTGTCCATTGTACTTTGACATTGTCAGGCAATTAGTTAGTTGACTAATTTGTGACTAATTGTGATTAACGCCAATTTGAGTCCCCCATGCATTGCTTGCAACCAAGCTTCTTGCTGATGCACCTGGAAAGGAGCAAATGAAGGCCCAAGTACTTGGGCCTCTGCCACCTGCCTGGGAGACCCAGATGGAGTTTCTGTCTCCTGGCCTGGTCCAGCCCCAGCCATTGTGGCCTACTGGGAATGAACCAGGAGATCGAAGGAAGATCACTCTCTCTCTTTCTCTCTTTTTCTCCCACCTTCCCTCCCTCCCTCTTGTTTCCTTCTCTCCTGTTTCCATCACTGTAGCTTTAAAATAAATAAATAAAATCTTTTAAGAAACTGGCAACATACTCATATATGCTTCAATATGGATGAACCCTGATAACATTGTAAGTCAGAGAAACCATACACAAAAGATCACGTAAAATATTTGGAACAGGCAAATCTATAGACACAGTGGTGGTCAAAGGAAGGGCAGAAGAATAGGGAGTGACAGCGTAATGGGCTAGAGGGAAAAAATAAATTCTGAAACAAGATAATGTATAACATATCACTGAATTGTACATTAGTTCATGGTTAAGTTTATGTTACGGGAGTTTTTCCATAGTAATAATAACAGAAGACCTGACATAGCAGTTTTGAGGGGGGCCCAAAAGACAATCTTATAGGGTCAAACTAATGACATCAATTTCCCACATTGAAAGCTATTGAAAACATTGTCTTTTGTATTTTAGACTTTCCTGTTAAAGTACTTTCTATTGACACTCTTGTCCAAGAAGCTATCCAAGCCTATCATGACAATGAAAAAGTCAGTGGGGACCAGCCAGTTCCACAAGAGGACAGGAAAGAAAACCAGGCAAGTGTGATTTTTAATTGTTCTTGTACAACTGATATACCAGAGACTTGAAACTGAGTGAAGTCCAGATGATCTTCTAGACTGGAGATATTTTATTCCTGTAAGGTCCAGAGGGATATAAACATTTTAGGTTTTGTGGATCCAAGTGTAAAATGGATGATACTATGTGAGTTCTTGTGCAAAAAAGAGATGAAACTCAGCCCAGCCCCATCAGCTCGCTGTGTGGACCACCAGAGTGGTGGCGCCCTTTGTTCTCAGCTTGAGGCATTCCATTCTCTTGAAGAAAGAGCCACTGACTGGTAAGTGGAGATGGGTGGGATAACTGACTTGCAGGGCTGAGAGATAGAATATGAGTGCTTAGGCAAGTTCAAGAAGTCATCAACTCCAGGACTGTGATCCTATTACATAGCTCCCAGCAGTTAACAACATGAGTCTGCAAGGTGGAATTGGAACAGAAGAGGTCTCTGGAAGCAACTGCACAGGTTTTGAAGACCAATACAAACTGGAGTGGAGGAAAAATACCTGGGCTAACATCCAGGTTCACTGTGCTGGGATCCTTGAGTGATGTCCAGGATCCATAGAAAAATAGTTGTCCTGCTGAAAGCCATAGCATACCTACTCTTGTTCAGCCTAGTAGGTCAGTGTGTGGGAGATAGAAGGGGTTCTCTGTATAGATTCACGTTCTTTTCAGTATTATATCTCTTCATGTTATTGCATGAAGGTTCTTGGGGTGAAGTGAAAGAGTAGATAGGAGAATGTAGTGTCATTTTGAGAATCATTCATGTGGTCTAACCTCATTTTACACAGGTGACAGTAGAAACCCTAAGCATGAATTGATTTACTTGGGCTAAAAACAGACTGTAAATGGCTACTCTGTGATTGAAATTCCAGGTTCTGAGTGTAACTCTCTATTTTTTGTGGGTTGCTGCAACTAGATAGACTAGTAGAACATTCACTCAATTATTTGGAGGAGTTACAAATTAAATGGAATTGAACCATACATTCCTGAAAGAACTGGAAATTTTCATTTCTTGTTGGACTCTGTCTTCTTCCATGTTGTAATGCACTTTCTATTTTAACCAATGGAGTTATGTATAATCTACTTTTTTTTCTTTACTTTTCCATGACCATGACTTCTAGGATTATTATTTGAGGATAATTTTTTTAAATTATACTGTTGTCTCAAATTCCATCATATTTTCAAATTGCAGTTGCTGTATTATACATAGTAATCAAAACCATTTGAAAGATTATGCCACAGTTTACTATGTGTTTCCATAAGTACAGCTCAGCTCCAATTTTACATAGCAAACATGTTTTCTCGTTTACAGGCTTGCCCTCTTATATAGTTTCTTTATATTCTAGTGTAAGTCTCAGAACCCCCCAACTCACTATTGTTGTTGCCATCATCACCAAATAACACATAGGTTAGCCATGATCATGCAAGTCTGTCAAAATATTTGGGTTTTTCATTTATTTATTTATTCTAGTTGTTTATGAAGAGATTGTTTATTTTTAAAAACTATAAACATAGTATTAAACAACTCTAATTAATTATAAATGACTTCGGAATACTTTCTCATTGATTTTAATCAGAACTTTCCGGACTAGCAGAGTTGTCTGCTGTTAGACATGTTCATTATCCATTATTTGGTAATCCTGGAAGAAAGGGTGATTAGTGAATAGCTTAACCTTTCTTGAGAAATTTGGCCTGTCTTCCAACAGGAGAACCCAAAGTGTGTTAGAGCATTTTTGATCATATTGTTACTAGTTCAGGCCATGAAGGAAGGGGAGGAAGGAGAGGGAGAGACAGGGAGGGAGCA
Organism: Ochotona princeps; assembly: GCF_030435755.1. Lineage (NCBI taxonomy): Eukaryota > Metazoa > Chordata > Mammalia > Lagomorpha > Ochotonidae > Ochotona > Ochotona princeps. The sequence goes on along the minus strand of NC_080854.1, from coordinate 22,440,702 downwards.
AAGGAAGAGAGGGAAAACACCATGCCACCCAGTGTTCTGCAGGGCTGGGAGTGTGTTCAACACTCACTCTAGTATTAAGAATGTACCCTAGTGAAGTGAGAGCCTGTTCTACTGACATTTGAAAGCTTAGATTTGATTTGTCTTCCTACAAGTAGCAAAACATATCATCTTTTTTTTTTTTTTGGTGAGGACTGTATTAGTTCATTTTCCCTTGTTGTAACAAAAGTACATGAGCCAAGGTGATTTGTGAAAGAAAGACCCCACAGACATGGTGCTTCAGCCCTGGGGAGGACTTACTGGTGATTGATACCAGGCTGATGGTAAACTTGTAAGAGCAAGAGGTCACACAGTTGGACGGGAAGCCAGAGAGACACTCAGATCAGACACACCCTTTCATAATAACCCTCTCTCTTGGGAACTAACTCCTCTCTAAAGACCAGCATGAATACCTTCTGAAAAGTTCAACATCTAAACCCATGGGAAACAAACTATCCAAACCATGGCAAGGACCAAAAGACAGAACAGGTGAAAAACAGCAAACAAGCCAACACTCAGAAACAAGCAAAAAAAAAAAAAAAAAAAAAAAGAAAAGAAAAGAGAAGAAAAGAAAAGAAAAAAACAAAAAACACCTAGGCTTTAGTCTGAAACGAGAGTCATGTTTATACAGGTTGTCCCCAGAGGATACACCAGGCTGGAAAGAAGAAGCTCAAACTCTGCATAAAAATTTTCCTGAGATGTCTCCCTGACCCCAGGATTGCACCAAATGAATCAGTATCTTCCTCAGAGAGCATGGGCATTTAGTTATTTTCTCCTAAACAAAACATTTGGAATCTGAATTTTAAATTAGCTGCCATCTACCATTTGTTTATTTCTGCAGCTCACTGTGCGGGCACAGCTTGGCGCAAAATCAGAACAGTTGCTGAAGAAAGGAAAGAGTATCTCAGACACGTTGCTTGTTAGCATCATGGTCAATGCCATTAAGTATGTATTATGATTTTCTTTATTTGTTAATGCCAGTCTTTACCACTTGAAGATATATAAAAGATGATATAGAATACCTCATTTTTTAATATCTAATAATTGCTCACCCCATAAGAAAGTATTCAACAACACAAAGTTGAATCTATTTTGTGATTTACATGTGTGTGTTTTCCTTCTTCCCCTTTAGCAACCTTGACTTCTTACACCCAGATATGAGTACAAGTCAGCTTCTATCGCTTGTGGGGGATTCAGTGAGAAATCCATTGGAAACACCAAGGGACAGATTATGGAGAAAAGGGAGCAGCTCCGAGGACCCAGGACACTGGGCTTCTCCTTTGGGGTTATAAAGAAGGGGTCAGCGAACTGGGCACAAGCACACAAAGGCTTGAGCAGTGCGAACACGGGGCGCTGGCGACAGAGTAGGAGTGCACAGGAAATTCATATCTGAGTGGCACAAAGATGATGAGTGGTTGAAATGGGTTGTTCCGTGGTGATCTTCCACTCCCTCCCTTCTAAGGTCCAAGGGTTCTCTCAGCCCTCTTTTGTAATATGGAAAAGGGAGAAAATTTTTTTAAAAATCAGAGTCTCAGTTGATCCATATAATAAAGAGAAGGGGCTAAGCAAGAGGGAAACGAGCTCAAAGGTCCCTGTGGATGAGTTTGGGAGATCATAGAGGGAGAGGATGTAGTTGTGGCATGTAAGAAATCATAAGCCAAAGAGAAGGACAAGAGAGTTGTCAACAGTCTGACTATGCCTCTGGCATGGACTTCCCCTTAATATTATCTTGAACAACTACGTTAGGGTTTAAATTGTTTCTCAGTTGTGATATATCCGGAATCAGACCACAGGGCTGGAACCAGGAAGGGGTCTTAGTCTAACATTGTAACATCTCTCAAAACTGACATGAAATATGTTTCAGGCGTAGGATTGGATTATTTTTTCTATGAAAAAAAATGTTTAAGAAAGGCATCAGATGTAAAGCAAATTTTCACTTTAGTTTCTGTGGCGCTGGAGAATTCACACTCCACTGTTGGAACTTGAGGCACTTACAAAGGATTGTCATCAATCTGAAATGCTTTGATCTTGCCCATGGGCAAAAGGGAACATGTCATTTCAGCAAGATGCCCTAATGATGTATCTGGATAGTAGCGTAGACCAAGCCAAGCTCCAGGTCACCTGACTGCCAACCACCTGTTGTTCTCACATAACAGCTGAAGAGTGTGTCCCTGTCTTCCTCTTGCAGAAGTATCTCCTAAGACTGGGTAGGGGGCAGAGGGGCATGAGAAAGGGCTCCCCCTTTACTGGAGAAGTACTCAAGGATGTATCTTCTCCTTCTAAGACCAATGAGATCATGCATCTGGGGCCATGGTTGTGGCACATAGGGTTGAGCTGTTAGACCTGTTAGGCTGGCATCCCATGTGACGGAGTTCTCTGCTAATGCATCTGTAAAAGCAGTGCAAGATAGACCAAGAATTGGGACCCCTGCCACCTCCATGGAAGATCTGAAAGAAGTTTCTGTCTCCTGCTTCCATTTGGCCCAGTCCTGGCTGTTGTAACCAGTTGGGGAGTAAACCTGCAGATAGAAAACCTGTCTCTTGTTCTCTCTCTGCCCTTCAAATAAATAAATAAATCTTTAAAAAGGAAACCATACACCTCTTCAGTGCAGAATGTCTTGTGGTCTTTAAGCACATCATGAAGCAAACTGTTGACTCTTCCCATGTTTGCAGTCTGACAGTGGATATACAGGCACAGGCTTGAGAATAGCTTGGTATTATGGGAGGATCCCTGTAGTTTGCTCATTTGCAGTTTTGTGACATTGAACCAAATAATGAAATCTGTCAACTTCATTTCCCCCTTTCTTCCTTGTCATGTGACCAGAAGGCTCACATGTAGGTACCAAAGAAACCCTTGGAAAAGAAAGTCTGTGGCTTAACATGAGTTTTAACAGAGAGAGAAATAAAATTACATGTTTTAATCCAAAACGAACATCTCAATTTTACACAATTTAAATGCTTAGAAGAACATTGATGTTTATGCCTTTTTTACATTGTTTTCCAATATTACATTAAAATGAATCTCAGATTTATTCTCTATAATAAGGATGCAGCACTGAGTGCAAACAGCAAAGAAATGCTCCTTAGCATGCTGCAACTTATACCTTGAGATTAATCTCATTTGACTTCAAATAAAGACAGCCTCTTGTGTGGCGAGGTGAATGAGAGCCAGAGTTGAGGTCAGGCTGTGTGACTGTGATGGAGCTTTGGGTGGAGTAAGAGCTTTCTGGATTAACAAATGTGTGAGTCCCCAGGATGTGCTAGGCTCAGTGCTAAAAATGCATTGTTTCAGTTCATCCTCGCCACCACCCCATTTTGTACAGATGAGGAAACTGAGCTGCCCATGAAGAACACCTTTGGGGCACAAGCTAGAAAATGTAATTTGTAAACATGTAGTGGTGAGATCAGTTTTCTCTAAATGTTTCAAAATCAAGACGGATGAAAAATAAGTTGTGGTCCATTTGTTTTATGGACAATGGTAAGGCGTCTGGAATAGATTCAGTAGGGGGTGAGGGGGGAGTTATGTCCCCACAGCAGAATTATGTGTGAGGAGGTGGTTGGAGTACAATAGTAAACCCAGTGTTTTAGTTATAAAGTCATGAAATACTCACAGTAGGAGGTTATTGTAGAGTTGAAAGAAATAAAGTTTTACTGCATATCACTGCCCAAGTACTTGTATCTCTCAACATGTTACATGGCTTGTCTTGTTTCCTATAGTGAGATCCCTCTGTATCAGGATTGGCTCCTGGATGGTTTTCCAATGACACTCAATCAAGCCCAGCTTCTGGAGGAAGCTCTCACAGGCTACAACAGATACCTCCTGGAAGCCGAGGGAAAAGGAGCACAAGTCTCCACGCTGGCTGCTGACCCGACCACCTCCAAAGAAGCACCCCGGCCCGCTCCTACATTTGACTTTGTCATTTTATTAGATATTGCAGATAATTCCTCACTGAGTCGTATGAATGACGTTATGGGTAAGCTATGCATTTCCTTTTGATGTTGATTTTTATGGTCAATATGCTTTTTTTCCCTAAATTTCAAATTAACTCACTAAATGCTGTCATTTTCAATTTTAAGTGACATTGTATCCATTTCAGCCTGACAAATGATTGTCTAGCTGAGCACAGTTGCCTCTTTCACTATTAATGTTACAGTCAATTTCTTTGCCTCAGGCCAAGCCTGAATGAGTGGAAAATTCTCAGCAAACTGCAAGATGTGTCACTAAACCTTTGTGTTATTTGGCTGCTCCCCTGGGACAAGTCTTGCGTGCAACTTGCGAGCATAGAGCTCCTTGTGCCTGTCTGGTACATCTTGTGGGTGCCCCAGGGGTGGTGACAAACCAAATCTGTGCTCTAAGCAGGAGTCTGGAAACATCTTTCCCCTGCATTGTGTATCAGTTCTTGAGTAGCAAGTGTCAGTTTGCTGAAGACATCACACTGTGGAACAGACAATTCCGGCCAGAAACCCTCCGCACCTTACCATAGCAGTAAATGGCTACTTTGATAGTTCAATCTTAATGTTTTTACATCAGAGGGTTGTTTTTTCTTTATTCATTTGTTGTATGTGATCTGTCATTTTCATCCTTATCTGTTCATAATCATCCTGATATTCTCTACATTGTAATAACACTTTGTGTTTCATATTTTGTACTCCATTCTTTCTAATTTCCAAGAAAATTGAATTTCCACCTTAAAATTATGCTTTAAATTTTTTTACATTTTTAATTTTTAACAGATTCGATGGAATTTATACATTTCTAAGTACACAATATTTCCTTCCTCCCTACCTCACACACCTTTCTTCCTACTCACTTTCTCTTTTTTTTCAGTTTTTGAAATAACATATTTAAGTCTTCATTACAGTAAAAAGACTAAATACGTCATCAAATAAGTGATTTAGCAACTCAAAAGCAAAAAGACCTCACTTTACTCAGAATACAAGCAACAGCCAAAAACAAAATTAAATGGAAAAATGATCATTTCACCCATATATAGTAAATTTTATGATAATCACAGACCGTTAAAACTATAGTCACATAGCATTCTTTACCACTGTTTCATAAAAGCTTAAAAAACAAAGCTTTAGAAAACTTCATTTTTAATGGCTTATTGAACAGTTTTAAGTACTTTTGGACCAAGGACACAAGTGTACCCATGTGGCATCTAGTATGCCTATACTGTATCAGTAAGTTTCAATGCTGATAGATTTAGCAGTATCTAATGAAGTCACTTTCATGCCGTAGCTGAAGAATTTTCACGTGCAATTTCTCATGAAGACACCAGTCAACGAACAGCTGCTGAAAATAAGCCTAAGGAAGGAGACCATAATTTAAGAGACCAGATACAGCACAGGTTAGTTTTAAATAAACACCTTGTTTCCTAATTCTTGCCCTTTGGACTAACAGGCAGCCTCTTTGGAATCATCTAGGGAAAAAAGGCATATGTTAGAGTATTCGATCTTTTTTTTTTTTAATTATTTATTATTTAACTTCAGTAATTACATTGTATTATGTGACACAGTTACATAGATACTTGGGTTCTCCCCACCCCTCCCCAAACCCTCCCACCATGGTGGATTCCTCCACCTTGTTGCATAACCACAGCTCAAGTTCAGTTGAGATTTCCCCATTGCAAGCGTATACCAAACATAGAGTCCAGCATCTTATTGTCCCGTCAAGTTCAACGGCTTCTTAGGTATACCCTCTCTGGTCTGATGACAGAGCCAGCAGAGTATCATCCCAGTCAATTGAAAGCTCCAACATACCATCAGCAAAAATTTACATCATTATGGAATTAATTGACATAGTAATGAGTAACCAATATGTTAAAAGTAAATGCGGGTTCCCAGCCACCTTCTGTGACCACCTCACCTATACTTCAATTTTAGTTTATACACAACATATAACATTCAAAACATAACATGTTATACATAACATCATATCATCTTAAATTAAGGCAAACATGTGGTATTTAACCTTTTGGGATTGGCTCATTTCCCTTAGCATTATGGTTTCCAGTTTGGCCCATTTGGCCACAAAGAACTGCATTTTGTTTTTTTTAATAGCTGAGTAGTATTCCATGGAGTAGATGAACCATAGCTTTCTTATCCAATCCTCTGTTGATGGGCATTTTGGTTGTTTCCATGTTTTTGCAATTACTGATTGTGCTGCTATGAACATAGGAGTGCATGTTGGTTTCTCATAGAACAAGTGTTCTGGATATATTCCTAGGAGTGCTATTGCTGGATCATACGGTATGTTGAATTTGAGTTGTTTGAATATTCTCCATACTGATTTCCATAGAGGCTGTACCAGCCTGCAGCCCCACCAGCAGTGGAGTAGGGTTCCCTTTTCCCCGCAACCTCGCCAACAAGTGTCGTTGGTGCTTTTATTCATGTGGGCCAGTCTTACTGGCGTTAGGTGGTACCTCATTGATGTTTTAATTTGGATTTCCCTTATTGCCAGGGAACTTGAGCATTTTTTCATATGTTTATTTGCCATTTGGGTTTGTTCCTTTGTGAAGTGTCTGCCCATTTCCCGTGCCCATTTCTTGAGTGGGTTGCTTGTTTTGACATTTTGGTTGTTTTGTAGCTCTTTGTATATTCTGGATATTAGCCCTCTATCACCTATGTCGTGTGCGAAGATCTTCTCCCATTCTGTGGGTTGCCTTTTTACTTTGTTGATTGTTTCTCTAGCTGTACAGAAGCTTCTTAGTTTGATGAGGTCCCAATTGTTTATTTTGGTCTTGATTTCTACTGCATCTGGAGTCTTTAACCTTCAAACTTTTGGAAGAAAATGTTGGAAACACACTGGAACACTTAGGGGTAGGCCCTCACTTCCTAAAAAAGACTCCAGATGCAGTAGAGTATTCGATCTTTTACAGGTAAACATGAACTTGTGTTGATCATTAAGTGAGGCGAATATGTGTGTGCTAGCTTTCACATTCGTATCCCAAGTCTTTGTAGTCCAGGAAAACAAGAACCCCATCTGGCGACATTTCTCTTTCTGGCTGCATCAACTTAGAGGTGGAATCCTAGTTCAGCCCTCATCAAGGAGATACCAGTGAATGTCATGGAAATGCAAAGAGCCAGACATCAAACCCCACACATTAGTTCTAAAACTACTTATGTCGCGCAAAACTTGTATTGTTGCATTCTTTTGGAAGTGTGCAGTTTGCCATTGAGAAAGAAAATTCATACAAAATTATGCGACTTTTTGAAACACAGGCAGTCTAGAGATATGAAGTGTGCCAAGGAAGAGTAATTGAGCTACATTAAGGGAGTCTATACTCCAGGAAAAAAAACCAAGGACTGTTCCAAGAATACTCTTGTGTAAAGCAGAGAAGTCTGATCCATCTATACTTGCTGAGAGGTCTCTTCAATTTCTATCTCTAAGAAAACATAGATAGCCCAAGTGTTGTTACGGCCATATCAGAATGCTCAGTTATTCTGTTACCATTACTGATGCTTCCTTAAACTTTTCTTACACATCGGAACTAACATTAAAGATTTCCTGAATAGCGACATTTTCAAATCTTCCTTTACTGTTTCATATGTTTTAAAAGTATATCCTAGAAAGAATCTTGATTGAATTTGAACTGTAATACTGCAACAAGATGGAAGAATCCACCATGAAGGAAGGGCATGGGGAGGGTTGGGGGAATCCCTGAGCCTGTGAAACTGTTACATAAAGCAATGTAATTAATAAAAAAAAAAAGTATATCCTGATGGCTTTAAAAGTATATCTTGATGGCATTAAAAGGTTTATCCCTTTATCTAGAAAGATATTACATTGTAGATTTCCTCAAGTTGGTTTTTCAGATTCAGTTCCTTTGGCAGCCCATTCTTTTCATTATGCATATTAAGTGAATTATACGTAATGTCATGTTTAATGTTTCTTCATGTAACGGTTTCAATCATTATGAGTTTTTCACACAATATTTTGGTTTTGCAGAATTATAGGTTTCTTGGACAACTGGCCTTCATTGGAAAGATGGTTTTCAGAGCCAGAAAATATTTTGATAAGAATCAATGCTGAGGTAGATCAAAAGTCTTTATATCAAAGAGTAAGAGAAATATTTTCAACTGAAATAGTGAAAAAAAAGAATAAAGGTAATCACAAATCTTTTTGATTTTGAATCTATGTAACTATATAATTAAAATGCATTGTCTTAGTAAGTTGAGAATGAAATGAAAATACAATTGTAATTTCACTTGTATTTGAATTTTATTATTGGCAAATGTGTTTTCCTTTGGCTGTGTATGTTTCTTGCTACAAATGATTCTTACTGCATATGTTTCTGAATAAAATATTTTTCTTTCTTCTTTTCAATTTCATCAAAAGGGATTCTATCATTGAAAGTATTGCTTCCACAAAGGGAAGAATGCAGTAGCAGGATTAAAAACCAAGGATATGTAGCCTGTCACATTGTGTAACCTGAATACAGTGTTTATTGCTCAAGAAACTATTTTATAATAAAAAGTAAGAATACCATGGAAAGGGGAAAGATTTCAATTTGTTACCTTCATCACTTTAGGGAAGTGATTCCCCTTTCAGGATAATTTTATCTCTCCAAATTACACATTTTATTGTGACTGTGTTGATTGGTAATGTCTTATTTATCCCACTTCTGTGGTGTATCTCACCCATTTTAAACCAGTTGACTTCCTTCCTTGTTCAAACAATACTGGTTGCGCATTAATCTCTCATGGTCTGATTGAAAGGGATAGTTAGTTCATTTTAAGCATTATTTTACCTTTTTATGTGGAATTTTACCTCTATGAAATGATTTGAGAGAACAATGTTTCCTTTTAATTACCAATTACTTCTAATTATGCTGATAACTACAATTTTATGCCATAATAAAAAGTGATCAAAGTTAATAATTTCAAAAGGCTCCTATAATTGCGTTGATTGCATCCTGCCTCTCATTACTAGACTGGCCGCCTAACACAATATGTCAGTTTACTGATAAGTAAGCCATTATCCCTGTGGGGCTCAAACATAGAAAAATAAGTACCTGCATCTCCATGTATGCTTCAAAAACTACACACACACACACACACACACACACACACACACACACACGCATGTGTGGAGAATTGAAGAGCCTTAGCATGCCATTTAATAGCCATAAATGGACAGAGAGGAGGGACAAAATGTTCTACAAAATCTTAGAGTCTTGTTTAGGGGGCAAAATCAAACTAATCCTCATGTATTCATCAAAGTCTAGATTAGAATCTGTTCCAGCTATCAATCTCCACATTTCTGACTGTGCCAGAAAAAAAGTGAACCTGAATGAAGGTGAAGGGCTTGACCATGACTGTGTCTTAGAAAGACACAATCCGTACCCCTTGTCGACTGTATGTGGCCTGTAACAGTCCTTCTAGGCCTCAAAAAGTACCTTCGTGGTGGGCTACCCAATTTGGCAGCCTACCCAAAACTTAAACAGCTCAGCAGCACTATTGATCCCTCTTACTGCATTGTGTTTCTTTTTTTGTAGTATTAATCACTTTCTAACCTCTTGTATAAATTAATATCACATTTCTGAGTTAACTCATATCAATAGTACGTGAACATCACAGAGCCATTAACTTTTCCATTTTGTAGTGTTGTTGTATCTCTACTACCTAATGTTGTCTGGACATTATCATTGTCATCTTTAATAGGAGTTTACTTCATGGTTATAGCTTTTCTTTCCTTCAAGCCCAACTCAACAAAGAGTTGTTGCATGAGTGAATAAATTCCTAAGACTTACACACATACTATGTACTGTTTGTTTTACATGCATTTCTTTAAGTCAGTGCTGCCCATCACTTGTCCCACTCATCCCTTCTCCACCCCTTTCTTCACATTAATCTTCACCTTCTCTCTGTCATTTTTTCACCTTGATCATCACAGAAAATTTTTTAAAATAATCCCTGTTTCCTATCCCTCTTTAGGAGGTACTTCTAAATTGCTACATTTGGCATTAACTTGCTTATCCAATTTCTCTGTTCCGTGGACACACACACACACCCCATTACTACAATCTTCATTACCAGCAGCACCACCCACATAATCGTTACCATCCCCGTCCTCCCCCTACAACCTCCCCTCCCCACCACTAGCACCTATACCTCTGTCATTCTTATTGCCAAGCACCAGCCAACACCACCCTCACCATCAACACCAGCATCTCCATCACCACCACCGCTGTCACCACCCCTCATCAAAAGACAAGGGAAACCATGTTTCTGTCAAAGCATAGACGTCTTAAAAGAGTAAATTTAAGAACATGGTAAGTTAAGGGAGAAACCTAAAGGTGTGCAATTCGCTGCAAATCAATAAGTATGCTTTTATATTCTGGTTTCTCCTGTTCCATTGATAAATAGTATCTGGAGGCCCTGATAGGGGTCCTTTCGAACCCCCTACCCTTTTCTTTTCTTTTTTTTTTTTTGCAGTTCAAAAGAAATTGGAAGAAAAGGAAACTGAGAAAAAAGCCCCAGTGTCCGTGGCCCAGCCTCCACCCGCCACTCCTCCTCTCCTTGCTGAGCCAGAGAAGGAAGCTCAGCAGCATGAATCCGCAAAGACTCCCCCTGCAAAAGGAAAACCACAATCAGGTGATTGACAGAACAACTTATAATCTTGTTAGGCAACTGCTTTTTTTCCACCTAGAAAAGAATTAGAAATTATAGTATCTGTGCATTTGTCTAGATTCAGACTTGGGGCAACTTCAGTCATTTGTAACCCATCTGTACACTTAGATAAAAGTGGAGGGGAAAAGGCAAACTTGTTACTAGTAGCTAAGTAGTAGTTACTAAAATAAGTTCTGGGGTCTTTCCTGTGTAGAGAATGTGGAGTGATCACATTCAGGCCTCTAGATCCAAGCACGACAAAAGGTAAGGAGAGAAATGGTACAGGGAAACAAGGTTGTAGCTCTAGAAAGGAGCTCAAGGCAGATCTGGGAAGCCTTCTATCTAGAAACCTGTTGGGCTATGAAGTTAGATTTGCATAAAGAGTAAGAACATCTCGACAAAGTTAGAATTGATGTAGCTGCTTGCCCACAAGAATAAGAGGACAATCAGCACCATTCTTAGAGATGAGAAATCGTGTGTCACCGTGCTATCTTCCAGGTCGGTTGATTACAAAAGTGTAGAAACATACACCGGACATATCAGTGTGTATCTGTCTCTGGAGATACAGATAGAACCCCTGTGGGAAGATATACTTTAGATTCTTTCAAGGCCCCTCACCACTACGAACTATGAGACTCCCAGTAAGTGGTAGACAGGGAGGAAAATGACAAAATTTTAAAAGCTCAGTGGGTGTTGACTCATGGTACTGAAGGGGTATCAGTAGCACATTGGCGTGTGTAATTGAAACACATGGATCTGGTTTCTGGCTTCAGCTTTCTGCAGGGTTGCCTACGCAGTGGCACAAATCCACAAAGGTAAACTTGATGCTGTATCATGACCATATTTATAAACTCCAGAGTCTCCCTGTTTTGTGGAAAATTGAGACAGTTCTGAAATTGTTAAAACCTCTTGAAATTTTTTTACATTTACTTTTACAAACTAAATTATTAAATATTAAACAAAGTGTAAAGACTTCAGTGACAAATGAAATGGCTTATTAAATAATTATTTTGCTAGTATAAGCCCAAATTCACAAAGCCAAAAATTGCAATTTTATATCCACCCTGTATTCCACCACTTGGTTAAGGATTTTTTTTCAAATGCAAAAGTTTGGAGGATAAATTGAAATCTTTAAAATGCAGCTTAGAATGGGGAAGAAATTTTCTCAGTGACCCGAAATCACCCAACAGAGTCTTTTAACCTGTGGCAGTAGCTCTTCATACAACTTCATCCACCCTTGGTTTGCTTGCAATCAGGAGTGTCTTTGTATTGAATCCATTCTCTTATGTGAATCCCTAATGTTTCTGATTATGACACAGATCCATCCTTACTTTTCTGAAGTTTGTTTGCTGTGTTAGTCATGTGTTCTTGAATACTGTTCATTGAAGGAACAATAAATTTCTCATTATATCAAGAACCTCTGGTTGTATCTGTCTCTTCTTTTCTGCCAAGGACAGGGCTGATGCCTTGTCTTTAAAAATGTATAGACGTTAAACTCCAGAGTCCAAATTACCGCCATCCTGCAAATTATTGGCAGGAAGTCTTGGTGCACATGGGCATTGATTGGGCGGAAGAGCAGACTTCGCTGAAGCTTCGCAAGTGTGATCATGGGGATTTTAGGGAGGCAGGCTTCCAGCAGTTACATGGGTGCAGTTGCATAGACACACACATACACACACACGATTGTGGGTTTTTTGGTTTTTTGTTTTGTTTTGTCTTTTATTTGGTTGGTTGATTTCTTTTTTTGAAGAAAATCTTTTTAGAACTTGAAAATCTTTTTAGAACTGAAAATCTGAAGCTGCTGAGCATGCCTAACTCAAACATCAAATTACCTGTAAAAATTGAGATGAAAAGATAAATTATTTACTAGACACACATGCACGTGTGCACACCAGCCCCCCCACACACAAATATCATACTGGAAATGAGGTAGACACGGAAGCACAGTATACGAAGCCTTAACAGTCATTTTGACCAAATATAGTTCTGTATTTTAAGTAGTTCTGCATTTTCAATCTGCTTCACCTGTAATCAGGACTACATTTGAAAACGTTGTGCTCCATTAAGTGGTTTATTTTCAAACCCATTACCAAGTGTCAGTATTTAGTTTAGAAATAAATTTCTTAATATGACAAAGTAGAATAGTGCTGTCTATGCTGTTATTTTTGGAGATATCAGAATATTTTGGAGCTAATTTTAAAAACAGAATTCATGCTAACTCTTTACCTCCTTCCTTCCAACCTCCAATCTCCATCTCTTTCCTCTCTCTCTCCCTCCCTTCCTTTCCTAAGTTTCATGGTCAACTATTTGTGTATTTAAAAGTCCTATAACAAGGTTAACAAAGTTTCCAGGGCAACTTTTCTCTGTCATTTCACTTGTTGTATTCCTATAGAATCTTGGTTATCAGACCTGAGATATTTAAATAACATATGCTATGAATTTATACATTGTTCTAATGACCACTTCTAAATAGATGAAATGGGCTCTCTCCAGCACAGACATTTAAATTGTTGTACATACCCTTACTTCCAGTAAGATTTAAAAAAAAAAAATGAACCCCAGCACCAAGAAAGGAAAAACGATTAAAATTATTTGGTAAATCATGCAGTTTGGTGCATTTTTTGTTTGCCTCTATCCTTTGCATTACAAATTGCAACCAATCTAACTTCAGATTAATTTTAATTAATATTAAAGATTGAGACATTTTCTGCAAAGTACCAAGGTTTATCAGTGAGAAGTAACATTTGATTGCTTATGGATACATGCAGTTGACTTCTTTCAAGGTTAATTCAAAGGATATTTTCATTAAATACATACTTTTTGAAAAAATAATACATACCTTTTTAACTCGTCATTACGTGTTGCCAAGGCATCTTTAGTCCAACTGTGTGCAATGTTCACAAAATAACATATTTGAAAAGATGCATATTTTGTCATTTAATTATGTTTGAGGATTTTTTTTAAAGTTCGTGGAATATATATACTGTGAGCTTCAGAATCGTTTTTGGGTCAAGATAAACTCAACTTACAATTCCATTTGCGTGAACTTTATGATGTACCCTTGTATAGTCATGAATCTCAAAAAAAACTCTCTGCTCTGGTTATATGACATGATGGGCTTATGTAACTAGACCAACATTTTTGATAAAATTTTAAACGCAATCAATAAGACAGAGTGCTCACTAGTTTGCTAATAGAGTAATTTTCATGTTTTACATTACTCTTCCTTGCTTTCTCATTATTATTCAAAGAGTCAAATGAATCATCAAAAATAGGAATAAGCTTATATTTGTGAGATATCAAATCATTAAATTAATCATAATTTGCATGTGTAAGGTAATTGTAAATAATTAAGATATACAGACTCAAAAGTAAACATAAACATTCAAAAGGATAATATATACATTGGAGACATGTCATTCACACTATGTAATTAGTTCCAAAGACTTCCAAATATTTTCTGTTTTTGATTTACTATTCTGCTTTTTAGCATAATATCTGAAATAGATGAATTCTTAAACAAGATTTTAAAGTCTTTGTTTTACATTTAAAAATGTAGATTTGACACTTTTAACAGAGTTTCCATCATTGATAGGGAGTTAAATGATTTTATTTCCTAATATTCAAAATAAATATCATTAATGGTGAACACTAGCAACTGCGTGGCTGTTTCACAGGCCAATTTTATTCAAACCATCTCTGTGAAGTGAGAAGCCATCCTTCCTCTCGTTTCTTCACTCTCACCATCATCCTGTGCTCTTCAGTCTTTGACATAGTCATATTCTTCTCTACATGTTAGCAATCTCTACTTTTTTTCCTTTCAATTTTTAAAGTTGGAATTTCAGTTTAGGGTTGTGCTTACCGTGTTCTCAAAATATTTCCTGTGCTCTTCGACCCATTTTCTGTTGTTCCATTAATGTACCTTCTGAAAATCATTGCTTTTCAATTCCATAACCTTACCTGGGTTGATCTTCTTTAGGAGCTAAATTTTTAATTAATCCATAATCAGTTCAGAAAATGCGAAACTATATAAAAATTAAATTTTTTTAACTACAGAATTGTTTTCTAAAGCACTGTGCATGTCTGATGGGGTAGTGGCTGCCCTCTACAAGATCCCAGAACACTTTGTAGAATACTAATACCTGCTGAAGTAAGCATTCAGAAATAGTATCACCTTGTATCCAATGGCTTGCCCTGTGTCGTAGTGCTTGTGTTAAGATTTTTCCAATGCTTGCCTTATGTCTTATAGTTTTAATTGTAGTTGGTCATAATATTAGTGGTATGATCATCAATGTCATGAGTAAAAGATGGGAGCAAACAGAGGGGGGAAAAGACGAACGTGAAATGAAATTGAAGTAACTCAAGAGCAATGACTGTTAAAGTATGGCCTGTGGACCAGCAGCATCCCCAGTATCCAGAAGCTTATTGGAAATAGAAATATTCAACTTACCCAAGAACTACTGAGTTTGAAGCTCTAGAATGGATGCCCACAAATTTCTGTTTTAATAAAGCCCTACTGGGACTCCGGTGATCATTAAAGTGTGGGAATCCCTCTGCTGGAATCCAAGACTTGTTATGCTATCACAGTCATGGGAATATCAGAAGCATCAATTACTTCTAATGTATGATTTAGCAAGTACTCCCTTCACAGTATACTTAAATTAAAATCAAAATACAAGTATCAAAATGCTGTACTAATTGATTTAAAAATGCAAAGCCAGGAGGAAGAAAGAAGCATATTCGTTTGCCTCCTTCACATCACCAAACAGGAAATATACCAGTTCTAAGAGACAAGAAAGAAAAACTTTTTTGAGGATTAATTTTTAAAAGATTGATTTTTATTGCCTGAGACGTTGCACTGATGTCACCTCAAAGTTCATGCTGTTTATGATGAACTTATGGTCCCAGTTCAAACAGCAAAATGCTTTAACAATCTCCTTTTACAATATAATTTGTAATCATATTAACAAACACCTTCTTTGGGAATATTGACTATGTACTGGATACTTTAACAGATAATTTACATGTGCTTACAATCACCTTTGGAGTTGAAATGATCACTTTACAACCTCAAGGATGATAATAATGTGAGTCAAATAAAGAAATGTTAGCCAATGAGAAAAGAAATCTTATAGCTCTTCACTCTCAAATGCAACCCATACACCCAAATTAATTTGCAGTGCTAAATTGCCCATAGCTTCTCTGGATTTTACCTGAATACCATCATCATGATTTAGGTAAATTAAATAATACTGTTGCTCCTAATGTGAGTCATTTAATGAATCTATTTTCTCAGCCTGTATTTTTTAATTTTCTCAGAATATTATCCAAAGGAAAATTGTCATGCACCATAAAACAGTCTTAAAATCAATTTGTATTCCAAATAAATCATATTATAAGAAACATGCTAATGTTTGTAAATTGCTTAATATCAATCTAATGAACAGTTATGAATGTGAACTACGTCAATAGACACGAGAAGGCAATAGAGTGTAATAATCAAAAGCACAAGTCTGGAGCCAGGCTGCATCAGCTGGAATTCTAGCTCTTACCAAATGGGAGACTTCAGTTACTAGGCGTCTGCTTGCTCTCTATTAAACATGATACTAAGAGTATCTGTCTATGTGCCTGTTGGAAGGAGTAAAATAGCCCAGACCTGGCTCAGCGCAGTCTGAATAAAGGCTGTTACTGAAGACAGCAGGCAAAAAGGGGAATCTTCTATAAAGCTGACCTGATGAATCTCCCATCTAAAACAAGGGTTTGCTCAATGAGCCCAGGGAGCCAGTCTCATTATTTTTGTAGTTGTCCACATTGCATCTCTCTAATTCCACAGAAAAACAACACGAGTTTTAGGACACTGAGCAGAGAATACCTTCCCTCCATTAAACTCTCCCAAATCAGTTTCTCTGTGAGAATTAGGGCAAAAGCTGCTTCCTATTTCTGGTTGTGTTGCTTCCATCTGTCCTATTTCTAAGCTTAAAATTTCCATCTCATTCACGACATCCTGAATATCAAGTTTGGTTGCCAGTGTTGATTTTGGCTAAGCTTGGCTGGCCCCAAGGCAGTAAGAAAGTTGTCAATGTTAACCAGTCTTCTGGCCTCTACATAATGAAGCTATTAATTAAAATAGGGGTCTACAGGAAGTATTTTAGGACTGAAAGGCAATAATAATACGTTCTTTAAAAAATAAATCAGACTTTCTGTATCTATTTAATCCTTCCTACAGTTCTCATTTCTCATTCCTCTCAATTCTTGAGGCTGGCCAGCATTGGAGAATAGTAGTTTAGGTCACTGCGTATGATGCTGGCATCGTGTCTCAGAGCAGCAGTTCAAGTCTCAGCTGCTCTGTTTCTGATCCAGCTCCCTGCTAAAGGGCCTGGGAAAGAAGCCAATGATGGCTTACCTGGAAGATCCCCAGGGAGTTCCAGGTTACTGGATTCATTGTGGCCCAGCCCCCAGCCATTGCTGCATTTGGGAGAAGAAACAGCAAATGGAAAATCTCCTTTGTCTCTCCCTCTCTCCGTTACTCTCAAAGAGAATTTTCTAAAAATGAAATAAAAATTATGTTGAATTAAAAAACGAAGTGTGTTAGATGTGAATAAATGGAGAACTCAAGGTCGTACGGAACTGAATTTTTATTATTGTAGCAGGGCGGCCATCATCTTGCAGGATGACAACTGAGAAGAAAAAAAATATGAGGATTTTACTTTTGCAAAAGCATCGTGCAAGTGGTGTGAAAGCAGGTGTGCGGAGTATAGATTCGCTAAGTGTCCAAAATAGCCCATAACAGTTCCAAGCATAGGGTAGATAAGTAGTTCTACTGTGGGAAGAAAATGATCAGGCAACATTCCAAGGCACACCCAAACATCACACACTGGGGTCAGATCTGCCCTGACTCCAGGCCTATGCACAGCTCTTGCATGTACACAGGAGGTCCTCACTTGGAAGTGTCTCGAAAATAGCCCCCATCTTCTATAGTTTGTATTAAGTACCTTTGAAGCTGAAGAAAAAAGGAAAAAGAAACTTGCCTCAGTCCCTGATCACAAATTACAAAACCCAACTTAAGAATTCTGCTTACAGAATTTCATCTAAAAGCGATCAGAGAAATTACTGCTTTTCTTTCATGGGATATTTAGGTCAAAGAATAAAGAGCATCATATAGGAAAAAAAAAGCACATTTAATTATGAAGACTTTTGATTACTGTCTAAATATTTTTTTCTAAATTTTCAAAAAATTAATTATAATTTCAGATCTATTCTAAATATGAAAATAAAAATCGCATAAATGTTGAAACATACCTGACGAGCTCTCCTTTACTTAAAATCCATGTATTTTTAGCTAACATGGAATGGTTCTATTTATTGTTTAAACAGCATTATCATCAAAATATTCTCATTAAAAAACATTGTGGGAAAAGAACATACTCCTGTGTCCACAGGCATGTATAAATTGTATCTAAAAATCTCATAATTAATCTGAAGGTAAGTGCATCTTACACAGAGTAAACTTCTAAACTACAATAACCTTGAACCTTTCAGGGAAAATCAAGTTCTCTGGTTGAAGAACAAGGTCATTTGAACCAGAGAGTATCACTTTAATACATCCCTCGTAATGCTGGTAGGGGAGATGAAGTGGATATCCTTTTCAAATTCTAAAACAGAGAAGTAGAAAAGTAGACCTCTGTCCTGTCCCTCCTCTTCTTCCTCTTCTTCCTCTACCTTTCCTTCCTCCTCCTCCTTCTTCACCTCTATCTGCTCTCCCTCTGCGTTTTCTGACTCGTTTTCCCTCCCCACTCCCTGCAAAGCCTTGGTTAAGCCAGACTTCTTACCTGACAGTAGTGCCGGGTACTTCTTCGATAGCGCCTCATTTCCTCTCCACTTCATCCCTTGCCTCCTCTTTCTGACTCCTGCAATGACCCCTTTCATCTTGGCTCTCCCCCTCCAAACTCTAAGGGTCATTGAGGGCAACCCCTGTTCCAGTTGCTTGCACTCTCATTCGTTGGGAGACTTAACTTTTTAAAATTTGCAACAGGAAATAGAATATACTTCACACTAGATTCAAATCTTTTTAAGACCTGTGAGTTTATCATGGAAGTAAGTTCAGAGATGAAAATAAAATATCAGGTTGTATTTGACAGCTGGTTGAGTGTGAGAAATTGGATTGCTTGCTTCTTTGAACATTTGCTGGTGTAACTTATGGGTTGTGGGGAATGAAAGTCTTTTAAATATATTTTTTGATTGGATAAGACTGCCCAAAGCAGCTTACAATGTAGTTAATAAATTACCCAGAGTCCATAGCGATCAGATTTTTTCTTCCACAAGTGCTATCCTGTTATTTTACTTGTATTAGAATGATGTAATCTGCATGTTTAAGGTTCTCCTAAAGGAAAACCCCCAGGAGGAAAAGTGCCAGTAAAGAAATCACCTGTTGGATCTACAGACGTATCACCTACTCCAGTAGCACCCCCATCAGCCAAGCCAGGATCTGAGGAATGGGTCTACGTGAATGAACCAATTCCTGAGGTATGGTGCTTTCAACTCAAGCTGTTAGAAACTGTTCTTTCTCCTGTTTATTTTAAGGTCCATACTATCATCTGGAACATCATTTGGCCTTTCATAACTGCTGAAATATACATATGTACTCTCCAAAAAGCTGAGACGATTTTTTTTTAGAGAGTACTTACACTGAATGACATCTCAAATTTTCTCCTCCTTGCTTGAGCTTCTGAGTCATGCTTGGAATTACTATTGAGTGCTGAAATTGGAGAAACAAATGGGTTCTGGGAGGACCAATTTTCTCTCTGAGGACAAGTAGAGACAGTTTCCTGGAAGAATAACTTGTGTCGAACAAGTATCTAGCAAATTCATAGCCTTTCATCCATGACCCAATGCCCATGTCATGATGCTTATAAATGAAGCTTTACCTGTGGCTTTTTAAGAAATAGGAGAGCATTACTGAAGCTAACTCAACCTACAAAAGAGCAGATAGCTACATATTCCCTGGCAGTCTCTGATAGTGACCATAATGTAAGGCAAGGAAGGAGCCCCAGTGGAGCCCTGAGAGCTGCATCCTGTCTGTTGCCCTTGACAACTATAAAACCCAGCTGCCACGTAGGCACTTGTAGTTACATTAACAGACAAAACATCTTAGGAAAAATTACACAGAATTGTTGTTTTTCCTTTAAATCTTTCAAAATGTAAAGAGCTTTAGCAAAGACTAGGTCTGGGTCAGTCGTTCTTCCTTTGCCTGGTAGTCTGAATCTGTTCATCTCAGCAAGGACTATCTGTATCCGTCATGTTGAGCTCAGTCTTGAACTGCAGCAATTGTGCTGTGGCTGCTCTTTGTGAAATTTCCTTGGGAATGTCTGCCATCTCCCTGGTGAGGGCATAACTTCCTTTGGGATGATCAGGGCACGTGAAGCAATTAGCTGCATTTAACACAGATTCAAACACATTGCAGAATTTGTAACAGGTTTTTGGTAGGTTCCTGATGAATTAACCTGTTCTTATTGAGAGTGAAATATTTCAAGGTGAGACCATTAAATAGAATAATTTGGGCCCAGCGCGGTGGCCTAGCAGCTAAAGTCCTCACCTTGAACATGCCGGGATCCCATGGGCATTGAGTCACTGGACGGAAGATCTTCCTCTCTGTTTCTCCTCCTCTCTGTAAAAATCTGACTTTGCAGTGGAAATGAATTCTTTAAAAAAACAAGCAAACAAAAAAAATAAATAAATAGAATAATTTATGGCACCTATAATTGACATCACTCACCCAAACAGAAGCCATGTGTACTTATCTTAGAAGAATATAGAAGGCATTTTGGAGAATGAAATAATATTAGAATATTATTAGGTGAGGAATGGGAGGTAAGAAGTAAAAATACTGAAAGCCAGCCCTTGGCTCTAAAGCCCCCCTTCAAAGAATGGGGACCCTAGAAAACAAGAAGGAACTGATTATAGGAATTGAAATAATAGACATTCGCCTGAGATACGGTTCCAGTTGTCATTATTGATCTGACAATCCGGGTTCGGAGAGGAAACCTGACCATTTGAGGAGAGGGATTCAGTTGGCACCTTGGAGAAGCTGAGAGTCATTCTGCCCCTGAGGCCCCAGGAGAGGAGGGAGGGCAGTCCCTTGGACCTGATGCACTAACGCAGCCAGGCAGCACACTCAGCTCTGGCCTTCATAGAGACCTGCACCCCCAGTGGGATGCCGCAGGAAGGAGCAGAGAAATACATCGCCCAGACTCAAGGGAGTCTCATCCTCTTCTGGGTGCTGAAACTGGACCCACAAGCGTCATGGGAGCCTAAAGAATCTTTCCTCAGGAGGTTGACAGACATAAGACTCTTCTGCCGAAAGTACAAACTTGGCTTAAAGCAAATTCTGATCTATCCCCTAGTGGCCTTACTGATGGTTTCAATAGTTCAAATACAGTAGTTTCCCCTTTCTGTGGGGAACAGTAGTTTCACTTTCTGTGGTTTCAGTTACCTGAGATCAAGTATGATCTGAAAGTGCTATTTCTCTTAACGCTTTCAACAGAGACCACACTGACATCACTTTTATTATGACGGATTATTGGAATTGTTCTGTTCTGTTAGCAACTATTATCAACCTCTTCCCGTGCCTAACTGTAAATTAAACATTATTATAGCTCTGTATGTGAAGCAAAAAAAAAAATTGTATATACAGAGTTCATTACTATCTGTGGTTTCAGGCATCCACTCAGGGCCTTGGATTGTATACTCCACAATAAGGGGATGGTTGCTGTACACAGAAAGCTCTAAGGAGCATCTGAGTTGAGTACTCACCAGTAAAAATGAGCAGTTGGCTGAATGGAAATGATCCGTAGTTTAGCAATTAGTAGTAATAAAGTAGGTTTAATAGTCAAAGAAGAATTTGGCAGAACATCAACAAATATTTTCCTTGGTAATCAGAAAAGCAGTTTTCAGAAGTATAGTCAGACCATAACCTGGACTCCTTCAGATGCTCCTGGTGCATACAGCAGGGTCAGATGAGAGAAACAGCCTGTCACCACACTGAAACCAATATGGCATCAACACCCTGGCTGTCCTCCATCTCAGCACACATTGCTGCCAAGGCAAAGTGTGACAGTTGTGATGGTTCATTTCATAACTCAGTAAATATGTCCTTCAGGCCTATTATGTCTCAGAAACTATCTTAATTACTGAGAAACAGAATTATTAATGAGCAAGACAACCTAATCCCTTACTTCGTGGGATTTCTATTCTAGAGGGCAATACAGACAAGTCAGTGGTTACAGCTACTGACAACAGTGTTATACTGGGAGAGGTACAGAGCATTAAGAGCCTCACAACCATCAGAGGTGATCTTGTCGACTTTCTGGGTAAAGGTAGGATTTCTGGAAGAAATGATATCTGGCTGACACATGAAGAATTATCGGAACAGAATTAGCTGGGATTCGCTAGAGAAGGGGAAATGTCCCTGAAAATTCCTGAAGTTGTTGTAGTTTCAGCCTGAGCTTCTCCCTTTGTAGAGTCTCTTGTACTTCAGTTGTTCAAAAGAATTTTCATTTTAAAATAATGATTACTGTGCATTACCATTTAACAGGAAATACCTTCATTTTTGGTACCTTACTGGGAACTAATAGAAAATTCTTACATAAACACCATCAAAACCATCCTTAGGCATCTGAGAGAAGACCAGCATGATGTACTTACATACTTATATGAAATTACGTGAGTAACATTTCCAAGATCATAATTTTAGAGTTTGAGAGAATAACATGTTAGATCTATCTCATTCTCTTGATGCCTTACAGAACAAGTTTCCAGGAGTTTCTAAGGCGTCCCGATCACAAGCAAGACTTTGTGGCTCAGTGGCAGGCCGATTTCAACTCCTTTCCTGATGACTTGTGGGAAGATGAGGAAACAAAGGCTGAACTCCACCAAAGAGTGAATGTAAGACAATCTGTGAGCTGCTGTCACCACACTTTGGTATCTGGTCCTACAGAACTCCAATTCATTCCTCCTCATACCTTCAGGAGACATGTGGATGAGGAAGGAAAAGGTTTTAACTTTTAACCAGCTGACTTTGACGAGTTACGAAACTCCAGTTTCATAATATGTATTGTGGATGATATGACTTCTTCCTTTTTTACAGCTGAATAATGTTCACGTGTGTATGTGTGAGTGTGTGTGCACCCCACTTCATCCATCTGATGGTGGACATCTTGGTTGATTTCATGTTTTTTCCTCCTTTGACTACTGTGAACAGTGCTGCTGTATGGGTGGAGCAGGCATCTCAATGCAATGAGTTTAAGTCTTTTACAGGTATATACTCAGTAGTGGAAAAACAAATACTACATGCTCTCTGTAAATCTGCAGTAACACCATACCTGACAGATTTTAGACAAAGTATTTTCACACATCCATGAGTGGATATCATCTTGGTGCTTTAGAAAAGGGCTGTGCTGGTCAAGGCTGTACAAGAAATCTCTAACTTTTTGCGTTTCCTGTGTCATGTCCTGCCATTACCTGAAGTGTAGGCAACAGTCAAATCTGATTTTATTCCAATATATGTTTGTGCAATAAAAACATTGTCAAATTCTGCCCAATAATTCATTAATATATCCAGTAATTGTTTATTGAGCACCTTTCAAGGTTCTGCCACTGTTTATAAAGGGCTGGGTATCCAGCCACGAGCAAAAAACATCTGTGACTGCACAATGCTCACATTCTGGTGGCCAAAAGATGGAATAAGCAGTGACCAAGAGGAAAAAATGTAATAGACATGTCATTTTCAGGAAGAGTTAGGTGATGAGCAAGAAAGCAATAAAAGGAGAAAAAGGACATTTAATGTGCCATTTTTTTAATCATCGTGTTTGTGGAAAGTTCTACTGAGAAAATGATATTGAACAGATCTAATTCGGAAGTGATGGAGTGAGCCAGGGAGATGTCTGAAGGAAGGATCCATTGGGTATGGGGAAGCAGGGGCAAAGCACCTGGAAGGGGAGGCAGTGTGGTATGTGGAAGATCAGAAAGGAGACTGATGTGTTGGAGCCAAGTGTGCGTGGACAGCGGGTTTGGTGATGAGATCTTGGGGCTCAGGTTATGTTAAAGCTTGGAAGTTATCATCACAGTATTGACATTCAAATAACAATGGCTTTGTTGGCTTCTGATTTCAGAAGTTTATAATGTGGTGAAAATAGCAAGAAAATCATCAGGAAGAGTATTTTAGGAAACCATCATGGTAGCTTGAGTGATGCGGCAGATGTTGGAGGATTTAACACAGGAGGTATTCAAATGTCTTGGTGAACCTGAGCTGCCTTACCTGTTCTTAAATATTCTTCTATCAGTAATTAACAAGTAGGCAAATTCTAAAATCTGTAGATTCTTTCTCTTTTCTATTCATCCACAAGCTGACCCCTTTATACATCTTTTTCCTATTTATTACTCAGTTGGCTGCTTGGACAGTATTAAGATTGTGATAGTTAACATTCCTTATTTGTGATTTTTTTTTCCTAATTCCAAAGGTACCATGTGTCCATTGTAGACAAGTTAGGTAATCAACAGTGACAAAATCTAAAATGATAAATTAGTAATCCTACTTCTAATAGTTAACTTTACTACTATATTACTGCATATCTTCACATATTTCCGTATTGTTTTTATGAAAATGTGACTTCAGAATGTTTTATGGCATTCTTTTTTTTTTTACTTGTAGAACATGTTTCCTTTTCCTATAAAAATTCAGCTGTAACCTTCCTAAGACCAAAAGATATCATTAGTGTACTATGTCATAATCTAACGTATTTTCTTGTAATTGCTGTTTCATTAACAAATTTTGTTGAGTACCATCTTAATCTTGAAAATTATACAATGGAAATTCAATCATCTAAATATTGATTTGTAATTATTTTTGAACCAATGTCTTTTAAAAATGGAAATTACTGAATCTAAGATGAGGCTTGTTTTTAATATTTTTGAGACATTATAAATTTTAAAATTTGTGCATCATAAATGTGTAAATATAACTTCCAGTAAGAGATGAGTATAACACAAATTAGATTCATCTTCTTGATTAATCTTTCCCTTATTTTAAATGGATGAGATATGAATGTCTTTCTGTCGTTCACATTTCTGGCTTCTGTAAGTATAAATAATGATCATCTGTTTTCTTCCTCCTGAAACCTGTTGCGATTTCCGCCCATTTTTCCTGTTTTAGTGTGCTGTTATTTACTTCTAATCTCTGTTTATGTACTGACAATATAAAAGCCCCTGTTAATCATATGTTATAAGTATACTCTCAGCACTGAGCATGTGCTAGGTACCAGCACTGCTTGTTTTCATTCCAACACAACCCTCTGAAGTAGGATTTAGTGATGCTCCCATTTTGTAATTGAAGAAATATTGTAAAGAAGTCAACATAAGAAGTGTCAGCATTGAGATCTGTGTTCAAGTAGCCTGATTTCACCTTTACAATGCTCCTCTGGTACAACATTATTTGACACTGAAAGAATAGTAATTGATACTTCACTGTTTCTTATACCTGTGTATGGTGTGCCCTCCAAAAATACTTGTTTATCTTAAATTCAACTCTTATCTAATTTCAGTCTTGTGAACCTTGGTTTATTTTTTTGTGTGTGTGTGTTCACTTCACACAAGTTTTTGTATTTAACCAGTCTGTGTCATGTCATTTTGTTTGAGTCTCTTGCAAGCAGCATATGAATTAAATTCAAGCTTTTGACCCTGCTTTACATTTGTACAAATGCTCATTTTTTCATGATTTTCTTTATCCAACCTTAACTAACAGCCATAAGTCTTTCTTAAACAAAACCCACTTCTGTTTATTTGGGAATATTTAGTAATCCTCTAATTCTTGCTAGAGTGTGAAAACTACTGATGGTTCTGAATAATAAACCCTCATTAATTAAACTCTTAAATAATATTCTAAGTCCCTAATAATATTCTTTGCTCTTGAATTCATTCATCCAAATCCCACGAAGTTAATGGAAAAAAAAATGACATTGCATTGTTCTCATTCTGCCCATTAGAAAACTGAGCAGTAGAGATGATGGTGCTTGCAAGGGTTTCACCGTCAATCAGCAACAGGATAAGAACCAGAATCAGGAAATCCACATTCCTGCTTCTACCCTTTTCCTCTGCTCTGTCCTTCCCTGTCATTTAAAGTGGCCAGTAGCTGTGCTGGAACGTCATATTGG
Organism: Ochotona princeps; assembly: GCF_030435755.1. Classification (NCBI taxonomy): domain Eukaryota; kingdom Metazoa; phylum Chordata; class Mammalia; order Lagomorpha; family Ochotonidae; genus Ochotona; species Ochotona princeps. The sequence continues at coordinate 22,414,850 of NC_080854.1, read as the reverse complement.
AGAACCAGTTGGAGCCAGAGCTGTTATTCCGTTAATCCGTCCCTGCTAATGCGCCTGGAAACAGGACGAGGTGACCCAAGTGTTTCAGTCCCTGTCACACAACTACAAGAACCAGATGGACTTCCTGACTCTTGTCCTATGCCTGGGCTTGTCTCTGGTGGTTGTGGTCATATAAGGAGTGAGCCAGAAGATGAAAGATCTATTTCTCTTTATTTACTCTGTCTGTCGAGGTATCATTTTTTTAAGAAAAGATAAAAATATTTGATAATTACAAGTCAGTGCATATTGAATGCTGGGCAGAACTTTTAGAGAAGCACCGTGGAACCATCAAAATCATTTCTAAAATGACGGTGGTTTGTTCTAATGCCTAGTAAATGGCTGTACAAACGACCTGTGATATTTTCATTCTATGTGCAGCCTCCACAAGGTAGCAATCCAAAATGTTAAGGTAAGAATTTAAGCATTGGGGCCCAGTGCGGTAGCGTAATGGTTAAGGTCATCTCCTTGAACGTGCTGGGATTCATATGGGCGCTAGTTCTAATCCTGGCAGCCCTGCCTCCCATCCAACTCTCTGCTTGTGGCCTGGGAAAGCAGTCGAGGATGGCCTGGGACCCTGCACTCGCATGGGAGACCTGGAAAGAAGTTCCTGGCTCCTGGCTTTGGATTAGCGCTGCGCCGGCCGTTGCAGCCACTTGGGGAGTGAACCAACAGAAAAAATATCTTTCCCTCTGTCTCTCCTTCTCTCTGAATATCTGCCTTTCCAATAAAAATAAATAAATCTTAAAATAAATAAATAAATCTTTTTTAAAAAAGAATTTAAGCACTAAGTTTTCCATGAACAGAATTAAAGAAATAAAACCCACTTATAATAATTACAATTACACTGCTTGAATGTAATTTACTGGCTCCACCTGTTTGAAACCATAGACAAATTACTTCCCCTCTCTGTGCCCCAACTGTCTCATGAGAAGTCTGCTTATTATGGGAACTAGGGGGTAATCAGTGTAAAGCACTTAACATTTTATATAACACACCATAAATGTTCAGTGAATATTGTTGCAACAAGTGTCAAATTTAATTGAACTGTACTCAAATGTATTTTATTAATTCTGCATTTTTATTAGACATTTAATTGTTATAAGTAAGAGTTATAATCAATTGAGAAAATGCTGTGTGAATGCTTTATGTCTACAAATTTAGGATCTGATGAGAGGCAGGGCCGGAATCTTGAGAATACTTCTTTACTGTTAGTTCAATAAAATAAAAGATCATTTTGGGGCCATTCTGTTAAACTCAGACTTTTTTCTGTAGAGATATGTTCCAGCAGCGTAATCTGTAGCAAGGCTACACCCTTGGCTATGCCCTTGTGTATTTTTTTTCTACCAAAAATAACCATTTCCCAAAAAATTCACTGAAAGAACTTTTTTAACCAAAGAATTGGGGGGCAGATAAAATACAAGGGTCATAATTACATGTGATTGAAGCGACTGGAGGGGATTTGAGGCAGACAAGGTCATTTGGCCTGGTGCATGAGTCTTTAGATAAGTAAAGGCCTGATAGATGGCAAGCAAAATAAATATTGGCCAAATGAGTGCATCGGGTTTAAATTTCCTTTAGGGGTATTTTGTTGTTGTTGTTGTTGCTTGCTTGTTTGTTTGTTTTCGAGTAGTAACACGTTTTAGTTTTATTGCATGCAAGTAATCCCAGCCTTGATTCTAAAGCACAGCTGTGTGGCTTCCATTTCTCTTCAGGATTTAAGAGACCGCCTATGGGACATCTGTGATGCCAGGAAGGAAGAGGCTGAGCTCGAGCGGCTGGATATCATCAACCAGAACTGGCTGCAGGACTCGCTGGGAATAACGATGAACCACTTCTTTTCACTGATGCAGGTGAGAGCAGCCAACCAGGAGATGGAGCAGCCGTGGCTGGTGTAACATATCCTGGGATCATCAAGGGTCTGTCCGAGGCCCATTTGCTTAAAGCACTCTGCCTGGTATGCATGCTCCAGTTAGCCAAGAAAAGTCACTTAAAATAAATTAGTCTGGTCCAGGCCATTCTCCCACACTGGGAGCATCCCAAGGAGCCATTCACCAGCTCTGCTTCCAAGTGGCCTAGCTGCGTAGAGATAGATACAGAGACGGTTTGTGCAGCGGTATTATTGTCTGTCTGCTCAGTCTCTCCCAACAGAAGACCAGAAAAACAGCTTGGATGAGGTCAGACCTGGCAGGTGTTTGATTCCTAAATATAAGACATTTTATGGTACATGACTGGAAAAACACACCATTGACAGGACAATCTGATGAATTTACATCGATAGTCTGCTACCTAAGAAATTCACATAGGACAAAATGAGAAGACAGGTGTCTATTCTATAGTGATACAGGGAAGAGTACACAGTCCAGGTCTTGTGTCCAGAGAACATTCAGATCCTAGCTGTGTCAAAGAGCTAAAAAGTTTTGGAAAACTGGGTGGGAAGAATTCCAAAAGTTGAAGTAATGGCTGACATGCACAACCTGAGACATTGCATCTATTGCAATCTTGTTACAGAAAGGAGAGGCATAGGGATATCCTAGGAATAAACTATTTAGTGAAATGTACTCCATAAGCAGAAATTTTCCACATATACCCAATGCTTTCTCAGTTTCCAGATAATTAATTTCTACACTAAATGTTCTAAAACTATTTACTGCTCACAGGTTCTTCTCTGGGAATTATGTACACAGCATCTTGTTCTTTCTGGGATATTAACATTCTCATTTGCTGTTAAAGGCAGAACTGAACCGCTTCCAAGACACAAAGAGACTCCTTCAAGATTATTACAGGGCAATGGAACACAAAATTCCAATAGATGACAACAAGAGATTCACGCGGATCCCATTGATCCGACTGGATAGTAAAGACGCTTCAGAAAACCAGCTTCGGTAAGGCAGGCCTGGCTGTCATGGCAGGCTCTACTTGTTGTAAACATAAAGCTTCATGATTTTAAGTTGGTCACCACCAGTTAAAATAATATTCCTCCATATGCAAATCTGAAACTCCATAAAATCTGTAGTCACTGAACATTTTCTCTAACTCTGGTATGTCATTACTTCAAGACTACTAGTACACATCATATGTTCCATTCATAGTGAATATTTACTCAATTTGCTGTGGAAATGTTTTATAGTTTTATTGCAGAGTGCTTACACAGACACTGCTGGGATCTCAACAGATGTGTGGAAAATATAAACTCCGGCATGATTTTGACTCCTAAAATGTCCACAGAGGGATTATGAAACTCTTTGGCTTTTATGAAAAGACCCAAGCATGGGTGTGTGTTTACGTGTGTGTGTGTTGGAGAAAGAGAGAGAGAGAGAGAGAGAGAGAGAGAGAGAGCGCACAAGCGAGCAAGCCAATATGTAAATGAAAATAAAAGGGACTATGAACTTCTTTCATGGGTGAGGAAATCGAGAAACAACAAAGTCTCAGTCATATGAAAAAATTAGACTGAAAAAATTATTGTCTAACAGATTTCTGCTAGCAAGAAAATGAACTTGGTCATTGCAGGTTTTCTGGGATTTTCTTCAAAACAAGTTGAATACTTCCATACAAATTGAAAGCTTGTATTTTCAACTTGATAAATAGTATATAACATAAAATGTTCTAAATAAATATTTCTATTAGTATAAAGGGCTGGTGGAGAAAGGGCAAAATGCCAAACTCTGAGAACTATGCACACATAGGAAAATGACATCAAGCCACTGTTGTGATGTAGTAGGTTACTACACCGGCCATTACAGCCACTTGGGGAGTGAACCAGCGGATGGAAGATCTTTCTCTCCTCTCTGCCTCTCCTCTCCTCTCTGTAAATCTGCCTTTCCAAGAAAAATAAACATTTTTTAAAAGAAATTTGAAGAGAAAAAAGGAAAATCTCTTCGATGAATGGGTTTGGGATTGGTAGTAATTCCTGTGATGTGGATTCTAAATATCAAAGATTAAAGAATTAAAACTAAGAAAATTAGTTGAAACAAATGAAATTGGAATTAGAATTCTTAAAACTAAATGAATTGATTAAAACTAAGTTACAAAAACTAAACTGAGTACTTAAAATACTGTTTTTCTTTTCAATGCCATTAAGAAATCATTCAAAAATAGACTGAAGCTATGAAGAGGGTTGCAAAGGAAAAAGCTATATTTAAAAAATAATATAAGGGCATGAATGTTAAATTTAAATTCCTAAGATGAGCTGCATATTTTATATTGAAAGTAGTGTACTAGTTTTGTTTTACAAGCCTGTTCATTCAATACAGGTGACAGCAATGTACAAACTAAGTATAGGGTAGTGAACCTGCTTTGAGGTCAGAAAGATCTGGCTTTAATTGTGAGTCTGTCCCTTATAATTACTGTATGTAATCAAATTAAAATACTTTTTCTAGTCAAATCCATCCAGGTCTTCTAAGCCTCAGTTTCTTATGTATGAGGTAGGATTGTTCTATGAAGGTTACAGAAAATAAACCATGTCTGGCCATCAGTAGACTTTCTAGCTAGATTGAGCAACCCTCAACAAATGTAGAGTGTTATTACTCAGACGCAGAATTTGTGAGTCTCCATATTATTGCTTGGTCGTTTGAGGAGGTCTTGATGCAGTAGGGTTATGCCACGATCTGCTACCCACTTCTTCCATTGTCTTCTTTACTTAGTCTCATCATATCCCTGTCAGAGGTCCATGTGTACTTACACAAAAGGAAACGTGTATACCCTCTTTTGAATACCAATAAAGGAGAAATGTTCAGCCAGCTACTGAAACAGAACCATAAAATTAAAGATAATACAAATTTCCAAAGGCAACGTGAACCGTCACAGTCAACCGAAGCAGCCACGTTTCATTGCCTAGAGTGGCAGTGCATTCTGTCTCTAGCACAAAAGAGCAAGTCAGACGTAATAGAGATGCTATCCACATGACTTAGGAGAATGCAACTGGCCAACAACAGATTATTTTCTGCAAAACAACTCTGCACCCGTCTCAAGCTCAGATCACTTTTGTGGCTATCTACTGGAACTATCAATCAGCAATCAACCACCAGTTTGTCCCCTGTATGTGACAGGTGTAAGGACAAACCCCAAATTAAATGTCTTCACATAGCTAATCTATTTTACTCTTTCCAACAACTTATAACAAAAATGATGTAATTCACTGATGTAGTGTTCATAACAATAGTACTAGTTACTTGATACTGAATAATTGATACTGAATGTTATTATGTTATTCTAGGAGGAATAAAGCTTCAGAAAGTCAGGTAACTTTCCCAAGCTCATATTCATCCACAATAACAAGTTTACTTAGACTGAGAATTTTTTTTTTCTCCAGTGAATGAATTCTAAGCCCATTTTCTTTTTCTAAATTATATGCCTTCATTGGCATCATGCATAGCAAGGTGTTCAGAAATGCATGTTGTACAGTGTTAAATCTCCTGGAATGGCCAGTAAGTTCCTTTATTTCAACTTACTGACCATACAGATTACAGCTGAGCTGAACTGACCGTGACTTAGCATCAATTGAGTACAAAAATGTAATTTATACATAGACAAGTAGTGGATTCTCAATGCACTGTAAAATTTCCAGCACTGTTAGAATGTGTTTCAAATTAGAATGTGTCAAATATTGCACAACAGGTCCTATCAGGCGTAGTTCTCAGTTGCGATCTCTGGATCACCATCAGCTTCAATCCATAAACCAAGTGCCTGTTGCTGTTGCAGAACCCACTTCTTGCACTTCACCAAATCATCCTCGGAGTTACTCTCTCCTTCTCTCCCTTTGTAATCATCACCGTGGAAGATGCCATGCACAGTGAAACAGGCGAATTTCTCCCTGTTTCAGTTAGCCTTTGGAATCCTTCAGAGTCAGAATATACCTAGGAACAAATCTAAAAATGTCTGTGTAGGGACAGCAACATGCTTTAGAAAAGTGAAGTTTAGTTCCGTATTCTCATAGGACTTAACAACAACAAAAGCATTATCCTTATTCAGGAAAGGGGAGGACTCCTAGAGTTAGACCAACCCCTCCTCCAGCAAAACTTTATCGTGTCTAAATGATATGGCCCCCAAGTGAGGAGATGGCAGTACTTAGTTATCTCCCACTTTTTAACTGTCCACTTCAAGACGCCAGGGTTTGTCTTGACTGGTTTATCCCTCACTGAAAGTGTATGTTCTGTACAAATTTCAAAAGTACATTTACTCATAATCAACATTGTTAAACCCTTCTCTTTATACTTCCTGACAAGTAAACTTATAAAGGAAGTTCTATGTTCTGTAAGTTTTGGGGGGGAGTTTTCTATTAACAAAACTTCTTGGACTACAGAAATTTGTGTATAGTCTTTTATAAGCTTCTCCCCATTAAAGGAATTCTTCCAGGAAAACTTTGGCTATTGGAAGACAAAAAGGAACATGCATATAAAAATAGAATTCTACTGAATACCGTCTTTATGTTTGTTTTGTTTGTTTTCCAAAGAATTCCTCTAGTTCCTCGAATATCCATTTCTCCAGAATCAGCCGTGTCCAGGCCAAAATTAAAAGCAATATTGAAGGGCAAGATTGATTATTCACTTGAAAACGTGCAGACCAACTTTGAGGCAGATGAGAAGCTGGTACTGGACACCTGGCAGCAGGCTTCTTTGGCGATATCTAACATGGTAAGTAGTGTTGTCACCACGTTGATTTTGTTGGTACCCATTAGTTGAATGGCAATATTGATAATATATGGTTTGTGGAAAGTGTACGCAGTGTTTCCAAACAATGTAAAGATCCATGCCTTCAGAAAGACATTTTTTTCCTGCAAGAAATAGTGGTAAAATGACACATGCAAAAAGTATTTGAGATCAAGAAAGAGGGAACCAACATCTGTGTTAGTATTTCCTCGACTGAGTAAGGGTTCCACATACAAGGGCCACTCAGGGAAAGGCAGGTGAGGTATCTGGCAGTGAGGAGGAGTGGGACTGCAGCCAGGTGTAAGTCATATTCTTGTCAACAGGGCGTAGCCCTATGTTTGCCAACTTTGTCACGTATGTATGAAGCCCGAAATGGTCATATTTTTCCAGTGCTCTTAGGGGGAAAACACAGGGATTTCAATTTTTATGCAAAACTGCTGATTTAACATGCACGAAGTAAAATAAAATTCATAAAAATATTCTACAGAGCCAGAACTGGGGCAACAGCCTAGTGGCTAAATCCTCATCTTGCATGTGCTAGAACCCCATATGGACAATGGTTCACGTCCCAGTTGCTCCACTTCTCATCCAGCGCCCTGTTTGTAACCTGGGAAAGCAGTAGAGGACAGTCCAAAGCCTAGGAGCTCTGCACCCATGTGGGAGACCTGGAAGAAACTCCTGGCTCCTGGCTTCAGATTGACTCAGCTCTGGTTATTTCAGCCATTTAGGAAGTAAACCAGTGGACAGAATATCTTTCTCTATATTTTCTTCTCTCTGTATATCTGCCATTCCAACAAAAAAATAAAAATAAAATATTTTACAGAGCCAAAAAAAAAAAAAAAACCAACAACAACACAGCTGGTCTGTAGGTCTCTGATGTGCAACCTTTGTGCCAGACACGTTGTCTAAGTCACACCTGAGGTCCAGCGTTATTATCTTCTTTGCAATATAAAAGTAAAGTTCACAAAGGTTAGGGAATTTACTTAAGTTCCCCCAACAGAGAGATATCAAAATGAAATCTGAACCTATATGACTTTAAAATTCCTATCCTTTCAAATTCAAAAGGAAATTAAAAAGATACAGATCACTTGCATGTAAGCCGAGCCTGCCCATCATACGGGAAGCACACAGGGATTTTTAACTCAGGCCCATGTGCCTCATCCACCAGGTGCTGGGTCCACTGGTTAGGTTTCTGTTTTCAACCGTGCCAAGCTATCTTCGAATTTCCCAGAAAACATCCCATTCTCACAGAAGACCGTGCCAACTTTCCAAAACGTTTTGTGAAAGAGATGGAAGAGGAAACTCCCACAACAAACAGTGGAAATTTCGGATGGGGCATTTTCCAGAGCCCCTCTCGGCCCCCAAGCCTCCAGGCTTTGTTTCTGAACTTGTGGTGAGGAAGCCCCAGAATCTCCCTTCTTTCCTCCGCCTCCTTTTTGTTGTTGTTGTTGTTGTTGTTGTTGTTGTTGTCCTTTCTTCTGGCTGTCTTAGAAACAGATGTAAACCCTCTCATGTTTTGCTTCTTTTGAAAAGCATTTTAGTGTGGATGTTGACATAAGGAAAATTCATGAAGCACAGCATGGATTCATGGACTGCCCAGGGCACCACTGCACAGTGTGGGACACAAGCTTTTCACCTGCAAGTCTTCCTCGCGCCCTTTCCCCTTCCTCACCCCCTCTTCCCCAACAATTGGGCCTGCCCACTTGCCTCTTGAGGAATCATTTCTTTGATTCTTAAAAAATAATTTTCTTACCCAAGTCTATTTATCTAAACACTATGTGTATCCTCACATGGTTTTGAGTTTTAAATATACAGATGCCTTTTACTTTTCTGTGTCTTCTTTCCCTCACAATTATTTGTGAAATTCTCCCCGTGTTGTTGTAGCTACAGTTCATTCTTGTTGTTATACTATGTTCTGCTGTATGCATCACAAGTTTTTAAATTTGTTTTACTTGAACAGCAAACACACACACCATATATATGCACACCATATATATATATATATATATATATATATATATATATATATATATATATATATATAAAGAGAGAGAGAGAGCAAGAGAGAGAGAGAGAGAGAGAAATTTCCAAACCTATAGTTAATACCTCATATACAACAGCTAGGACAAGGTCAGGCAAAAGCAAATCCACGTCTCCCATACAGATGGCAGATGTCCATGTATTGAGCCAGCACATGCTCAAGAGGAAGCATGCTTGATATTTGAGACCAAGGAATCTGGTATGAGATAGTGGTTTCCCCCAAGTAGTAACTTCACCACTCTGCCAAATTCCCACTCCCATCAGAGCTTATCTAACCCATTCATTATTCATACACATTTTAGTTTCTAATTTGATGCCTTCATAAATATTATTGCATGAACCTTGCAGTATGTTTACATGGTATCCATAGGCACACATAATTCTTGGATATATATACCATACTTTCTATTTTCTATTTCTTCTTGGAAGAAAACTCATTTTAGTAAATTCATTTCTGTTAGAAACTTTCCCATTTCTAAATTTTTAAATATATTGGCATGAGGTTATTTAAAGGATGGTTAGTATATTTTCCTAGGGTCATTGTCATGCCACATCAATTTAATATGTCCCTTGCAACATCATTGGCCCACTCTCTGAAACTTTTCTATGTCCTTCTAAGGTACAGCTGGTATTAAAGAAGCTGTGAACAGCTTCTGTAGAGTGTGATCATTTTAAAAGACCATCCATTAACAAGCATTTAGGGTTCATCCCCCATGAGCAAGGCAAATGTAATTAAGGCTACAGAGTTTACAAAGAAACATGCCTGGCTTAACTCCGTTGAGGCTGATGTTGAGGCAGTTTAAACTGCTACCTGCAATGATGCAATCACAGCATCCCATGGGAGACCCACTGGTTCCAAGCAGCTCTAGGTCCTGGTTTCCATCTGGACTAGCCTTGGCCGTTGCCATGGCCATTAGTCATCTGGGGAGTGAACCAACAAATGGAAGATGTCTCTCTTTCTCTCACTCATGTGTGTGTGTGTATAAGTGTAGTTGTCTGTCTCTTTAACTCTGCCTTCCAAATAAATAAGTATTCTGATTCCAGCTGCCTGATAAGCGAAACCATCAGAGGCAATGGTGATGACTCAAGCAATTTGGTTCCTGCCACCCATATGGTACACCTGAATTGAGCTTCCTGGCTCCTAGCTTTGGCCCAGGCCCAGCCTCAGTGCTGCAGGTCTTTGGAGAGTGAACCTATGGATGGAAGCCCTCTGTTTGTTCCTCTCTTTCTCCCTTTTTGCCACTCAAATAAATATAAAGATTTTTAATTAGTGAAAAGAAATTTCAAAACCTTCTATTTTCAGAAAGAGAATCATGAATTGAAAATATCACTGGCTTAAAAATCACTGTACAATTTTAGAAAATTCAGTTACCTTCACTGAATCTTCAAATCCTTACCATAATGAGATGTTCTTAACTGGTTAAAAACATCACCTGAAAGAATATATATGAAAGTGTTTTAAAAGCTGTAACTATAGTAGCTCATTTAAGAAATTGTTGTTAGTTATATTAGAATGAGGATTTTATATGCTTCCAATAGATTTTTTTTGTCACCTGGATGTTACACAATCATATGGGAATTCAGAGTTCCAGATGAGACAGTTATGATTCAGTAAATTGTTGTGGGGCAAATAGTAGCAGTTGTGATTCGTGCAGACAAGTTGAGAACACTTGATCATGGGCACGTGCTTTTTCCTCCCAGCAGTTTTGCCAAGAGCTATCAATTTAGTACACAATGTTAATTTTTGGCCAAAATTTCTTCTAATTAGCAGGTATGTAATGATTTCACAGAAGCCATGCTTAACTCTTAACTCTACAATATCTTCCCAGCCTTAACAAATTAGATTGTTAAATGTATTGTAAATCATGTTAATTTTTAAAGAGACTCAGCGGTCTTTGAGGGAAGAGGACCAAAAACCAAAAAATTATGATCATCACCATCATCATCATCACAAGGTTGTTTACTAAGGAGGAAAATCCAATCTGGAAGGAAATTGCTAATTTACTGTGTTTTACAAGAACAGATTCAAAAATGAATTGCTTGCAATTTTGTGGGAATGTTAACAAGCCTGTTTTTGCTTTACCAAGAATTTGAAAATGCGGTATATAGTTTGAAATCCATTTATATCAAAAGGGCATCTGATTAAAAAATGGGGGGGCACTTAAAACATTGCCCCACTCTCTGAAACTTTTCTGTGTCCTTCTAAGGTACAGCTGGTATTAAAGAAGCTGTGAACAGCTTCTGTAGAGTGTGATCATTTTAAAAGACCATCCATTAACAAGCATTTAGGGTTCATCCCCCATGAGCAAGGCAAATGTAATTAAGGCTACAGAGTTTACAAAGAAACATGCCTGGCTTAACTCCGTTGAGGCTGATGTTGAGGCAGTTTAAACTGCTACCTGCAATGATGCAATCACAGCATCCCATGGGAGACCCACTGGTTCCAGGCAGCTCTAGGTCCTGGTTTCCATCTGGACTAGCCTTGGCCGTTGCCATGGCCATTAGTCATCTGGGGAGTGAACCAACAAATGGAAGATGTCTCTCTTTCTCTCACTCATGTGTGTGTGTGTATAAGTGTAGTTGTCTGTCTTCTTATCTATAACTCTGCCTTCCAAATATATAAATATCATTTATTTAAAAAAAAAAAGCCCATTAGAAGATGGGGCAAGACTTACCCCTTTGCAATGGTCGGGAACAGTTGCCTGCTAGGTCAGAAGTAGGAAGCATGTCAGGAACCTGGAGCAGGCAGAACTGATCCCTGTGTCTTACCTGTAAGAACACAGGTTGTTCAGAGGTAGAGATTGTGCATATATATCTGTTCACCTCCATTGGTCTTCCTCTTTCTCCTCACCCCTCCTCACTCTCCATGCTTCCCAGAAATAATACCCTGTTTGGACCCAGGAATTACTGAGATAAAAGAATAAACTCCATGGAGTCCCATTTCTGTAGCACTGATTTATTGAGAGTTTGAAATGTCCACCCATGTGCTTGTCCTGCCACGTGTGTGTGGTTCCTTCCTAAGGTCTCTGTGCTCAGCAGTCACCTCTGAGATCTCTGGCTGTCCAGAATTGGCGGCCTCATTTCAGAAAGGCCAGTATGGTAACTGCAGACAGGATTCCAGCAGCACAGCCCCTGAAATTGGAGTTTGTTTATGCATTTTGTTTTACTTTATAAATAATGGAATTGTATATGCACGTCACGCAGTGTGATGCTTTGATAATGCATCCACTTTACAGTGATCAAACTAAATTAATTAACACAGCCATCACTTCAAATACTTATTGTTTTTGGTAGTGAAAACATTTATCACTTTTGGCAGTTTAGAGATAAGCAATACATTACAATTAACTTATAGTGGCCATGCTGTGCAATTGATCACCAGGACTTATTCCTCCTATCAACTGTCTATCCTTGAATAAACATCTCTCTTTTTCCTGGCCAACTCACTCACACCAGCCACCAGTAACCACCTTTCTTCTTATTATTTCTGTGAGCTCAATATTTTTTAATGCATTTATTAATATAAGGCAGATACTGCAGTATTTGATATTCTACATCTGGTTTATTTTTCTTAGCATAATAACTTTGGTCATCTGTATTTTCATAAGCCAGAATTTCTCTGTTCCTGAAGTACAGTGCCAGCCCCACCCCTCTCTCTTCACCCCAGGAGACAAGGAAAGACCCTTGAGGACATGATTATCACTCTGAGATGCAAGATAGATCCTAGGATGACAATGCAACTGGCTCTTTAAGTAAGACACCTAGGGAGAGTGAGAGGAAAGGGGTCTGCTAGAGTGGAGAGAAGCTAAAAGAACTGAGAAAAAGCAGCAAAGAGCCGGGAGGGTAGCCTGTGGGGTGGGTCATCATCCTAAGCACACAGAATTTAGAGGATGATGTCTAGTGCTAAACCAGAAGCAAAGCCCAGAATTCAAGTGTCAGCTCCTCAATTAATATAGGCCACACATACCCAAGAATGGTTTGTTGGGAGAGAGTGAAAATGTTTTCTCATTTTAATATCTAAAAGCACAGATATTCACATGGTACATAAGTAGATACCCCTCTGCAGTGCTGAAATTTCCTGGCAAGGGATGTGAGTGGAAGAAAATGTCCAAAGAAAATTCATTGCAGGGATAATTATGAAAAAAAGAAGTTAAGGTAATGACATAGTGAAAAAGCATGGTTGGAGGTCCAGCAATAGCAAGAACTTGGCACAATCACAGATGATGCCTCCATAGAATCTGAGAATAAGAAGAAAGGGATTCTGGCACAACCATGGCACAGCCACAGTCGAGCTGGCAGTGAGAAAGTATTGCAGGCAGGCTGCCAATGCTTTGCAAACCTGGACTGTGAACAGGACAGCCAACATACAGGTGGCTTCAGGGGAGCTGCATTTGGGGACAGGGCCAAAAAGCATTGCAGTGTGTGTGTTTCATAGATTGAGTGTACATTTGGGGAGGTCTGCAATGGGATAGGGCTTCAATCCAGTGCTCATTTGACTCCACCTTTCACAAACTACCACCTTTCACAAACGGTGCATCCACTGAAACTTTGCTATCGTACAACCAGGTGGCTGCTGAAATTCACCAGAGGCTGATAGAAGAAGACAAAGAAAATCAATCAGCAGAATCCAAGGAGAAGTCTCCCCAGATGAATACGAACAAAAAAATCAAAAAGGAAAATGAGGCACACAGGAATAAAAAGGAGGACAAACACGGGAAAGGTATTCATGGTTTTGGCACCTGCTTCAGCCTCTGCCTCGGGGAAGGCAAGCGTTTAACCAGGTGCAGTGGCCATTATGCCACCAGGGGTAGCTTAAATATGAGATGAAGCGTTAATTGGTGAACAGTATTGCATACTTGGCTCTTCCGAATAGCCAGAAATAGTTAGGGTAAAATAAGCTGCAAAGACAGTTTTCAACATATTAAAAGAACTTCCATTCTGGCGCTGTGTGTTCTGAAAAGTCTGTGCTGACGTTTGCTGCTGCAATGAGAGAAGTTTAGAAGTAGTGAAAGTACTTCCAAATATTTGTAGAAGAAATATTTGCATATTTTATTACAAAATTATTTTGAAATTCTTGCCTAGTCTTGTCATATGTCAGTCGTATGTTATGCAAAAATATTGGAGCTAAAAGTATTTTTCTGCACCAGAATAAATTCACATTTTCAATTCTATGTCTATGAATTTTCTGAAGTCCCTTCAAATATGTGTGTTTCAGGAACATTTATATTTAACCAGTCCTTTCCTTGAAGCTTCTCATGTGTACTTGTGTCTCAGAAGCACAATGCAAGGTAGATAAAGGAAAATTCAGCTTGGGAGGCCTCCAGGTAACCTTAGGTATAGCTCTGACACAAGCCCTTCCCTCTGAAAGTTTCCACTTGCACTTTTTGAGGTAACTTGAGGCAACAAAAGAAGAGTTGGACCAATGGGAGGAAAGTCCCTCCACTCATCAGCTGCCCAGGATGTATTTATAGGCATCTACCCTGGGAAGCTTTTTACAGCGGGCATCAAGGACACAAGACCAGATCCAAAACCTAAACCAAAATCAGATCCCTGTCTCCTGCTTTGATGGAACTGTAGTCTCAAAGCAGAGGCACACGGTTGATCAATCACTGTGCTTACTGGTTTGTTTATTTAATTTGAGAGGCAGAGAGAGAGAGAGGAGAGAAACCCCCTATCGACTCGTTCACTCCTCAAATGCCAACACTGTCCAGATCCTAGACAAATCTCAAAGTTATAAATTCAATTCCAGTTTCCATGGGTGGCAGGAATTTAACTGTTTGAATCATCAGTGCTGCTTCTTGAGGTCTGCATTTGCAGGAAGCTGGGATCAGGGGCTTGGACCAGGATGCCTACTTCTGAAGTGATTGTTTTTTCCCAGGGGAAGTATAGCTACCCTGAAAATAAGGTCATGTTACTCCCTTTGAGGGGACAGGGAAACGCTTCCAGGTGGATTATGTTGTAGGCAACTATGACTAGGAGTTATGGGAAAGCACTAGAGATGGAGCTGGGGTGGGTTAGTGGCACCTGAAACAAGGTAGAGTAACACCTAGAGAAAGAATACACAATCTGAGTCCATCACAGATGGTGAAAATAAAATAAATGCAAGGAAGTTAAAGGAAATGCTTTCAGATACATTAATGGATTAAATGGTTGAGTCCAATCCATTAATTACAGAAAAACAGAAATCCAGAAACGTTAATCTCTTTATCAGTCATGCACACATCCTTCATTGCAGTAAATGTTTCTTATCTAATTTTCTTTATTTAATTTTATGTCTTGTTTACAAGATTTTAACCCCCTTAATGTCAAACTCTAAACAAAAAATGTGTTGAATTGAACATATTACTGTAAACTCTGCCATCTCCCAATGGTATTTTCTCTGATAAATGCTAGCAAATTCTTGTTTGGTAATTCTCTTGAGTAGTCACTGAAGCACTTGCAGGTAAGTACTAACTAAAAGTCAGATGGGGTCCAATTCCTGACCATCACAAGAAGCCGTGTCTTCTTGAGCTTATCCTTGAACTATTCTTGGCAAGCAGTCTGCTATCACATGTGGTCCTTAAGAAAATGGGGAGAGGGGTACTTCCACAGATGACTGAGGGCATCCATGGTAATTTGGGGGTTTGTTATTTTCTGTTCTTCATCTCTGAATACTCACCATCTTTGAAGTCTGTAACCATCGGCACACTTCTAAGTCCCTCCTGATCTAGAAGGCTATGCAAATGGCGACATTTTCACTTGACTCTGGTCCAGGCACCACATGGAGACTTGTCAAGGAAGGGCTGTCAGTACTTTATCATTCACTCTGGAAATAGCAAGGGTCATTATTTCTAAAGCTCTGGAAGGTTATAGTTCCACGAATTTTACTTTGTACTCATTCTATCCGAATGCCATCTTAAGCTGTATTTATGTTGATGTTGTACTCTGTCCCTCTCATTGTCCTTTCAGGGAAATCACCACCTGTGGCTGAAGCTGCCCCTGTGGTGTTCACAGCAGAGGAAATTGCTGAAATCGAAAGGAAAAGTGAACTGAGGCTCAAAATAAAGGAAGAACACCTTGCAGCCCTACAGTTTGAAGGTAGCAAATAGAACTTACTCACACGTTGCTTTTCAGTAGAAAGTGGACCAGGAGGTGAATATCCATACTGTTCCATCAGTTGCCTACGACTGTGTGTCTGAGAACACAAAATGAACTGATTGGAAAGTGCAGCATTCAAGTATTTGTTCTCATTTGACCCTATGAGGACCAGAGGGTCATAGGACACGTTTGAGGCCCAGCAGTGAATTGCTCAGGAACCTGAGGCATATTCTGGAGGAGGGGGAGATTGAATTGGGAGGTAAGGAGGCCAAACCGAGGAGAGTCCTAGAGACCCTACTGAGGACATCACATGTCTCACTGGAAGCCAGTGAGGAACTGTAAGCAGAGAAGAGATGATAATCACATCTGAAGTAGAGCTCTGGAGTGGGGAGCAGGGTAGATTTGGTGTGAGGTAAGAAAATATGGTTAAACCTATTGTAATAGCTCATGGGGATAACAGTCAGTGCCCAAGCCAGGCCCATGAGAACAGAAAAAGCAAAGAGAGATTAGAACAATGCTGGTATTTAAAGATAAAAGACTTTATTATGGGTCAGCAATAATAATAAGTTCAAGGGTCAAAAGGTTTTGCGCTAGTTTTAGCAAACCCAAGAAATACAGTGATGTTACCAGCCCAAGGTTCTAAAGTAGAGAACTAAACCAGAGACTTCTCCCATCCTTCCCCACTGTCTGAAATCAAACCATCTATTACCATTCCACTTATTAAAGGGGATTACTACACAGATAAATTGCTGCAACGCTTCTTGTTTTGAGTTTAGATCATTTCTCAAATAACTTTATAATACGTGACATTTTCCTTCTTAATGTATGACTATTGCATCATCTCTTTTGGTTTATTACAGGTGCACTGTGCCCTGGAAGCTGTCACAAACTGAAGCATGATTGCTTTAACATTGGTTTCATCATAAAGGCCACATGCATGAAACACACTTCAAAATCTTTGTTTTTCCTTTTTTTAATAGAGCTAGCGACCCAGTTTCGACTTGAATTGATAAAGGCCAAAGCATTGTCTGTCCTTGAAAATTTAATAACAAAGGTGATCGATATCTATAAACTCATGGAAAAATGGCTTGGGGAGAGATATCTGAATGAAATGTCCAGGTACAGTTCAGCTTGACTTTTCTACAAACACACTTTGTGAAATCCTGAGTGCCAAAACGGGCCAAAATTTGTAAGCTATTCACAAATACCATTTACAAACACAAGTGTTGACCCCTTAGGTAGGCTTAGGTAGGCTTGTGCATAAGCCCATGAAGGGAGCCTTCACCTAACCACATTTCCACTGACTCTTCACAGACGAGACAAGCATGTTGTGTTTCAGAAGGTTCTATTGCATTCCCATTTACACATGTCTCTATGAGCTCAGTTTTCAAAATGCCCCATGACAGTTACAAGTAATTGTAATATATTTTCAGAAGCTAATGTCGCACATCTAATGCCAGACTTGCTGTTAGTCATGCAGACTCCATTCACGGAGACGTTTTATCAATGATCCCCATTCCCTCAGCCTTTGCTGTTGGGTTCCAGAGACTTCTCAGATTATCACTTCTGCCAAGGGGGCGTGAATCTCATCCTCTTTGTTCTTCCCTATATATTGAGCTGTATAAAGAGACAGCCCAATGGAGTACAGCAACTGAGGCTTGGGAGACCTAACTGTCCGGGAGATCAAGGTCCGTCATATCCACAAGCTAACAGCATGCCTGATTGCTTGGGGCCTCAGCTTTATCCATAAAAGAAGATGTTCCTACCCAGCCCTTTCAGAGTTTTCTACTTGATCTAGATTCTGTGATACACTACAGTTTTCCACAAACATTTACAGAACATTTAGAACTTGCTACGTAAATAGGATTCAAATGGCAAGGGTTTTTTTTAGAAGCAATTGCCATCTGAAAAAAAAAAAAAAAAGCGGTTATAGTTTATTTAATCCGGTCCTTATCTCATAATGAAAGTTCTACTATAAGATCTTCAGCCTAGCTGTTTTGTGCTATTGCTCCAGAGTGAAAAATATACAAACATACAGAGATCCCAGTCTGATGTACTCCTGCAGCAATATTTAAAATAACTGTTCTAATGGAGAGCCAAATCAGTTCCCGGCAGACTCACAGAGAAGCCATGCTCAGCTTTCTCCTTTGCCTGCGACTTGCAAATGAAAACTCTCTCCCTCTTTTTGTTAGATGTATTTATTCTTATTTGAAAGATAGATTTACAGAGAGGAGAGAGAAAATTTTCCATCCTCTGGTTTACTTCCCCAAATGGCCAAAATGCCAGAACCAAGCCTAGCTGAAGCCAAGGGCCAGTTGCCTCCTCCAGGTCTCCCTTGTGGGTATAGGGGCGCATGAACTTGAATTATCCTCTGCTATTCTCCCAGGTCATAAGCAGGAAACTCTATCAGAAGTGGAGCAACAGGTATACAAACCAGTGCCTATATGCAATGCTGGCACCACAAGTCAGAGAATCAGCCTGTGAAACCCCAACACCAGCCCCACGAATGAAAACTTCCTATTTTTAGAATTCATGGTTCTCATCCATGCAACAATCAAGTGTGAATACAAAATATTTGTATCAGATTCACTTATATTTCACAGCACTCTACCCCCTAAATTTGCAGATTCTGTGTCTGTGTATACAAATGTCCATATATTGTGATCACAGATGTTAAAACCTAGAAATATGATACGAGGAGTGGAAAGTAGACCAGACCTCTCCTCTCAGATGCCTTTGCAAATCCTGCTTTTCGTTTTTCCTAGCATTCTCCTATTCCCATTCTTGAGGTTACACTTGGTAAGCTTCCACTAGGTGGCACACACCTATTTTGATATCTCTATCTAGTTGTGGTTGGGTCTCTCAGTCCCCATTAGGAGTCCTCAAGTCAGTAAAGGGAGAGGAGCTGTCCACTGTTCTTTTTCCCCTCACCGCCACTCCTAGTACACACTCTAAAGCATAAACCACGTAGGTACTTGAAAAGAACGCATTCTGGAGTTCAGTTCAAAAACATCGACTCAAAGACAACAACTATTTCCTAAGGTTTCAGTGCAAGAAAATGTTGGTGTTCCTACATTATCTAAAATTAGATATGCATTTTCCATAATGTTCAATATTTCATTGTGAGATATAAAATAAGATGCATTCTTCCATGCAATGTTGTACTTACACCAAAAAATTATCTGGCCTTTAACGTAGCTTTAATCAAGACATTAGCTGCACCCCCAGTACAGTTCAAATTCATGCCCTACCTGATGCCACATTAATTATTGCAAAGTAAGGAAATGGGTTATTGGTTCCATTGCAAAAGTAAAAAATTCAAACAGCTTAAGTGACGTACTTTAGGAGTCATAGCTAGAGACTTTTTCTGGCATAATTGTTCAGTTCTCTCATGCATCATGTGATCGAGTTGGGAATTTTTAGATGGGAAAGCAATTTCAATTGAATATGTTGCACCAGAAGCTATTCTGACAACCATGTCTGGGAGAACATCAAACTGCTTATCATAAAATTATAGAAAATACGTTTTTCTGAAAACATATTATCAAGTTTATAATTTACCCTGACTCTAAATAAATATATTTTTCTAACAGTCATGTTTAGCATGGCATTCTGCCATGTAAGATATCTTCTGAATATTCATAGAAAGTGAGAATTATGAAAACACTATGTAAGTCCAAAAATTTTTGTGCCAAAATAAGCTTACTTTTTAGCTCCATTTTAACAATCTCATTCAAGATCCCTAAATAAGTATATTATGTTCCATACTTAAAACTAATATAGCCCTTGACACAATCTTGGTTACATAGGAAAAAATATGTTCCAACAATAGTAACAACCTTAATGCAATGGTTCCTTTTTTAAGATTTCTTTTTCTTTTATTGAAAGTTGGGTTTACAGAGAGGACAGACAGAGAGAAAGATCTTCCACCCACTGGTTTACTCCCCAAGTGGCCACAGCAGCCAGAACTGAGCCTATCTGAAGCCAGGAGTCAGGAGGAGCCTCTTCCAGGTCTCCCATGAAGATGCAGGGTCCCAAGACCTTGGGCCATCCTCAACTGCTTTCCCAGGCCACACACAAGAAGCTGGAAGGGAAGTGGAGCAGCCAGGATAAAAACCAGCACCTATATGGGATCCTAGCACATGCAAGGCATAGACTTAAGCCACTAGACTACCACGCCAGGCCCAATGGATCCTTTTTGTTCAGCTTTGTATTAAATGGTAACTATTGGCTGTGTAATAAGCATGTATTGTTTGTTTCTAAAATATATTCATTTCCATTCTGCCTTTTTATAAACTACATTTAAAGACATTGGACTTTTTCAGTACGCAGATTGAATTATCTACGTTAGCTAAGTACTGCATTCATTGTTGTGTATAAGCAAGCACTCTTTATCTGACAGAATCTTTACTGGAGATAACTATTCATTTTACCTTTTCAGTGTGGAAAAATTAACTGAGGTGGCTCGCTATCACATTGAAACAGCCACAAAAATTCAGAATGAACTTTACTTAACCCAAGAAGAGTTCTTCATTAATGGCGATGTAAAAGTCTTCCCAGATCCACCCCTGCCGAAACGTCCTCCACCTGTAGAAAAGGAAGAAGATGGTACCCTGACTATAAAACAGCTTGACAATCTTCGAGAACAGTTCTTAGACATGGCACCTAAAGGTAGGAAAAATCATGATCATGAAAACAGTGCCCAGAAAAGATGAAAATTACCAAAAGATGAAGGATGGCAATTATTTGCCCACAAGAAAAATCAACCCCATGGGAGTGCTTTGTCATAGTTTATCAAATATATGCTTCACACAGTCTAGGTCTGAAATGAACAAGCAGTAAATCCACAGTGACTAACAGCTGAGCCATGTGTTAGTTCTGCTTGTTGGTAATTCTGTGCATTCTGTCCCTTGCTGGCAAGTTGCTAAATCCAAGCGTTAACCAACCTGGCAATTGATAGAAAGCTTTTATACATATTTCCAACTTGGGTTTTGAATTGGGATCATGAGTTTGTGTTTGTTTTTTAAAGATTTGTTTATTTCTATTTGAAAGGCAGCTTTTACAAAGAAAGGAGAGACAGAGAGGTCTTCATTTCATTGGTTCATTCCCCAAATGAATAGATCCAAAGCCAGGAGCCTAGAGCTTCTTCCAGGTTTCCCACATGAATGCAGAGGCACAAACACTTGGGCTATCCTCCATTGCCTTCCCAGGCGACAAGCACAGAGCTGAATTGGAAGTGGAGCATCCAGGACACAAACTGGTGCCCATATGAGCTGTTGGCACTAGCAGACAGAGGATTAGCTTGCTGAGCCATTGCGGCAGCACTAGGAGTTTGTTTTTGTTACCCCCTCTAGTGTGCGAAGGGAGGCCAGGGAATAGAGGATTTCCCTTTGTCTATGTATTTTTCTTCCTAAGGCTTTGTAGACCATGATTAGTACAAAATAAGATAGTAACAATTTTTTGCTAAGTCAATTAATTAATTAATTAATTGATTTCAAGGCATTGTGACCCAGAGGATTAAGCTGCCTCTTGGGATTTCTCACACCTTCTATAAAAATGTTGGTTCAAGTTCCGTCCACTCTCGCTCTAATCCAAGGAGTAGGTTGCTGCCAGTGCATTTGGAGATGAAGCCAATGATTGCTCAAGTGACTGGCCGTGCCATGCATGTGGAAGACCTAGAAGGAGCTCTGTGCCCCGGCATCATCCCGACCCTGCCCTGGTTGTTGAGGGCATTTGGGGTGTAAACCAGTAGAAGGAAGATTGACAGCTACCTGACTTTCCCTTTCATCTGTCCTCTACTTCCAGGAAGACGAAAATAAGCATTTTTTAAATTATTTGGTCATATCCATGTGTGCATATTATTTTCTACACACAATCATTTTACGTTATTTATGTTTTCTGGGTCTGGGTACTGAGTCACAGAGTAGCTGAGCTACTTGCCTGAAAAAATTGCCCCTTTTATGGCACTGTAACCTCTCACCAACAACTTGACTTTATCCTCTGATATACCCTATTCATTAGGAAATACCACTTTTCCTAGAGCATAATCAACAGGCTTCATACTAACACAGCTCCACTTTTTAAAAGTAGTCTAGTATTTGCAGATATCCACACAAAAGCCTCAATTGAGGTCTTCGGGCGTCCTGGCCAAATGCAGTAAGTGAACTAGGTGCATGTCTGAGTGAACCCCTGGGCTAAAGTGTGTGAACCCATCCAATCACTTGAGTAAGTGTTCCACCTCCAGGGGTGAAATTGCACAGTGCGACCATGGACAAACACTGGCTCAGTTCGGCAGCACTTGGGCATGAAGGAAGTGTGGTCATCCGCAGGTCAGGAAGTTCCTAACTTCCTAGAACTGGCCCATGAATCCCTGCTAGTTCTCAGGCAGGTGGAGTCTGTCCTCTTCTCCATCCTGTGAGCTTCACAGTGCTCTCGAAGGACACATTTCCCTCTTCCAAGTTGCCTTTATTTTTCACTTTACCTGCGCTGCTTTGGGACATAGAAAATAGAAAAATACCTGTTGAAAAGATCTAAAGGTAAAATACTATTTAAACTATTGGAATCACCTAAATTAGTAGATTAAGGAGTGTTTGAGGAGGCACAATTTGATTTTGAAGATGATCAGCTACCTGTGAACCTTTTCAGAGAGCACCCTTGTACTGGTGATGGTCATCACGATTCAAGTCTTGGAATGAACATCAAAACCAGAGCTCACGTTTCAAGTAAAAGTTTAGGAAGTACCTATCCAGTCCAACAGTTATTTTCTTAGAATTATACCTGTAAAAATCTGTTCTATTTGCATTAATATGTTTTTAAAATAAAATAGAAAGATCCTCATATTTCATATCAGGATACTGGGGTTCAAGTTCAGGCTCCAGACCCTGACTGACACCAGCTTCTTGCCAATGCTAGCACCCTTGAAAGGCAGCAGTAACACTCAAGTAGTTGGATTTTGCCACCCACGTGAAAGACCCGGTTTGTGTTCCAGGATCCAGATTCAAGCTGTAGCCCAACCCAGTGGCCATCACGGGCAATTGGGAGTGACCCAGCATACAGAAGCTTTCTGTCTCTCCCTCTTAAATATTTTAGAAACTTGCAAATGCATAGCAAAAGAACTACGTTTAGCGTGTGTATCTCAGTCAACTCTAGAAACTCCTGAACAACAGCAGCAAACGATGTTAGCAGCTACATTTACTCGCTTAAACATGATAGTTTTCATATGATAGTAGAAATAGAAAGGAGAAGAGAAGAAAAATAATCAGAAGCGGGAAGTCAGGAAGGAGCTGGAAAAACTGTAGTTGAGCCATGAGTATAGAACAATGGGCGTTGGGGGATAGCCCCTGCTTTCCCCTTTCCAGCTGCATGAACTACAGGCACTAGGGGCAGGGGACTTTACTCATCCTAGAAGTCAGCTCCACTGGGCACCCAGTGGAGCTGAAAACTTAACCTCAGTGTGAGAAAGGCAGCTATAATCACCCAAGAATGTACGCTGCTGTGCAGCATACGGGGATCTAGGGAATGTGATGATTCATGTGAGTTATGGTCCATGAGCAAACAATTCTGAAAAAATAAAATGAAGAAAAATCCTTTTCTCTATCACCTCAATTGCACTATTTGAAAAAATATATACATTGCATACATTGCTTTTCATATACATTGCTTTTCAGGTGTCTACAAAATACTCATCACAGTATTGAGTATTTTATCAGTAGAAGTAATATTCAGCGTTCTTATTTTTGTTACTATTATATGTGGAGGGGCAATGCAATATCACTCCATTTTCTGCACTTCAGAGTCACATAATTGGTTTCACTACTGACATACCCAAAGCCCAAGCCCCAAACGTTGATATCAACCTCCCTGCGGAAGTCCAGGAATTACCACATTTTTCCACATCTCTCCTGTTCCCATGAAATCATCCTCTTTTTTCTTCTCAGTTCTGCAACTGTTGTTTACCACCAGAAATGAAACACACCCATTCATCTTTTAGAATAAAGCTGTTATTCTGTTCCTTCCAAGAAGCGGAAAACAATCTTTTATGATATTACCTGTTGCAGAACTAGAACTCTACAATTTCAAAAGACAGTGTTAGTTAAAGTGATAACAGCCTTGAAAGTATGGGACAATCGATTGGATGTGCTGCCTCTCAAAATGTGTGATTACAGAACTTCCTGCTTAAACTTGAAGGCTGCTATTATACCTAAGTCAGGAAAAATGAAAAATTTGAACTATCCCATACAGCTTATAATGTCTAACAGGCAACTTTCAAGTTTAATGAAATATATAGATGTATTTCTTCCCAGAGGGAAAAAAGCATACACAATTGCATATAGCAGTCATGCTCAGGCCCATAGTAAGATTTTTAACAAGTTTGCAAAGATTATTTATGCTTTTAAGTCACACTTTGCAACTGTTAATTATTGCTACACAAATAAAAGTATTGAGGGTAATGGATAATCTTTGATTAAAACAAGTGACCAAATAAGTACTTTGGAAGAGCTAGTATCTATCCTGGTGTAAGTGGAAAGAACTGAAGCTTTCTGCTGAGTACTTATTAGCCTACTTGAAAGTTCAAAATGCCTCCTGTACTGTAAAGTTTATACTCAACATCCCTTTTCTGGTCCAATTCTGTCACTTATGTCTTTTGTTAATCTTGTTTGGTACAAGTAATGATTAAACATAAAATACCATTTTCAGGATTGTCACTAACATGCTGGGGGGAAAAAACTTATATATGCTAATCAAACAAGATCCTGCAAAAGGCAGTGAGGCAATTCGTCAAGATTGTGTGTTTGTTCTCCCCCAGGAGAGACCCATGGTTTAGAATCACAGGGATAGCTTGAGCACGAGTCAGCAAGGGTGCTTTCTTTCCGCCATTCTGGGATCCGTTCCCATAAGCATATTGCAAGGCGGAGTGAGATGTGCCAAATATTACTGAATTATAAGAGCAGGCAATTTGAAGTGCTCACGATGTGTCAGCCGCCAAGTTAGTGTGCTGACTTACCTCTCTCCCTCTCCAAGCCTGTGTTGCATGGCTGGAATCAGAATGTTCTTTTGTTTCATCTACCTTCTGTCAGGTGACTGTCACTTGATCTTGGGCAAGGTGTTTACTAATCTTCTCTGCCCCATTTTCCTCATGATATTGTTACGCATGTTAAGGAAATTAATATGAGGATCCTTCACAGAGTTTGTTGGAAAATGGAATTGAAAGATGATGGTTTTTTGTGCAAAAATATTTTGAAATCCATCATATAGATCTTCAAAAAAATGCTTGAGAAATTGCTACTATGAAAAAACAAGGCATGGATTTGAACTTTTCCCACCAAAAATAAGTCCATTTTCATCCCATTTTCCCAAGAACTTTAGAAGTAGCCTCATGTATAACATTATACAATATTGATGCGAACTATTCTTATTATTAAAAGTTAGCTTGGTATCCTGAGGCTATAAATACTCTAATAGGTACCTTTATTACCTGAAAATTCTTCCAGAAAAACTGTACCTTAAATGGTAGAATTAAACCACAAAGTAATATGACCCCCAGGTACTGTAAGCACCCCTAAAAAAAACATTGATTTTGTATGCTGCAGTGAGCTCTGAATAGGTACATCTTGTCTCTAAACACCAAGTGCCAAGTACATCGGGAAGACAGTCTTTCTCCAATGGAAACAATTTGTAGTCTATTGAAATTGGAACACTTTAGCAGTGTTCCTCTGTACCCACTTAAATCATAAGAACTCCTTTTCCTTTTAAGCTTGTTGGTACTCCATGTAATGCCTGTAAGATTTGGTTCATAGCAATTTTGATATTTGTCATGAGACAGGCTTGAAAAATCAGTCCATTAAACTGCGTACATCCACATACTGCAAAAGAGGCAGCATTTAGTTGCCTAAGGTCTGTAAGTAGCAAAGGTCTCTCCTTTACACACCTCCTGAAGACACTTTGGATTTAATAACTGATCTCAGAGAGGAGAGAGGGTGAAGACTTTTAAGCAGAGTGCCGAAGTTCAATCATTTCAACTGCCTAGTTTCCACATGTGTTCAAAGCAAGAAGTATCCTTCTCTGCCTGTGTGGATCACATCAGGGTTAGCTCCAGGGCTTTTGAAGCTGAGATTTCTAGGAAGATGAGTAGAGGAAGGATATTCCAGGCAAAGGAGAAGTGAAATGTACAGACGTGGAGATATTGAAGCTACAGACCATTGGGAAATACCAGACTACCTGGAACAAGGGACAGAAAGCAAGGCACAATGAGCCTTGAATGGTTTGCAAAGTTAAGATAGGAGAGGATTTTCCAAAGCTTTAAGAGCCAATTGGCTTGGAGTGAGGGTGTAGAGATCCTACCTGAAGAACAGCAGGTGCTGTCAGTCACTCTACAAAATTCTCAGAATCCAGTGACAAGACTGGGGCATGGGAATTGTTTCCTAAAAAGGTTAACTAGAACGTTCTATGGATTTTTCCAAGTTTAGTGTCCCTGAGATATTATTAACATCTGATACTCCATATTTTCAGATAAATACTTTGATCTGAAAATTGCGTAGTTTGACATTTAGCTAAATCAAGAAATACAGAAATGTTTCTTCGAAAAAGGGGCGATACAGAAGGATGATTTTTATCTATAGGAATAGCCCATCGGGTGGCCAGACCTGGGGATAATAGGGAAGAGGCTTGTGGCTGGCAGCTGTCTTGTGGCTCTCTCACTGGGAGAGCTCCTACTAGCTCAGATTCAGATGGCAGAAATGCAGTCGTGAATTCGGAATTCTTTGAACCTAATAAAACTGACCATAGAGAGAACTTGTATTCAAACTTACATTATGCTCAGAATTTAAGGCAACATCTTCGGGATAATCTGCCCTTGTAAAACTGAAAACAATAGAGGTAAATCAATAAAATTGCATGTATGATATACATTAAACCTGTCCTCCAGGAGGAAAAAAATATCTATGTTGAAACAAAGAAAAAGATAACAACAACAAAGAATTAGCTAAATTCTTTGGACTCTTTTCCTTTTAAGAGACTTCTAATCTCATCCATCCCTTCTTTTATTTGCTGAAATGAACATGTATAAATACCAGGCCAACCATGAAAGACTGACAAGTAGCTCGGAGCTTAAATTAGTAAAGGAAAACAGTAGCTGTCTACAAGAGAACTAATTGTTAATGAAATACAGAACTATTTAGAACCTGCAAAAGTGGGGGTTTGATGTAACAACTGCAAAAAGATTGATTAAAAGGATAGGAGAGGCAAATAAGGTATAAAAGGTACATGTAAACCAACTGTTGTCCAAAGTTTTTCAACTAAAAGAGATATGAGATCATAAAAATCTATTAGGAAAGTAGATAAGCCTTCTTAAACATCTATTATGTGCTCAGCAGCAAAAAGTAAACACAGTGCTTATCTGGAGAGTTTAAAATTCTATTAAAGAATCAAAACCTCAAACCATAAAGCATTGAGCAAAAACAAACCAAAAAAATAAAAATCAAGAATATATCAGCATGAAATATTTTAGTATAACTTCATATAAGCACATATTCAAATTTTTCTTTATACAAAGGGTTTACAAAAGTTCATAGAAGGTGTGTTTCATGAAAAGATTATGCACACATTATTAAAATTGTTCACACCAAAATATTTCGCACCAAATAAACTCCCCTTTCCATTTTACCTTCCTACAAAATGTTTGAAGTCTCATCGTATGATAAAATAGAGCAATATACAGATTGTTCCTAACTTAAGATGACTCTATGTAGCAGTATTCAACTTTACGGTGATGTGAGAACACTTCTCATTCTGTAAAACTCAAACTTCAGATTTTGAATTTTGACCTCTTTGTCCTGATGCTGCCAGCTGATTGGAGGGTTCACAGCTGATACACTACAATCTGCTTTGCACCTAAGCTGTGACAACTGGGAAGTTGGGTGTATTCTGAATTTACAGTATTTTCTATTTTAATGAGTTTCTTAAGATATAACATTATAAGTTGGCAAGCATCTATAATTGAATGGTTAGTTTTGTCAAAGAATCTGTAGGAGGAATACATATACAAATGTGTGTGCGTATAGAGGTACACATACATGCACATATGCATGTACCCTTAATTTTCTAATTTATAGAGTGCCAGTCACTGTCGTCACAATACAACAGAGGAGTAAAGCAATGAGGACTAAATGAGTTGAGCCAGTTAAGGAGCATACAAGAACAGATGAGGAATTAGCATATAATGTAATTTTCCAGAAATAGTTAGCAGATGTGGGGAGCCAGGGGTTGGGAACAACTGAGGGTAGGTTTTGTGATTACTTAAAATGACCGCATGCAGTTATTTTAAAGGCAAGGATCCTCCAGATGCTGTGAGTCAAGTCACCATACAGCAGAAAAAGCCACAGAAGATTGACCACTATTTTCCTATAAGATGCAATCAATTTTTGAAAATTTGGTTAAAAAAATACCCTTGGCTTGTCTACGATGAGCTGTTAAATCTTATGTTCTGTGCCCTGTGTCGTAAGCATGGGGTGAAGTCAGGAGGAAGTCAGATGAGCCTTTTTTATGGCACAGACAACTTTAGGAGCGAACTTCTCAATGCGCATCATCTCAGTGAGGCCCATGCCAAGGCTTTATTAATGGAAGCAGCCAGTGGTTCTCCAGTGAACAGAGCCACCACAGAACTAATGGTGAGAACCATGAGCAAAGTAACTCTTGGGAGAGTAGAGAACTTATTCAGATCCTGTCATGCCATTGCCAAGACCGGACGTCCCCTCAAGGATTTCATCTGGATGTGCAAGTTGGATGATATGAAGGGTATCGATATTGGGCCAGTGTTCAGAACTAACAAATCAGCAAGAATGTTTACATATTTTATTGCTGAAGTAGAACGGAAAAACCTAAGAGAAAAGCTGGAGAAAAGTTCATTTTTCTCTGTCATCAGCGATGGAGTCACAGAGAGTTTCATAAAAGAAGTCAAACTTGTCTACGTACAGTTTGCCCATGCAGGCAAAATGCACTGCCAACTTGTTGGTGCACAGACAGTAGAAGGGAAGGATCCCCTGGCCATCAAAACTGCCATCGAGAAAACTCTAGATGTAAATCTTCGGCTTAGGCTATCAAGCCAAGACTGGGCAAAGAAACTGGTTGGTTTTGGAAGTGGTGGTACTGCTGGCATAGAAGGAGAGAACAAGGGGGTGACCTTGCTTTTAAAAGAAATTCAGCCATGTTTGCAGACTGTTTATTGCTTTGCACATCACCTTGAACTGTCTTACAAGGCAGTGTTCCAGAACATTCCCCTGTACAACGACGTCACAGAGCTTCTTTGCAGTATTTATCACTTCTATCACACTTCTCCTCTTCGTAAGCGGTCTCTAGTAGCAGCCTTTAAAGAACTTCACCTTCGGCCTGTAATGCCTTCTCACACAGGGGATAGGAGGTGGCTTCATGGATTACAGACAGCCCTCCACAACTTTCTCAGGGGATATCCTGCGATTATCCAGCAGTTGCATGCAGTAAGTAATTTTGAAATTCCACATTATTTTTCTTTTTCAGAATAACAGAAAATACTTTGAGAAACAGAACTATTTTCTTGCTCCTATGTTACAGGAAAGTGAAGAAGGAAGTGAAACTAGTCAAAATAAAGCCAAAGATCTTCTAGAATTCCTTCTCCAAGCCAACATTATTAAGTTTGCCCATTTCCTAGTGGATGTCATAAATGTCCTTAGCATTCTCTCTCGTGTCAGCCAGAACAGAAATTCCTCAATTGCTGACGTATTTGCCACCTTAGAGTCCACACTGGAAATGCTGCAAATGTATCAAAAAAGGTGAGGGGGCTGAGATGATAGAATCCATCAAAGCAGACAGTTCCACTTGGGAAAGCATTTGCTAGGCGCTTTCTCACTTTCTTCATTAGGCCCGGTTTATCTCATTTTCTCCCTAGACCAGGCCCCAAAGAGCACAGGATGGATTTAATCACACACTTTCACACTGACTGCCTCAGAGGAGCAGAAAGCATCTCAGCTGTGAGAAACGTGGTTTTAACACATCTTATCAAGAGGCTGCAGGGCTGTTTCGTAGATGCCAGCCAAGATGTGGTGAAGGCAACGGTGATCGTAAGCTTTAAATTGTGGCCCACAAAGCTAAATCAAGGTAAACTCTGCATGCTAACTCAGAACCAGTGATTCTTCGATCACCTGAGCGTCTTTCACATATGTGATTCTGTTTCTGGTATCTCAATGGCAGAATTCGGGGAGAAAGAGGTATCCATCCTGACTTCACACTATGAGCCAGTGTTAGAAGCTGCCAGTGTGAAAACAGCTGAAGTAGACACTGAGTGGAGCATGCTGAAGTTAGAGATTTATGCCAGGTAAGGAAGAAGGCAAGCCGAGTCGACAAGTTGTATTTACAAATATTTGGCTAAAACTCGGGCCTCTGAAGCCTTTAGATTTTTTTTTTCTGTCCTTTCATGTAGATTTCAGAACATTCAAAAACTGACCTGGGATTTTGTGAATTCCATTTACGTACACAAGTATCCAAACATCCTGAAGCTCGTCGACCTGGTACTGACCCTCCCTGCAAGTTCAGCCGAAGCAGAACGTGGCTTCAGTCAGATGAGACATTTCACATCCCACACGTGGGCCAACGTCAAGGCTGAGAGCCTCACAGATATCCTGGTCATTCAGCTGAATTCCCCAGACATCAACCATTTTGACCCCAGGAAAGCTATCCATTTATGGAACACAAGAACACCATCTTCAGCCGGTCACACAAGACCTACGTCAGATTCCTCATCCGACTCAGAAAGCCGTTGTGAAAGTGATTAGCACCATTACAGACATTGGCTTCCTCACTGATCATAGCAAAAAGACGGATGATTTTCAAAACCCTGAAAATGAAATGTAAAACAGTCACCAGTCTCCGCATCAGACTCAAAAAGGCATTTGACATCTGCTAAACATACAAAGCAAAAAGATGTGCACGGGTTTTCTTGTGACTTTGTCGTGCCGCTTTAATACCCACACATTCTTTGGTGTTCTTTGGAAATGTATGTTGATAAACAAAACGTGATTGTGATGTCATCTTTTTGATAGTTCTTAATAAGCATGACCAGATTGCCTAGCATACCATTAACTATTTCTTCTATATAATTCCAAATGACAGTCGCACCGGATAAATCAGTATCAGGGCCAAACTGAGAGCATTTTTAATTCATGAACAAAATATTTAAGTGTACCTATTTATGTTAGTGTATTAACAGTGACTATGATATCACACCATGCTTAAGAAACATAAATTTAAAAATGAAACATTAAAATGGCCTTCACACTTCACACTAAAATCCCCAAGTTAACAATCCAATAGAAACTTAAACCATCATATTATAATTTGTTTTGTATGTAGAGATTAGAACAGTGAATATATAATGTGCATCTCTCAGAATTTTTAAATATTTTAAATATCTTCATGGTTTCCACAGGTTTTTGTTTGTAGTTTCATCTTGAGAAAAATGACTGATCTTTTAACTTATCTAAAAATCAATATTGAATCACATGAAGTTCAGTTAACCAAAGATTCTATTGCCTAAGAAACAGGTTCTCTTCCCTGTAAACTTGAATACTTGAGTTTAATCAAGAGGTGTACCAATGCATTTGTGAACAACCTGCCGGATGGCCAATTACATAACAGAAAAGAAGCCTCTGCTCTTGTTCCCAGGAAACCGCCTTCCCAACTGTCAAACTGTGTATCTGACTTGAACCAGTGACATTTCGAGAGGATTATTACATTTCCCCGGAATATGGAGGGAATGTTAATGATGTTTCAGAAATATTAAAATCTTGATTATAGAAAGAAAACCTTGGTCCACTTCCTCTGTGTTTTACTCTTTTTCTCCTAAACGAAGAAGAATAGCTCTGTAATCTGGACCTAAAAGATGAATGGGACCCACTAGGTGATTCTCCTGGGCTCGGAAGGTACTGCTGCTGTGTGGGTTAGCCAGATTTGTATTTTTTAAACTCCTCTCATCTATTTCTGTTTTCCTACTTCTTTTTTGTAATGCATGTGTATGCAATTAGAAATAACAAGGTAGACATCTCCTTTATTAGTGTGTAAGAGCAACACTTTTTACAGATCTACGAAATACGTGGAAATCTGGACCCATTGAGATTATTAAATTAAAACGTTGAGCCTACAGTGTAACAATTCAAGCAGCACTGCATTTTTAAAAGCAAATAGATTCTGTTCTAAAGGGCAAACAATGGTAAATGTGTTACTTTGATCACAGTGCTGGGCTGCATACATTTGAAGCATCCTTCATCTCACATACATACTTACTAAAATAGTTTGGTCTTGTGCCCTACTGAATAAAGGAAACCTTAGAGTAATATCTTAAGATAAATGTAGTCATAGTAAAATATTAAACTTTTTTTCAAATTAAAAATTGGCCTCAGGAATTTTCCAAATGTGGAATGAATTTTTACTCAGCAATTAAAGACACATCAGTTCTCAATTGGGAAATAATAATAGAACACAACAAAACTGAAGGTCATTCTCCTTCTATTTCATTAAATGCTATTGCTTTAAATAATATGAAAAAGTGCCTGTCATTTCTTCCATTTTAGTCAAAGAGGGAAAAGTAGTCACATAAGATAATTAATAGCGTATTTTTATTACATTGCAGGGATTATAGGAAGTAAAGCATTTACTGACATTCTGCTTGATTTGATGACCTTTAACCTTGGAACAAACAACTTCCCTAGCAGCTGGATGCACCTCACCCAACCTGAAGTAAGCTTCCATCTTGTTTGATATTCAAAGATTTAGACATTCTTCTTAATTTGATCAATAAATCAACTAGCATATTGTGTATGCAAAGTCTGAGTTATGAAGCAGTCAATGAAATCTTAATTAATGAATATATGAATGAACATAGAATTAAAACATAGGAAGTCCACACTCTATATGTGGAGAATGAGTAGTAATCTTATAGTCAAGAAACATTCTGGAAACTGTGAGGCTTACTGCATGAATTTTAGTAACAAATAAAATGATTCTGACAAGCAATAGTACCTGATTCTAGTCATCTCTTTTAAGATTTATTTATTTTCATTGAAAAGGCAAATTTACAGAGAGGAAAGACAGAAAGATCTCCCATCCGCTGGTTCACTCCTCACATCGCTGCAATGGCCGGAGTAAATTGATCCGAAGCCAGGAGCCAGGAACTTCTTCCAGGTCTTTCATGCGGTGCAGGAATTAAAGGCCTTAAGCCATCCTCCACTGCTTTCCCAGGCCAGAAGCAGGGAGCTGAATCAGACACGGAGAAGGCAGGACTCAGACTGAAGCCATATGGAATCCCAGAGCTTGCAAAGGATGGGTTAGCCAACTGAGCCTTCGCACCAGGCCTGATTATAGTAGTTTTTGTGTTTTATCATAATCTTTTTTAAGGAATGTATCAGGAAACTAAATAGGCAAAAAGCTTTTCCCTTATGGGCCATAGAGTCCTTGAACAGGTATAATTATAATCTTTTTAAAAGTATTTATTTTATATTGCAGCTGGCTTTGTGGCTTAGCCAGTAAAACTATCATATGTGATGCTGTCATCCAGTATGGGCACCTGGTTCCTGCCCTGGCTGTTTCACTTCCTATCCTGTCTCCTGATAATAACATGGGGAAACAGCATAAGATGACATAAGTGTTTGTGCACCTGACATCCAAGTGGACAAAGCTGATGGAGTCCCTGGTTTTGTCCTGGCTTAGCTGTGGAATTTATGATCATTTGGGGGAGTGAACTAGTAGTTAGATCTCTTTCTCTCTGTGTCCCTCCTCTCTATCTCTCTGTCACTCTGCCCAATAAATGAAACATGAATCTTTAGGCTACTGAATCACTTGTATGAGTTGGTTATATTATAGCAAGCGAAACACAGGTATCAAGAAGGAAAACAATGAAACACTTTCTAAAACTCTCCTGTATAGATTCGTTAGCAAAGGAGTAAAAGGACAAATTTCAGAACAGGCTGTATTTTCCTTTGTAGAATCATGGAAGCCTGAGCAGGTTGAGTTTCAAGATAGAATTGCAACTATTCCAGTGATACTTCCTGTTTTCTTCCAGTTGCAGGAGTTAACATATTTATTAATAGTAAACTCAGAGTTTGTGGACTGGCGGAAATTCCTGTTAGTAACTGCATTGCCTTGGCCCATCCCTCTGGAAGAAGAGCTCCTGGAGACCCTGCAGAGATTCAAGGCTATGGATGAGAAGCAGACGGGCACCGTCACTTTTGAGCAGTACATGCAGGTGACTACCCAGCACCTAGGGGCACTAATAATGCTAGAATACTCTAGGTGTTACTAGTGTCTTTTTTCCAGACCTGAGGCCAGCGTGTGGATCCTCACCTTGTCTAGACAACCAGAGGGAGCACATGCAGTACCAAAGCCTTGGGCAGAATTCTGGCCTCTATCCTCAGCAAGAGGCTCCGAGAAAGGTCAAAACTTGCTGGAGTGCTAGAGGTTCAGAGAGAAGTCACATGAGCTTTGTTGTCCTCCTGAGTTCCTAACCAGTGGTTCTTGCCCTTAGCTGTGCATCAGAATTTCTTGCAGCGATTTTAATAAATCTATTGCACAACAATACCCAAATACTCCAGGCATGGCAAAAACAGAATTTTTGCTTTTGAAAGGGTGATGAATAACGAGTTTGTTTTTCACAAGTTAACTTTCAAATGTCTGCGGGGAATGCAGACAGAAATGTCCCATCTCTTATAGGAACTACAAAAGGAATGGCAAGCCACTGTCACGTAGGCAAGTGTTGAATTTGTGAATGGGCGAGGTCAAACAAGGAAAATATCCAGTAGTATAATACCTGGTGATTGAACTTGACAGGTAGGACATAGCTGATGACCTCTGACAGTGCAATTTTCACAGAATAGCAAGTACAAAATCTAATCTGCAGTGTATTGAAAATAGTGAATAGCTCTTCAGAAACTGAAGACCAATCAACTCATTTTTGAGAAGTTCAAGTAAGAAGGGAGTTAGAATGAGATTCTACAACTAAGAGAATCCTGAATCATTTGTTTTTT
Organism: Ochotona princeps; assembly: GCF_030435755.1. Classification (NCBI taxonomy): domain Eukaryota; kingdom Metazoa; phylum Chordata; class Mammalia; order Lagomorpha; family Ochotonidae; genus Ochotona; species Ochotona princeps. The sequence continues at coordinate 22,380,007 of NC_080854.1, read as the reverse complement.
TCTCTAGTAACTGAATTCATTATTTCTGCCAGTGTTTCACATTACTAGTGGACACGAAAGAGGGAAATATTCCCCGGATGCTCCCTTTGAAACAGGTTGATACTGTCCAAGTATGTGCACCTCACCTGGATTTCATCACAGAACAGTCATGGTCCTTCCAAGTTTCTTTCCTTGGCTCATTAGTGGATGGCATACATTTTTATGTGGTCCCAAAGGTCCCATGCTTGGGTGACTAAAACAGAGGACAAGGCCCTTGAATGCTGGAGAGAGTGCCTGTCAGGCTGATCAGGGTAGGTGACTGGCTGAATGGGATCTGATATTGGTATCTTCCAAGTAGGTTATCAATGCTGGAATTGTTCTTGGCTAATCATTTTTAAGAAGATTTTGAAGACACGACAGTAAAACAAATAATACATTCGCATAGATGGCTTAAACTCTTTAAAAAAGTATGGAACACTCAAGTGAACTTTCATTATTTACTATACTTTAATTAGCACAAGATATCAATTTGAACATACCTTTGTACAAACACAAAAAGAACAAAGGGTGATGGCAGTTGTTATTGAAGTGCTGAGGCAAAACCAGAAACTCCTTTACCCAAGGTGTGATTTTCTTAAAGAAAGTTGCCTGCTGCATTTAATGGAAACCCAGAAACACTGAGTTGAACACTGCCTGTGTTTTGAGACGGCTTGATTTTCAAGCTCTCCACTCTCTTGCACTCAGTTCCCATTTCCTGAAAACTTAAGACAGGGATACTATTGGAGGCCCTTTACAGATACCCAACACTTACACACACACACACACACACACACACACACACACCATAAATGTTTCAAGGGGCAAAAATGAAAACAGCTGTTAGGACAAAATTTTTATAATATTTATTGGATATGTCTCAATAAACACGTGAAAGAGTAGATTGGTATTACTGAAATGAAGTTCTGTGGGAGAGAAGAGCTATCTACCAAGCTTTTTGTTCTGCCGTTCTTTGTCTTTCTTTTGACTAAGTGCAAGTTCACCCTCAGAGCCCCTTAGGAGTACACCGATTTCTCCACTTCTACAATGGACTGATATTAAGTGTTTATGAAGTACATCAGTCTAGGTACCTTGGCTTACCAGTGAGAGTATAAAAGCCTGTTCACCACTTGCTCCCAGCCCTGCTGCACCCCTCACATGCTTGCCTCTGTTAGGTGTAAATGTTTAGTCACCCTCAGGAGGGATCCTTTGATGTTCAAGTACTGACTCGTCTTCCACCAAAGAGAGTACTTGTTATTACAGGCTTAAGATGTGAGATATTCTAGGGTCCAAATACTTTAGTGCATCTTCTCTATGGAAAAGTAAAAAAAAATAAAGCTCTTTGACTATGTTTCAGCAAGAAACATTACCAAGATTATCTCTCCGTTTTAATAGAGAATTCTTTAATAAGGAATTCAATGAACAGTAAGTAGAAAAAAAAACCATTGTTCTTCAAGAGTACAGAAAAGAATTATAAACAGCAATTAAATCTCAAAATGTTAATTTTGCTCACATGCATTAATAATGCTTGCTAGTTGATTCCATCATCTGTCTGATTTCTGTGTTAGTGTTTCTCATGACTGTCGTATATTCTGTCTTTTCTTCATGCCTAGTAATTTCACATTGGATGGCAGGCATTGTTTTATACGGTTAGGTGCCAAATTTTGTGTGTATGTATATAGATAGATAGATAGATAATAGATAGATATGCATAAAGAGGTGTGTGTTTATGTATGTATGTATATATGTATATGTATGTATGTATGGATAGATAGATAGATAGATAGATAGATAGATATCAAGAATTATGAGGGTGAATTCAAAGCAACATTTACTAGAGGGAGGGACAATTTGGCTCTACTGTTAAGGTAATATTCTCCTGAACCCAAAAATCGTATCTGAAAAAAGGACCCTTCATTCTGTCTGGTGGTAAACACGAGCCTGCTCCATTCCTGTGCAAGTTTCATTTCTTAGGCTTGCACCTCTCCTGTGTCTTTTTCCAATGTCTGGTGTTTACTACATGCAGATACACGGACTGGTCCCTGGTCAAGACTTGGAAACACAGCTCTAGAGCTCTAAGGTTTTCTGTGCACAACTCTAAAACTCCTTCCTGCAATGTCCTGCCACGTTGGCCTTGCTCAGCTCCAATATATGCCTTCTTAACTCAGCAAGACCAGACCCTATTTGAATACTCTTCCTGGCACTGCAGACTAGAAATATTTTCCACGCTAGACTACTATAAAGTCCCAGTTGGTTTCCCTAGTTTCAGGAATGACTCTTGTTTTGCCTATTGTTTAGTGTTTAGAAAAATGTGTCTCATAAGGTCGTAAGTTCTCTGACTTTCGTTTAAAGTGGAAGGATGACTCTGTCATTTATTATCCCATTACAGCTGAACATAAATAAATCACACTCATGTTCCTCATTTCTCTATTCTCCTGTAGAGTAGTACTTACCCTCCATAGATGAGCCATTTGTCAAGCAATGGACTAAAGATTTAAACAGCAGCCATTTTAGATACTCAGCTATTATAACTCTCTGACCAAAGGCAGGTCCATTACCCCCAGGAACCCTTTCCCTTGACAATACCCTATATGGTATGGGCACAATACCCACACCCCCACAATTAACCCACCACACACAGTGCATTCCTTTTTAACTACCTGGACTACAGAGAGAAAGGCACACAGTTAGAAAAGCCCACCCAAAGCTCCCTCAATTCCAACCACTGTCTTCCCCTGCAAAGCCCTAAACTCACCCAACCTATGTAAGACTGGGCCTGCTGGAGGACCAAGCCGCTGCCACGTGCTTGCTCTATGTGAATGCTAGCAGTTGGCCACCTTTGCGAATTTCTCACTAATAAATGTATTGTGCCTGAAAATTCATGCCACATTTTCTCTCTGTTCTGTTCTCACTTCCCAACAGCAAGGATTTCCTCTGAATCAGTACAGAAGACACCAACTTTCAAACTTAAGCCCATGCTGGCCATGGAGCTTTTTCTGACTCCTCCTCTGATTCCTCCTTCACAGGTTTCCTTTGGCCTCTCCTTTGTTACAAGTCAAAAGAGAATCCAGGCCTCCGTTCTAGAGTGAGGCCTCACCCTTCTCAGGCAATCCAGTGCCATCATAGCCTTCTTTCAGAGTCTCATGGAAGAGCCCAAGGAGAGCTTCCCAGAGGTAGTGTGGTCCGAGAACCAATTCTGGGAAGAAGTGTAGGTTTACCTGGATGGATGGGAGAATAGAACTTAAAGATAAGGAAGATTCTGTAATCAAAATAATGAGAGTAGAAATGGTCTGAGCAGAGAATATTACAAAATGAAAACTTTGAGTAAATTTATGTAGTAGTAAATCTGAATCAAGTTAAAAAAAAAACTGGAAATGAAAACAGCCTGGAATTACTGGAGTGGCCCCATGACAGAAGTAATGAGCATTTTAAACAACAGGGTGTTAGTGTAAATAGAAATAAGGCATAGAATGGGAGAGGCATTGCCAAGTGAGAATCAAAGGTATTTGGTAATTGCTGTCAGATATTGAGAGAGAACTTGCGAACTTGAGCTAGTAATTCAGTGACTCAACAAAAAGTTTCTAACATCAGCAACCTGTAGCAGAACCAGAGAATCTAGAAAAATTGATGGCATTGTGAAACATGAGCTATTGTTCTGGAAGCAAAGCACTTTAATGTGGCACAGTAAATTTCAAGCTTCATCATGTTACCATTTTAACTAACTTGCTTGACATGGACACTTTCATTTATAAACTATGTATGTACCATAGCATGGATACAGCACATATACATGATAAAGAGTGTAAAAATAGAAATGATGGAAAAATGAGGTAATAGGAAATGTAAAGGGAAATACCAGTTTTTTTTTTTTAATTCAGTCGCCATAGTTTCTGTACCCTCATTTAGAGACCTCTGCTCTTGCGTCTGAATCTAGCAAGTTCAATCTCTGTGGCTTCAAGAGGAATCATTCCATTCTCACTAACATCCTTTAACAATTTGCACTTTTATCCTTTATGTAGGCTGGCCTGTGGTTTACTGGAGATGAAGATACAAAAATTCCAGAAAATCCTCTTGAACCCCTGCCCTTTAATAGGCAGGTGCATCTTATAGAGGTAATTTATTGAGATGTGTTTTTTTCCCTTAAATGTAGACACTAAACATTTTTTGTTCGTTTTTTTCCATTTGTGTGATTTGCTTTGGACCCTATCTTGGCCTCCCAGGTCATTGAGTGTGTCCCCCAAATGCAGACTTTAATCGTCACTGACAAGCCAGAGTTGCAAAGCTGTTGGGGAGAGAGCAGAGATCAAAATCTTGAATAAAGCACTACTATTGTTCATTTTAGTGATCTTGGGAAACTGCCAAGATCCCTCCAGATTTCATTTTTCCTTTCTGACAAATAAGCTAAGCTGTGACTCAACACGTTTGTCTCTTGGTGTCCTTTAATTCTGAAAGTCTAGGCTAAGATTCTATCATTTTGCCAATGTATGCTTTGTCCATTTCTCCCTGGTCTTGACCAACAAGAGCAGGGATTTTCTTGTCTTGCCTGTGATCCATCAAAGCACATTACTCTTGATAACATTATCATCAATACTAACATTTTTATTAGGCTCCATCCTGAAACCACAACAGAAAGCAGGACCTTAAAATCTGAAAGCCACTCTGAGTTCAGTGTAAATGTTTAAAAATGTACTCAACATAACCACTTCCAGTAAGATAATGAGGGAGGTTTAAAGGTAGATTTAGACTTGATGGAAAGCTCTTTATGAACTATCATTTGTTCAATTTCCAGACAGACATTAGTTGAAAATTGCAGGACAAAATTGAACACAACTTGTATTATGACTTTAAACTGAGAAGTTCAATCCATTGGATGAATATTTTTCTGATCTGAAAGCAGGAGAATGGGGCAGAGAAGAGGTCAGGACAGTACCAAAGAGTCCAAGATACAAGGTCAGAAGTTGCAGGGTCAGTATTTTTGTTTGGTGTTTGTTAATTTTAATGTGAAACTTGAGGGTCAAGGTCAGTTTTGTGTAAAATTTCCTGATTTTCTATAAAATGCAATGTGATTTCTATTATGTTCCCCACCCCAATAATATAAAAAAAGAAAGTTCCTCATTACTTGGGGAGAAACTCACAGCCTAAATAACATGTCAGGTGAAAAATGACTTCCTTTTCAACCAGAAGTTTTTAGAAGTGTCACTCAGAGGAAGAACGTTTTAGCTGTTTACTCAGCAGTGAAACAAGGAAGGTCAAAGAATGGGTGTCGCTCCCACTTGCTGTTGGAAGGTTATAGATGTAAACAACAAAGTCAGGATCAGAGTCAGTGTGGCTGATTGTGTGTATGTGAAATGTCCTTAGGACACAAATGTTAAGGAAATTTTCCACCCTTCCCAGGGTGCCCTAGGAATTACATGTTCATAGTTCATGCATGAACTCGCTGTGAACAACAACCTCTGCATCACAGAGGTAAACACAGAATGGGTGTTTGCTGTAGTGGTTAAGATGCTGCTTGGGAATCTGGCATCCCCTATAGAGATGCTTGAGTTCAAGCTGTGGATCCACTTCTGATTCCCACTTCCTGCTTATAGGTGCCCTGGGATGTGGGTGGTGATGCTCAGGTAGCTGCTGGGTTCACCCAGATTGGACCTCAGGCTCCCTAGCTTTGAACTCAACCAGCCCTGGCTGCTCAGCTACTCTAGCAGTTTGTACAATGAACCAGTAGGAGATATTCTTTCTCTCTCTCTCTCTCTCTCTCTCTCTCTCTCTCTCATTTTCAAATAGAAATGAAGAGGTTAGGTGATACAGCTCTTAAAGGGTGGAATTTGTACTGTGATTCAAGCTTAAAAGCATTGAAATTTTTGTAACTATGAACATGTGGTCAGGCCACTCACTCAGAATGCCAGAATTGCCAGAACTGAGATGTGTTTCTTACCAAACTCTCTCTGGATGAGTCCACATAGCAAAAAGTCATTTGTGGTGGGAAGTTTGAACATGAAGTTCAGAGCAATGTAAGAGTGTCAGTGCTTTGGGTGTCATTCCCTTTCTTCCCTTCCCCTTCGCACAGATGCGGGAGGGTCCACAAGTCTCATGTGTAGGGTAGGGCTTCTCTTGTTCAGAAGATTCTAAGAGTAGCTAATGAGCCCTTGCTCTTTGGGCTCTGTTTTCCTACTTAACTTGTAGACTGCTCTTGTGTTAATCTGTGCATCCATTCAAAATGTTAGCATTGATTTCCACACAACAGTCACTTACATCCATACTTAGAGCCCTGGGTTTTTTGTTTGTTTGGTTTTGGTTTTTGAGGTTTTGTTTTTGTTTTGTGCTTTTCTTCAGTTCATACCGTTCATAGCATATTAGCTTTACTAACTCAATACTGAAAAGGTAACTTAATTGCAAAGCTCCCGGAAGAATTCTCCACCACTATACGGATCTACTGCCCAACAGAGTGCACCTGTTTCCCCTTTGGTTGAAATCATTTTTGTTAACAGTTTTTCTTTAGGCTCTTTGCTGACTATGAGATGGACCCACCCCAGCTGGACTACACACAAATGCTGCTGTATTTTGCTTGCCACCCAGATCCCATGGAAGGGGTCTACAGGGCCCTCAGTGTGGCCATTGGAACTCATATCTTCCGAAAAGTTGAAGGTCCAGTCATGATAGCAGAAAAGGTAATTTAATTTGAATTCCAAAAATGAACTAACTTTGGCATCTAGAGGAGGAAACCAGAAGATCGTACACTACTGATAGCAAGGACTCTGTTCTTTTTAGATGAAAAAGCCTCTGGGCAAAGTACTAACTAATGTGGACCTGAAGTACCCATCTGCGCTGTGCACAGCTTTTGATTGTGGGGGACAAAGCAGTGGAAGGAATGTGTGCTGTTTCCATCCTCCCTCTATGAACACAGAAGGGAGAAAGTTGACACTTCTCTCAAAATGCTTGTATCCCAGAACACCACATGACTCTCTTACTCCACCTTTTACAGATCACTGCCTGTATGTCTTCTCACAGAGAGACCTTCTCTGGCCATGTTAAGCAGCATTACGACTCATCAGCTGTCCCAAGCCACACTTCTTTCTCTTTCATACACCCTCAGGGCCTTTTTGACAGCATCTACATTGGGAAGAGATGTGTTGTGTTACATGTTGTCTTGAGGTTTGACCCTGAGTCCACGGACAGGCGAACCTGCTTCCCCTTCACTAGGGCTGGGAAATGCCTAGTAAGTTGGGGACTCTTAAAACCCTGGTACAACTATGGCAGGATGTTTAGTAAAGGGGTGTTTTCCACTCATAGGAATTAAATATGGTATATAGTCACGTTGACAATGAATACACTTGATTTGGAACATTTCTGTTTCCATTATAACTTGGCCAGTTACATCTATAATGTAAGCCTGAATTGCAGCTTTCCCTGAGGTCTCAGTTGTCTGTCCTCGGGAAAGCTTTCCTTTAGCTCAAATCATATCAGGAGCCACCTAGTCTGTGGTATGTTTCACCTTATTCAGTATAGCCCACACAACAATGATTTCTCCAAGTTCTGCTTCTCTGGAATCTAAGCATCTAATAAACCAGAATGGAGTTGGATTGGTAGGGAACAACTATCTTGTGCTGAACCTATGAGCTTATGCCAAAGTCTTTGAGTAGATCAGTATTGCGTTGAGTATATCAATCAATTAGTTCATAAATTGTGCTTTTACATAGCTCTGAAATCTGTTAAAGAGACAAAAATGTCCTGCTGAAGGGATTTCATCTCATTTCTCACCCATGCATAGAATGAAGACTGACATGAAGCCTTGCCAATCAAAAGAGTTCTTGCCACCTTCTTCCCTCCCTGCCTTAGTTCTTGCTGTTCTCTCCATATGCAGTACCTTTTATCCAAGTACAAGAGTCAGAGATTTCTGCATAATCCAAGGCCTTATCTATTCATTGTCAATGACAAGATCATCCATGATACTTCCTTTGAAGACCCTGGGTGCCCTCTCAGTGGGACCATATTAGAACCAGAACTTAGGGAGAGCAGCGTCGTATGCACCCATTCATGTTTCCACAAACAGTTAATGAGAACAGGTTTATCCGGGATAACATTGCTGAACTGGCAAGGGGAGGACAGACAGCAACAAGGCAGGGAAAGACAGACAACCAACAATAAGTAGAAGATAGAATGCATCAAATAGTGATAAATGCTTTCAGTGGGATTGGTAGACGTGATAGCAGACTTCCCTGAGCAGGAAGACCAGGAAAAGAGGGTTATGTACTATAGCTGTTGCCAAGGTAACAGATGTCCCTCTGTGAGTGGCAGGCGAGTCAGTTAGCACATCCCATCTGTCCTATTCATTCACCTTCTGCTTGAGTATCAGCTCAGGAAGAAGCTCCCCTTAAGTTATACTCTCAAGAGCTCCTTTAAAATCCAAGAGCACTGTACAGGAACCCAACAGGGAACACTGCACACCAGAGGTGAAGTGTAGGGTTGGGACCCAGCAATGGATGGAGCGCATATCTTTCTCACATGACTTAAAATGAGTCTAGTCTGTTTGGGAGCACAGCAGCCTTGTCCTTCCCACATGTTCTCACACTTCTCATCCAGGCCTTTCTGTCTCCAATTCTGCTGCTTCATCTCTGATCTCCTTCCAGTCTGTTCTAGTTTCCTGGGCAAACTCATCCCAGGAGGCCATCCTGAGTCTGCTCTGAAATAAAACTTCCAATGGATCCACATTCACTCTCAAAATATGCAATGATGGGGCTGGTATGATAGCTCAACTGGCTACTCCTCCACCTGCAAGTACTGGGATCCCATAAGGGTGCCAGTTTGTATCCTGACTGCTCCACTTGCCACTGCTTGTGGCCTGGAAAGCAGTGGAGGATGTCTCAAAGCCTTGGGATCCTGTGTCCACTTCAGAGATCCAGAAGAGGGTCCTGGCTTTGGATCAACTCTGCTCCAGCCGTTTCAGCTATTCGGAGAGTGAACCAGTGGATGGAAGATTATCTCTGTCTCCTCTGCCTTTCAAATAAAATGAAAAACAATTTAAAAAAAAAGATAATCATTTCCAAACTGGAAACCTTGTCTGTGATTTATTCTTCCGTAGTCTGTTTCCACTACCCATGGTGACTTTATTCAGCGTTCAATTCAATTCCATTTCAAAGAAGCTTGAGAAAAAGGCATTCATTAATAACACACTGACAGATCTGTAAATAAGCACCATTTGGGGAAATAGTTCACTCCAAAACCCATGTGGCATGGGGCTGTATGTTGAAATCTAAAAATTTAGGAGCTTGAATCTCCTACATTGTAAATGTTTTGTAAAAGCATCTTAGGCAGAATGTCTGAAGCCCTGGGGTTCAAAAGCACATGCATTTCTAATTCCACACTACTCTTTGATGCTTTGCCCACACGAATCACAAGCGCCAACCTTCTGTTCTGCCTTTGAGATGTGGGACTGAGATGATTGAATCACAGAATGTATGGTCAGGAAGATGTGCACGCACCATTCCAGGAACACATTTACACCGGGTCCTTGAGGGCTGCCTCTGAGAACCAGCCATGACTGACATGGTTCTTGTCGGCACCACAGTCTGTCTCCCTACTTAGATTGCAGTGTAAGACACATGGAGTTGATGCCACTGGCACTCACTCATTGGGAAACACTGTTTTTTCTTCCAATTTTCATCATCATTTGCGTTGATACATCCACATGCTGTATCCTTGTCTTTTAGGGGCAGACAGTACACTCTTTATCTTATTTGCCCAACCATCCCACTAAGATTCAGAGTTTGTTGTTCTGGTCTACCCCCTAGAAACTGCCTGCTCTGTTCTTACAGAGCTACCAACTTATGCTATTTTGGCCACTAGAGAGGAAAAAATGGCAAAAATTTAGAATATATCTTCTGACATGAATGAGTATTTCTGAAATAACAGATGTTTAAATTACTGACCTTTGTATTGGACGTTTTTCATTAAATCCAGGATTTTTTTTGTCAGTTACTGAAAAAACATAAGTTCATTCCTACTTTTGGGAATACTTACAGAGAGGTAAGTTTTTTCTTTATCATCCACTCATAGCACCGACTAGCCACCTACACACTCACAGGTTCTCTCCTGTCCACACTGTGATGGTGGTTACACCCTGGATAGAAATTCCTTTATTCTACCCTCACTCACAAGATGCATTACATGCTAATTGTGTTCATTCACTAGACTGAATAGTATCAGCCCAGAATGTTACAGATGGAGAGGCAATTTAATAATTTCTAAATCTCCAAAAGTTTCACATTTCTACCATTTCCAGTTTCTTACAGCATTAAAAGAATCCTTCCATCCCTTTAAACACTGAATTTCTGATTTAGCCAACTAAATCAAGATGATCCCAGATAGGTAGGTAAATAGCACCTTTTTTGATTACACTCCCTTTAGTCACTCAGAAATCTTTTGGCTCAATTTTGTCCCTCGCCTTAATCCTTTCACATATAGACTTACATGATTATTTGGAAGGAGTGTGCAGAAGCAAAGCACTTTATACTTGTCCTGAATTGAATTTTATCACACATCGGCAGTCTCCTGAATTAGTATGTTTCCCGTCCTTGGCACAATAAAGAATGAAAGCAAGATATTCTCTCACAACTGGACAGCCAACTTTCCCAAAATGCACATGTTGCATGCAAATTATCAAATTTGATTAACTCATTACCAGAAACACATGCACATGATACACATGCATATATATATATATGTATATATATATGCAATTTTACTACACAGGATGTGAAAAGTGAAAAACAGGAAAGGGGACTCATTTGTGCAATTACCCAAAAGTAAATGTTGCTAACATTTTAATGTGTCTGCTTGCTTTGCTTTCATTAATAAGTGTGGACATATAACAAAATGAAGGCCCTAATGTGTTCGTTACTTTGTCATGTTCTGCTTACGGTTGTCCTACTGTGCTTTCTCATACCATTGAGTATTTTTCAAATCATAATTTTAATGACAGTATAGCATTCCATCATAATTGTCCAGTTTAGATCATCTTTTTCCCATTTTAAGAATTGTGTGTTTTTAATTATTGCTGCAACACCAAATGTATGGGCATCCATATATAAAAAATTATGTCCATCAATATTTCTTTGGATCACATCTTAATTTAAATATTGAGTAAAGGGATAGGAATATATTTAAGAACTGACTTTGAAAGTAAGGTACTCTCTGCATACTCAGAATGAGAATGCTTGTGTTCCTGAATGTTGGCCAGATATCAAAGACACGCAGTAAGAATCCCAACCTGATTTTCTTTACTCAGTTTGCTGTCTGGATTTCTTTGGAGTCCAAAGAAATGTTTCTGATTCTCTTAGGATCTATCAAGCTTGAGAAAATACCTCACCATAACCTTTCCACTGCAATTAACTTCAAGACCAAATCTAGTTAAAAAATCTATATGCACGTTTGGAAGTCTGGCAGCTGTTACAGTAACTCATTTCCTTGTCCAGTTGTTGTACTTGGCGTTGTGGTAGGCTTACAGCTCTATGGAGATGAATAGAGACACACTGAGGCCATCGTGCCTTAGAAACAAAACTGGTCAAGGGTTTTTGACATCATGATTTCCGAAACACTCAACATATTGTCTACAAGAGTTCCTTTGGCTAGTTTGTAGTGGGCTGTATTGTTCCACTATAGATGTATAAGGCAAATTTGTGTTTTCCAAATGTCTCGATTGCCCAGAAGCCTTCAGCCTGACTTCAAATTCTCTTCACATAATTTTTGCAGACCTCCTCTGCTGACATGAGCCCCATCGAGGGCTATGTGGAAACTGAAGAAAATGCTGAAAGAGAGGAAAAGGACTTCACAGAGGAAAAGGAGGAAAAAGATAGAAAGGAACCAGATATCCCTGAAAATGCAAACACTGAAAAGATTTCCATGGAAACACTGCTGCGAGTGTTCCGAGGAGGGAGCGAAGTAAAGGATGCCAACAGATTCACCAGCCACCTTAAGACAGAAAACATTTATGCAGAGGTTGGTGAAATGATGCTGTAAAAGGGACAACCTTTTTGCCCTCAATATTCAGTATTTTTTTTACAGAATTTCTCTTAAAATGTGTCATTTTATGAAATTTATGGTGAATTTTTTAGCAAATAAGAGTAATTTATTCATATCTACATGATTGTAAGGTTAATTAACTTCTCTCTTTTTTTCTTCTTCTTCTAAGAGCTTCATAAAAGTATTTCAAGAACTAGATACCAAGGACCTGGAGCTAATTGAAATTGCTGTACTCTTGAAGCATCCTTTCATCCAAGAACTGATTTCAAATTATTCAGATTATAAACTCCCTGTGAGTGTGACCTGAGGTGTCCTAATTCAAATGGGCTCTGGTTCAGAACATAGTGGGATAGTTCTTACATTAAACAAGCATGAAAGGGGAAGAAGCCAAAGTTGCTCAGACAAGCCAGTCTGCAGGACCCAAAGGATAGCAAGCCATGAACAATTCAAGCAGTTGTCAGTGCAATGGATCTACTTTGTGGGTGATATGAGACTATGGTGGGACCACAACAGAAGTCTCCTAGTTTGAGAGTTCAAACTAGGAGGGTGGATCATTAAGGCTCAGGGTCATTTCAGCTATGTAACAACTCTAGCCTATAATCACAGCATATACAAAACAGCATCTCTTCTGCCAAAGGGAACCAAGACCATGATTTTCAAGTGCTGAAATATTCATTGTACTTTAATTATGATACTGTTGTCTATACAGTGAAAATAACGCTTGTGAAGGGTTGAGTGCTAGTTCCATTGATTAAGTCCTGTACAAAAAAAAAGAAATGAGGGCAATTGAGGACAAAACCAAGAAATGGTACCAGCGAAGCAGGAGAAAGAAGTGTAACTCAGGGATCACATGGTAACTAAGCAGCCACATAGACCAAAATGGTACCCACTCAGGCAAGTCCCACGTATTTAACAACACAGTCTAAGGGGAGGCAGAAGCTAACTGCCCTTTCAGAGTACGGCAAATTGCTGCAACCTTCTCATAAACCTGTTTTAATGGTAGCAAGTCTTCCTACATATTTGCCTCCTGCCAGTTGTTTATTGGACTACAAAGAGTTGCTGAGCATCACATACTGGCAATATCATTTTGGTAAGATTCAAAGTGGCCTAAGAAGCATTTCTTCTTACATCTCACTGACAACAAACTACCTTTTAGAGTTTCTTCAGAAACCATATGAACTTAAGTGGCTTTGCACTTTTTTTTTTTACTAATTTGCTGATCCTTCTTATGTTAATGTTATTGCTTATATTTGTACTAATTGAAATCTGTTTCAAACAAACTAGTAGCTGTAGAGACACTAAGCACATCCATAATGAAGTGTGGATACAGAATTTAAGTGAAGTAAGAATACAGAATTTAAGAACCAAAACTCTGGAATTAAAAAGTCTTGGGACTTAATCTCAGGCCCATCACCCACCAAGCTACCTGATCTTCTGGGTCCCTTTTCCTGCCTCTCCTTATCCACATCTGTTACATATGGATAGCACTCATTCCTACTCCAAGGGCAATGGTTTATATTAAGTTCATGTGTCCTTGGCATGGCATGTGTCACATGGAAAATGCTTTGTAAATGATGGCTATTAAGATTACTAAGCAATTTTGAACACCTGCCACTGGGTCTCATAGTAGAATCCTCGATAAAAGAGAGAAAAAAATGAGTGCCAAATTCAGTTGTTGATCTCAAGCAAATTCCACTTCTAATTGTAAGAAAATTTGTACATGTGGGAATTACAAGAGAATGATATAGTGTAAACAATCCAGTTATAAAATTATAGGAATTCCAATCAGAATTTTGTGTTACAACTGTGGGCAGAGTGTGCCCGAGAAAGAATAAATTGGCTGCAAAAAGACAGTAACATAGTTAGGTGAAACAGAGGAAACCACATGGGAAGAGAAGGGTTCAGTCCCATAGAGGGTTTTTGGCTAAAGGTATGGAGGGGTCCAATTGGATTACTAATCAGATCAGTTGTCAGCCAGGGGAGTTGGGTTCAGTCTGAAAAGCAATGGAAAATAGATAGGCTTCCAAGTGGAGTCATGATATGAGACTTCATGTTTCATCCCTAAGTGTTGCTTTATCTCTAACCATTTCACCACATTATTGTGTCATCCTACCTAAGGTGAGGGTCGATAGGCCCTTTGTACTGCATTGCATCCTACTCTCATACGTATTGAGATCTTGTTTTGAACAAGGAGATTAATTTGTGGAATCCCTTGGAATTAATGTATACTAGGATTTATTTACATTACAGTGAAAAAGTTTCAGCATTAAATGATGCCACAATTAATTCCTGCTACGTTGGAAAGAAAATTCCCTACAAAATCAGAAGAATTGGGGAATATCTTTGCTCTGCTTCAACATCTCGACTGCTTGAACTTTTGCTCTCCTTCTTCACTACCCCTTGTTGCTCCACCAAGGAATCTAAGGGAAGAGGAGTAAATTTCCCTAACTGGGACTTAACTGTATTATTGGGAGTCAGGAGGAAGTATGTTTATGGCTTAAAAGCCTAAATTCTGAAGTGAAAAATTTAAAAAAAAAAAAAGGTCTCTTTCCATTGACATATTTATTTCTCATTCTTGCTAACAAAACAAGGAAGGGATAGAGGGGGAAGGGAAGAAATGGAGGTAGATAAGAAAGCAGTTGGTAGAAAAAGAAATGAAGAGGGAGGAAAGGGAAGGGTGGGAGAAAGCAAGGAAGAGAGAGAGGGAAAGAGAGACAGAAAAAGAGAGACGGAAGGCAGGGAAAAAGAAAAGGAAAAAAGGCAAGGGAAGGAGAAAGGAAGGGAAGGTTCTGACACTAAAATATCCTTCCACTTTCTTCGTTAGCTTTACGATGACTGCTTTGGTGCTCTGTGTCTTCACAAGGCACCTGTGTCAAATCTCTTCCGCTCTCAGGATTTTCCCTATTTGCTGCTCCTGAAAATTATAGCTCTTGACCTCAGCTATAAATTGAGCCCCAAACAGTTTAAATACATGGGGCGCTTGCACTATGAAGTGTCAGCTAATTACAGGCCACCTTGTTCCATAATCCGCAAATTAGCATGCAATGGTCAACATAATTATTGAAAACAGAGTTCAAAGGAGGCCTGTTGCTTAGAATTGCAGTGGGAAGAAGCAGGGAAGTCAGTGGGGGCAGTTGGTGATTCACTCAGGTTGGTCATTGGCTTTAGGAGGTGTATGTATTCAAGTAACCAGGTCCCTCAGGAAGGTGATTCACAATGATGACAGCTACTACAAAAACAGACTGTATACCAGTCATCAAGAGCCATCTCTGAGACTGAACTAACTGAGGTCTCCCTGAGTGATAAAATAACTACCCACACAGTAAAACCTTTAGAATTAACTCTGGGGCAAATCTATATTCTTAAAACAATTTCCCAGTATTTATGAAATAAACTAGCAATTACCTAATGCAGTTTTATGCTTTCCCACACAGTAATACCTCTTCCACAATGTGATGTCTTCAATTTGCCTTTAAATCTGTGACTTAAGGCACAAGATTAGACATTATAAGTGGATAAAAGTGGACCACCTCCTTGTATTTAACAGCCTAGATATTACAAAACTAACGGAAAGCAGATGTGATTAACAGGTTAAGTCACCAGTTGTAAAGTCGATACCCCATATGACTAATGATTCTAGCTCCAGCTGCTCCACTTCGCATTCAGCTCTTGCTGTTAATGTGCCCGGGACAGCATTGGGCCAAGTATTTGGGCTCTTGCCACCCACATGAGATATCAGATGAAGTTCTTGGCTTATGGCTTCAGCCTAGCTCTGGTAGCTATTTGGGGAGTGAATCAGTGAGTGGAAAAGCTGTGTGTGACATACATACACACACATACCCTCTCTTTTGTGCTGTACTTCGGCCTTTCAAATAATTAAATTAAAAAAAAAAAATAGAGGGAGCCTGTGCTGTGTCATAAAAGGTTAAGCTACTACCTGGCACTTACTAATGCTCCTAGGAAAGCACTGGAAGATGGCAAAGTACCTGGACCATTGCCAACCATGTGGGCGACCCGGATAGAGTCCTCGGCTCCTGGCCCAGCCATTGCAGCCATTTGAATAATGAATGGAAGATCTCTCTGTGTCTCCCTTTCGGTCATTTTTCCTTGTAAATAAAGAAATTTTATGAAATATTTTTAAGTAAGAAGGAATAAAACAGTATCAGAAAAGTAATATTCGGGTCTAAAACTACAAATATTGAGATATGATTAATCTGACATTTAATATTTTCTTAGATAAGAGATGAACACTGCTTTTTACTCTTTAATAGGGATAAAATCTTTTGTTCATTATAAGTCACAGTCTGTGTAATTGCTTTTAGAAATATTGTTTAATCTGACATGGAGACTAAGGTCCCAAGATCTTAAATATCTCTCCATGTACACAACTAGTAAATTGAAAGTTGGGATTCAAAATAAATGGAAGCAATTTTTCTCAAAGTAAAGAAGAATTGTTGAATCATTGCCCTCAATTAGGTGATGGATAAGTAATCTTGAGTCATTTATTAATATTTGTAACTTTCCTTTGAATCTTTTATTTTAGGATATTAAAATGATTCTCCAACGGAGTGAGCATGTAGCTGGAAGTGATGGAGAGAGGTCGCCCTCAAGACTTACAGAGGAAAAGAAATGAAAAAACAGTGCGGCTTTTAAAACATAGTAAACAAACTTCTAAAACGCAAATGATGTCTGTCATATCTATTGTTGCAAGTGCAAAAACTACCCTTACTAGAGTCTGAGCAGTCTTGAAAAGGAAATCTCTCCTAACTTAAATGATACTCTATGTTAAACTTTAAAGAAACCCAAAATCCACAGTAAACAGAGTGTACTTTGAAGTGATTCTACAAATACAAAGCACCCAAATGCTATGTTCAAATGTAAACACAAATGTATGTCATGAAAAGTGTGTGTAATAGGCATATGCAATGAACATTACCTCCTAAACGCCACATCACGGCTGTACTGCCTTGAGTATCTTACAGATCTTATTTTGTGTGTAGCAGAGTTGTCCCAGCAACCAAGGGAAAGGACAAAGCTGCATTATTGAGTTGTTAGTATAGCCATGCTCAGAATGTCTATTTGTAATTGTTTCTTAATAGAGTATTTTTCCTTCATAGCTGGATATACGCTTGTGTTTTTTTTTTACTTGATAAATTAGAGATTCTAATTCAAGGATACTTATCTGAATTGTTTTGTTTTTGTTCTGCTTTGTTTTAAATGAAGAATAATGTTTTCTCAGTGGCTGGGCTTATGTGATCCCCAACCTTCACGGTGTCTTAACTAGACCTCCCCCTGAGGATTCTCTTCTACTCAGTCCCCATGTTGGCAGTCTTTTCTATGGACAGTCAGTCCTTGGCTTTGTGTGGGTAAAAGAGACATTCACAAGTCCCGCACCCCTCCCCACTCCTCTCCAGGCTTCTCTGTCTTAACACCCACCTGCCTTCCAGGTGGATAGCTAGTAGTCCAAATCAACATATGTAAGAGCTGAAATTCCTGAATTTCCTCACCCAGAAGTCATCTTCTCCACATCTTTCCCCATCTCAGACACTTTGGTCCTTTGGTTACTCAGCCCATAGATTTTGACATCGCTCCTTCTATTCTGTGCTGCCTTTACTTCATCAGAAAGTCTGACGGCGTATTCTTCCACAGTGCGTGTGTCATGGAACCTGCTGTGTCCCTGCCATCAAAGGAAGCCTGTTCCAAATCACCAGTATCTTTGGTCTATTCTATCTGCTTGGAACGGTTTTTTTTCCCTCACACCTCTGCATGGCTGGCTTATCCTGTGACTTCCTGCAGGTGGAAGTCTGTTCCAATGCCACTGAGTCAGAAAAGCCTTCTCTGAGAACATAATGCAAAATAGTAACACCTCTCCTTCCCCCCACACACAAATCTGTATTGTACTCTATTGCACTTAGCAGTGTCTGAGAAACTGTTTGCCCTCTTAGCTAACATGTGGGCAGTTTGTAAATTCCATGAGGTTGTGGTATTTGTATATTTTCTTTATGCTGTGCCCCAGAATGTAAGACTGAAATCAGGGCAAGCCTCAAGCTGTATTGATACATTTGAGTAAATATCATATTTGCGTTGATCACTGAAACAATTCACAGTCTAAGGCAACTTCTGTTTGTCAGGGGAATTATATCCTACTTATGTAAAGAGAGACATATTCCCTAGTCCTGCTTCTTGCAGGCAGTCTCACCTGTATCTACATTCCCAGAATCCTTGTCTTCAGGATAATGGAGGATGAAGACTGACAAGTGTGCTTGGGACAGAGAAGGAAATCTTATCAGAGATTTTTAAATTTCTGTTTAGTTGATTCACATGTAGAATTACACGGTAATTCCAGTTATTCTAAAGAAGGGAAAGTATGCAAATCTTAAAATGGAGTTTAAATCAATGAGATATCATGATAAGGAACTAGGCAGCAAGCTAATCCACATCTCATCAAGGGTGCACTTAGACAAAACAGTATTACTTCAGAATAGGAAAATGTAAAGGCAAACAGTATTTCCTGCTACACCGACTTTCTTACACAAAGCAGGTAAATAGAAAAATTATGGCATCTTTATCTTAAAGCCCACTACTCCTCTTTCGTAGAGGAGCAGAAGGCACGCAGAAAGTTTCCTAGAGATAGTTGTATTTGTCACATCTCGGCTTATTAATCATCAGAAGAATGAAGAGGTATGGTGACTGCGCATGACCCAGAGACACAAAACGAACACTAGCGTATACAAGGAGTGCAGCTGACACTGAAACCAAGGGTTGCTTGTGTTCTGTTGTATCTCTTTGAACATGTTTCTAATCATTCTTCTGAATTCTCAATCAGGCATTTCATCTTCTTTTCCTTGGGCTGTGTAACTACATTATTGTGCTCCTTAGGGTTGTCATATCACCTTGCCTTTTTGTATATCCTTGTCTCTCGCTAATACTTGTTCATTTGGTGGATGAATTGTTTCTATCACTTTTAATTCATGGTTTTCATAGTAAATGGATTTTCTTGAACGTATGTCTTCAGGTGGTAGTTTGCTAAGCTTTTTAATCTTTATTTTCATTCGGATGTTTTAATATGCTCTCTTTACATCTTTTCCCATAACAATTGATGGCAGTAGCTTTCAGGGCCTAAATGTGCAAAAAGAGGTCATGCGTGTTCATAGCAGCAGGTGGGGCAGGGTGCAGGGCAGCAGAGATGCTAACCTTCAATCCTCTGTGGCTCGAGTTGTGGAAGTGCTTGCCTGGCATTCCTGCGGCCTGTGGTCAGCATCATAGCAGCATGTCAGGCAGGCAGGAAGGAAACAGATATCCCCACTGTGCCAGTCTCTGATTTCTACTAAATAATGTATCCAGCTACATTTTCTTCTCTAGATCCATTGTTATTCTTGTATTATGCTTCCTGGCACTAGAACAGGAATAAAGAGCACAGTTATATCCTGCCCCCCATGCCACAATGCTAGATCATACCCAAATTCCATAACCTCTCAAGACCATTACTTTGTGGGGTAAAATCAAGCCCATTTTTCTCTGGTGCAAAGGTAAGCTGCCTCAACCGATTCAAAGTGATGCTGAGATTAAGTTCAACTGATTGGAGTTGTGGTTGTCTACTTGGCACTGAGGCAAGGCCAAGGTCTCCATCTTCTGACCTTGTACAGTAACGAGTAGTATCGTCCCAGTTGACACTAATCTGTGTTACTCCCATGTCTCACAACTACATGATCTTGCACTGTCTTATAGAGGCACACCACATCTTGAGTAGGTTGGAGGTGAGTCAGTGAGATGGGGTGAAGCTTTCTGCCTGAGCATGATCCTGAGTTTCAAGGCAACCTCTTGTATTTGCATCCTCACATTGTTGTGCAGTCACTTCAGCCAAGGTTTCAGCCAGCAGGTGCTAGCCCAGAGATAGAGGCCCCATGGGGGCCTGTCTCACTCTAGGTATCATTACGGCAACTCTGGTATTGGGTCGTAACCTATAATCTGGGCTGGCCTCCCTTTGCCTTCCCAGTAGGAGAGAACTTCTGTTTCCAAGCTGCACCTTCGGCCGAGAAGGTGGGAGTGGGTGACAGAGCAGCACTTCCTTTCTCCCTTTTGCCATGCATCCTGTCATACTTTCATACAAAGCTCTGTCACTGTGCTCTCCCCCCAGGTCTCTGTGCATTTGTGATGGTGACTTCATGTATGAATTGCTGTTCAAATTGGTGGTTTTGTGCCTGGCACAGTAGCCTAGCAGCTAAAGTCCTCACCTTTCAGGCCTAGGATCTCATATGGCCACCAATTTGTATCCTGGCAGCACAACTTCCTATCCAGTTCCCTGCTTGTGGCCTGGGAAAGCAGTTGAGATTGGCCCAAAGCCTTCAGACCCTGCACCCAAGTGGGAGACCCAGAAGAAGCTCCTGGCTCCTGGCTCCTGACTTTGGATCAATGCACCACCAGCCATTGCAGTCACGTGGGGAGTGAATCATCGGATGAAAGATCTTCCTCTCTGAATATCTGAATTTCCAATAAAAATAAACAAATCTTCAAATTGGTGGGGTTTTTGTGGGGGAGATGAGCAGAGCATCTTGCTCAGCCAACACCCAGCTCCACATTTCAGTCCTTAAAACATCTATCTTCTCCCTAACTCTGCAAGACTTAGCTCACAGAGGTCCCACGTGATGTGTCCTTAAACAATTGTAGTGGCTGCTCCTCTCCACGTTTGCATACTATTAGTTGCTTTGGGTTTAAAAGTCTCTTTTCCCTTAGATTCCATGACAGCAAACTCCGTTAACTTTCCCTTTAACTCTCTGGTTACCCTGCTTCGATTGCTTTATTGAGTCCTATTTTATGTATCTTAAGCCTCAGTTCACTCTTCAGCTATTTCAGCCTACTTCTGTTCTCATCTATAATGATACTCCTTCTTCAATCCTGACCTGCACAAGTGTCAGTGTATTATTTGCCTGCTAGCCTTGGAAATCCCGTAGGACTGCCTAGCTACGTCTCTCCAAACCTAAGTTTTTGTTACTGTCCATCTCATTCCAGGTACCGGGTATTTTGGTACCAATGGAGCATTTTTCAAAGTTATTGTTGATCTTTTCATGATATCCTTGAAAGTTAAAGTAAAAAAAAATTAGGGCTAAATGCAAAGACAAATGAAAATGTAAGTGGTTGAGTAATTTTAGCAAACACAAAAGAATTATAGTGAGTTATTCATTATCTGTGTTCTTCAATGAACTGTTGGCATAGGGAAATATTGATCTTGTCTGTCTTATTTTCCACTAAGATATAATACATCAAAGATGATATTCATAGAGACCATGTAAATTATAATTCTGGTTGACACAAAATTGGAAGAGATTTGAGTTATGTCATGACTAATAAGAGATGAAAGACCCAATAATTTACTAACGAATGAGTCTGCTCTAGTAAGGCTGATATAATATGTCACAAGGGACAGAATGTTTCTGAGGGTTTGCTGCAAATCATATACTGTGCAAAGGGGTTTTTTCTCATTTAGTTCTCACCATCCTGCAAAGTAAGTACTCCTACGATTGTTGTTTACATATCATGCAAATGAGACTCAGAGAGATTATGTAACATGCCCACAGTCAAGGCACTGATAAATAAGAGATACAGACCACAAACACAATACCAGCTCCACACCCTCTCACCTAGTGTTCTGTGCTTAAGTGTAAATGCCTGATTGTGCAATCACAGGGCCTGGGAAATATGGCTTAGTAACACTTAAAAATAAAGGCAGACATTCTGTGTAAAATAATGTAATTCACTGTGCTGTGTGTCCTTTAAGTAATCCAAAATCCTCCCAGCAGCAGCAGCAATAGTACAATAAATCCGATAAGACAAGTGTCAACTTTTCTCCAGTCTGTGGTGGTCAGACCTCAGATGCAATTCTGTATGCAGTTGTAGGTGCATCCTTTAACATACACACCTTCCATATGCAGAGGATTGCATATATACAAGGAGACACACACACACACATTCACAAGTAACGAAACTGAAAGTCTCTTAGCCTTAACCTTAAGAAGCAAAAAAATGCATATTTAAGGGGCATGGGAGCCTTCACCAACCATTAGAAAAGCTACTCAAATCCAGAAATGCTTTGACAGAGGCAGGGTACCATTGGATGGGAAGTTAGCAATCGTGACAGGAACCCAGACCCTAACCTCTTTGTCTGGTTCCTACTGTGATTCCACGTCTCTTGAACTAGACTGTACTCTCCACTGTCCTCAAGGAGTTCTTAAGGAGTCCCTTCAGCTTGGTCTTTCATCAAGCGTAGGTCCTTCCTTAGAGAACACCTTGAATGGGTTTTTGCACACTGTTTACCTGCCCCATATTTCCCTGCACTAGAACTCCCACCCATAGAGTCAATGCCACACACCACCCATTTGACTGTTCCCCTCTCCAAGACAGCCTGAAGTTAGTTCCCTTTGGGAGGATTACAATGAGAATAGAGGAGATTCAAACACTGGATGGGGCATTGGCTGGCTTTATTGGCCCCATCTGTCTCTGAGGTTCTCTGGGAAGAATTCCTTCTCCTCCTGTCCATTCTGCATGAATGGCAATACCTCTGGTACCCCTGGTTTCGCACACTCAGCATACCATTGTCCTGGCCTCCCCTCATACCCAGGTCCACTGACTGTTCCTACAAAGTGTCTCCACATCTGTCCTTTCATATCAGTTCCCAATCACTGCCATCTTTCCATTGATCCTCCCTAAATTTATGAATCTTCTTTCCAATCTTCCATCATTTTTTTCTGATCCAATTCGGCTTCCAATGTAATCCTGCTGAAACTGCTGCAGCACATCATGTTTTTTGTCACAAAGCCTTCCCTCTGACCCCTCACTTGCACGATGCATTCTGAGTCTCTCCTAAGATGATTTATAATCTGGCTGTCATCTGCCTTCCGCGCTCATCCATTGTTTTCTCCCACTTAGCGCACCACACAGCATCACTCAACAGAGCCAGCACCTACAGTATACATAGCCAATACAATGAATGAAAAGGAACATCCTCTGTTAACAGAAATTCTAGGAGGCAGTGATATCATTTTTAGAGCAGAAATGTTTCCATAAGGTTAAACATCCTTTAAACTTAAACATTCAATAGAGCAATGAACTGCTCTGTGTAGGGTTATCCATTGGTTATGTGTGTACATATGTGTAAGACTACGTATACTGAGGTGAAAGCAGGGGAGAGGTCACTTCCCTTCCTTCCACTGACCACAACAGTTCAGAATGAGACGGTCTGGGCAGCATCAGGGTACATCTGCTCTGGTTGGCTCCTGACATATAATCAGATCCCTGTAAGACCTGAAGTGTGGCCTGTCCCTAAGCAAGTCAGTACTGCAGCTAACACCTCCCTTCTTCCTATCATTCCCTACTTAAATGGAGGATGCCCTAACTGTGCCTCGGCACCATTCACACCATTTCTTTGTATGTTTAATTGGATTTGTTTTAATGGGGGAAAAGCCATTTTGCCCTATGCATCAGTCCATTTCCCTGCAGTAATAGTTTTCTGTCACTTTCCCTGACAACTTAGTGGCCATCCTCTTAGTTCCTAGAACAGCACTGAACATTCTGTTAGGCTTAGGATCTACAGATATATAAGCACATCAGCTCTCAGATTCTGAGCCTAAGAACAAGGTGCAATTTTGCTTTCAAGCTTGTTTCAAAACAAATCTGGAAAGAGCTGCCACCAGAGACTTGTGGCAGCGGTTCAAAGCCCCGGAGGGCCACCCTGGGCTCAAAGCAGCGCTTCAGATACTTGCGCTCCAAACGCACATTGTTGTGTCTTTGCTCACCTCACAGTAACCGCAAGAAGACAGAGACGCTGAGCGCTGCCTCTGAGACAGCCTCCCCTTGCTGTGCCCCCACAAACCAGTCAGAAACCACAACATCCTTCGCAAGTAGAGCAGACTTCACTGCGCACATCGCAGCAGGAGGGCTTGGCTCTTCTTGCAACATGCTCATGGCTTGAGCCCCTTTCATGATAAATACCCTCTTAGTCAAGTAGAGCCCACCAGAAAGCAAGTAAGGGAACAACGTGTTGGATTAGAAGTCATCGCTTTGCTTTCTGAGCCCAGGGAAGCTCTTTACAGTTTCTTCCTGAATAAATACCTTTAAGATATTTACCCCTTATACCAAGAGCATTTCTTGGAAAGGCCCTTGAAAATAGTGAGAATTTTAGAATTTGAAATCATGAATGGGTTTTTTTTTTGGTAATATGCATTTTATGTGAACTTTTTGAAAATCTCTCATATGAATGAATTTCAGAAACTTTTGTAGTAAATTTATCTTTAGTTACACTTTTTCCGTGAACTTTCTTTTTTAAAGATTTCTTTGTTGAAAGGTAAAGGTATACAAAGAGGACGGACAGAGAGATCTTCCTTCCGGTGACTCACTCTCCAAAAGGCTGCTTAACCCAGGAACCAGGAACTCTGTCCAGGTCTCCCACATGGTCGGCAGGAGCCCAAGTACTAGGGCCAGCTTGCACTGTTTTCACAGAACATCTTCATGGTATGCCAAGGTTGAAGTGCCACTCTACCATGATGCCAGTCCTTCCCTCAACTTTCTGCAATATCCTCATACAGTGCTATTATTTCTTTGGAAGGGCATACCTCCACACTATTAAACGATGTTTCCACATATTGTATTTTCCTAAGGGAGGCATGAGAATCAGTAAGTACAAAGAAAACCTTGTTAGATACTTGACCTATCCAAGCATTACTCTAAGCACTTTTTCAGAATTAGCCCATTAAATCTTCATATACAGACTACCATAAAAGCTGAGTGTGTCATCATGCTCATTGTAGACAAAGGGAAGGCACTTAAGAGGCTTTTTTGGCACACACAGCTAAGAAGAAGATACGAGTCTTCCTGAGGAAGGAATTGGCCTGCATTCTTTGCCCTCCACCACAGCACTGGACTGCTTACACATCACCTGCAGGCCATCGAGAAGCATCACCAGGTAGAATCAAATGCATCAAGCCCTGAAGAGTTTCCACGAGCTAAGGATTAGTGTCTCCAACTCCCTCTATTTTCAGCGACTGCTGCCCACTGATAGGACTCCGCGGCAAGGATTCTAGCCAATGAAGTCAGGTTCTGTGGGCCTGCTCTTTCGCATCACTGCCTGACTTGTCTCATCCGCGTTCCACATGATCTCTATACTCTCCCACTCATTCTGAGTTCATATTTCAAATCACAATGCACCCTTCTCTGGCCATCTGACATCTATATGACCCACTTATCTATTGAGTCCCCAGTTGAACAAGAAGACTAACCTCTTCATGTCAACACTGGGCAAATGAGAGTGGCATAGATGAAACTCCAGAACATACTGGTGAGCTCAGAGGCAGCAGGGTAAATCAGGATTCTTCTATAAGGCTAGTTATTTAATTTAGCAGTCAAGTAAAGGAACACAGAATTGTTTTGGATTTTTTAAATTTTACTGTATTATCATTTTATGATACAGTTCCATAGATGGTGGGATTTCCTTTATCTCCTCCCCAATTCCTTCCCCCCTCACTAAGTTCCCCTATATTATTACTCTAATATAGTTCTTCATACACAATCATATGTCCATCATTTCGGGTATGGACAATGGCAGAGAGTCCAGCATCCTATTCTCAATATATAAACAGTTTCATTGGGAATCCATCTTTGTCTGGAAATAGAGATGCACACTGCATTGTATCCTCACATCTGGATATGATAGTCTCCATTACATACTTACTATATATCCCCTTAAATGAAAAGCCACAATACAAAATCAACAACAGGAAGAAAAATAGAAATTCACAATGCATGAAGTTAAATAACATGCTACCCGATATGATAGTCTCCATTACACCATTACTATACATCTCCTTAAATGAAAAGCCACAAATTATTTTTAATTGAGTATGAATCAACTCTTGAATACAAGTTCATTGGCAGCAAACACAAATATTAAAGATGTGGCAGGTAATTACATATCTAAGGCAGAATTATTTACAAAATGGTTAAGTCAGTTTTTCTTTTTTTAAGATTTATCTATTTTTATTGGAAAGTCAGATATACAGAGAGGAGGAGAAAGAAGATCTTCCATCTGTTGGGTCACTCCTCAAGTGGCTGTAGTGGCTTTGGCTGCACCAACCAAAGCCTGGAGTGAGGAGCTTCTTCCAGGTCTCCCGTGTGGGTGCAGGGTCCTAAAACTCTGGGCTCTTCTCAACTGCTTTCCCAAGCTACAAGCAGGGAGCTGGATGCAAAGTGGAGCTGCCAGGATGCGAACTGGTGCCCAAATGGAATCCTGGTATGTACAAAGCAGGATTTTAGCCACCAGGCTACCACGCTGGGCCCCAGCTTTTCTTTTTACAAGATTTATTTTTTTTTATATTGGAAATGCAGATTTATAACGAGAAGGAAAGATGGACAAAAATATCTTCCATCTGCTTGTCTGCTCACCAAATGGTTACAATGGCCAGGGCTGACACAATCTGAATGCCGGAGCCAGAATTTTCTTCTGAGTCGCCTACATGAGCGCAGGGTCCCAAGGCTTTGAGCCATCCTCAACATGTTTCCCAGGCTACAAGCAGGGAGCTGAATGGTAAGTGGAGCAGCCGAGACATGAACCGGCACCCGTATGGGATCCTGGCATATGCAAAGTAAGGATTTAGCCACTGAGCCATCACACTAGGCCTCTAGGTTGGCTTTTACAAATTTCCCCACTTTTAAGAGATCACATGATGCATTTTGCTTTTTAATTTTTTTTTTTTTATTGAGGAGCAGACAGACACACAGAGATCACATCCACTGATTTGTTTGCTTACTATCCAGTTGACTGGAACTGAACAAGGCCAGAGCCAGAAGTTAGGAGCTCAGCTGAAGTCTCCCATTGTGGTCACAATGACTGAGTCACTTACATCATCAGCTCCTGTTACCTCCCAAGGTGTGTACTGGCAGGAGCAGAGCCAGGGCTCAATCCCAGGCACTTTGAGTATAAGTAGTCTAACCAGCATCCTAACTGCCGGGCTGATGCCTGCCTTAGATTCCATTTTTCTTTCACTCCTTTCAGAAGAAAATCAAGTAAACACATCATAAAAAATGATATTCAATTTCATCCTGAATACTAGGGAGGCCACAGGCCATGACCTCACTCAGTATTTGACTGTAACCAAATGTTACCTGGCAATAATGTGGGAAATTAGAAATACAGAGTTTTTTTCTGAGAAAATCTCTAAGTTTTCAATATTGAAAACTATTTCAAATGTTTTATAACACATTATGGTACCGATCTTTATAAAATAAATATTCTACAGGGGATGGCAGGAGTGGGGAGGGGATTTCAGTTCACAGTGGGCATAGTGAGTGACCCTACTTGGGACATAGAGATCTCACATTAAAGTGCCTTGGGTCAAATCTTGGCTCTTTGTTTCTGATTCAGCTCTCTCATAATACACATTAGCAGAAGTATCAGGTGATGGCTGAATCCCTGGGATCCTTGCAACCCACATGGGAGACCAGATTTGATTCTGGGCCCAACACTGTCTGCTGAAGGCATTTAGAGAATGAACCAGAGAATGGGAAGCCAATCACTCCTTCTGTCTCTCTTTTTCTCCTAATTAAATGAAAATAAACACCATTCTGAAAAGATGAAGAGGAAAGGCATTCAGCTGCCTGGTACATAAGCTATTGTGTAATTGGAGTGCTAACAGCCCTCCTCTGAAGTCCCAAGAGTCAATGTGTTCACAGTGGGATCAGAATCAGAGCCCAAGTCGCTCCAAAGCCCATTTTCCCATCAGCCATGTCTTCCGCACCTGTTAGACCCAGAAGAGCAAAAGTGAGGTGTCGCCTGAGACAATGCTGAGCCTTGAAGAAATCTGGCAGCTATGAAGCAGAGCAATCCTCACTAACAAGTATAAGTACAGCATATATTCTGGTGGCTTGCACATTTCTTTGCTTTATGAGGATACTTAGTGACCCATCTTTGGGCTAAAATCTCTGAATTTTATCTGCAAGGTTAAGTTGAAATGGCTGAGCCAGCACAGCGTCCAGCAGTCCTGTCCCCCAGCACTGGGAATGAGGACTGGTTAGTAACTGCTCATGTATCATTTGGAATCCAGGTTTTCATCTGAAAGTCAGTTGTTGGGGGAATCCATTCCCAAATGAACTGAGGATCCACTTCACAAGGCACTGCCTGCCTCTCAAGAAATTTCCAGGGAGAAGAGTGTGGAGTCAGAAGATGTATTCTCCAAATCCACCCTGACTTCCTGTCCCCTGTTTCAGCCACCATCACACTGGGGAATCAAATAAGACTATCAGAAGATATAAATGCATTTCCTGAAAACTTCATTGCCACTCTAGTGAAACATGTTGGAAGAGCCCTGCCTGAGCCCGTGGACCCTGTGCCCCACTTGTCACCCAGGCCCACCCACACCAAATACCAGCTGCACCTGGCAGCAGCCCCGCAGCATCACAGAATTCGAAAACAGACAAGAATCTCCTTCTTCAGCTCACTGTGAGTCCATGAAGGCTGTTCGTTCCCATGCAGGGGGGGAACTGGTCTCCCAGTCTCTTCCAGAGGCAGTGGTTCACTAAGTGGTGGGATTTGCCTTGCTCTGGAACTTGCTGTCCCTGAACGCTCACTCCTTAAGGTTGAGCCTGTGGTCTCTGCTTAGTCATGAAGCTCTCTTGGGTTTCAGAGCAGTCCAGGTCATGAACATGATTTCACGTGAACGCATGTCCTTGGAGTGTTTGCAGCAGAAGCCACAGCACAAAGCTGGACCAGAAGCCCTTAGGCAAGTGGTAAAGCCCAGGGACAAAGGTGCCTTGAGCACCTGAGGAGCTGGAGCCCAGCAGCTGGATTCCATGACATCATCACCACAGTGGGTTTTCTGGTTTTCTCTTGTTTTGTTTTCCCTTCTTCTTCTTTGTTTTTCAGTCTGAGAGTCAGGCCAGACACACAGAGAGACTAAGTTCCCATTTGCTCAATTACTTCCCAAATGCCTGTAACATCTAGAGCTGTCAGGCTAAAGCTAGGAGCTGAGAACTCAATATAGGTCTCTGTCTGCTCCAGGGACCCAGTATTCTACCAGTTGCCTCCTAGAATTCACAACAGCAAGAAGCTAGGACTGGGAGTAGGAATTAAGACTCAAACCCAGGAACTCTGTTATGGAATGTGAGCATCCCAGTCAGACTCTCAGCTGATAGGGTAGATGCCCACTCCCAAAGAATTTTCTTTTCTATTACTTGGATGTGTCTTCTAGAAAACATTCCTAAGAGAGAAGAGACTCAAGCAAACACTGAAAGAGCTGTTTTGCTAACAACCTGGAACAGAATTTCCACTACAAGACAATAATGCTAAAAGCAGAGATATTACAACTTCTCCTCCACCCAGGTGGCCATGCACCTTTGCTCCTTTATCTCACCACCCAACATGCAAGGGTTCGAGTGTCCAAGCCACACCTGGAGATTTGTTCTTAACGGATGAAGATGTTCTGCAGGAGGAAAAAAATTCCTGACAGGAATGGCAGCACCAAACACAAGGGAAACAGTTTCAGAACAAAGCAAGCAATGGCAGACCCATTGGTGGCCAACCAGATTTGTTTGTGAGTGGCTGGGAGCATAAGTTCAGCTTTACCCAAAAATGAGTCCCCAAGATATTTGAGCCGTATTTTTCAGAAGGCAGGCGGTCTTGGAGTCTGTGGGCTCAGGAGACAAAGGAATTTGAATTCTTAGTATAAAGTTGTTTCAACCCATACATGTAGGAGAAATCTCTGGAGAAGCTAGATTTAAAAGACTCAGATTTAAGCCATCAGTCTGTCAACTCCCATATGCTTTTGCTTTGGTCTGCATAAGCTGTTCCCTAAGACTAAATTGGATATGCAATGCATCATTGAGACCAATTGGAAGATTCTTGTTCTAGGAAGAATTCCAAGAACAAACAGGGGGAAGGGGTGTTCTGTTTCTTTTACAGGGTAAGGTTGCCTACTTCTCTGAGCAAAAACCGATCCCTCCTAATATCAATACATCTTACTGCAGGAGCCTGCCACTAAGTTAATCCACACCTGCTAGACAGTTCTCTGACTCACAACAACCTAAGAATTCTCATATGATTTTAAGAAGTTGACTTAGTTGTCCTTTTTAAATGCCACTTGCTGGTGCTGCAGTTTCTGCTATCATTGCAAATTTCACACAGGGGCAGTAATTGCTGCTCAAGTTGTGGGACTGCTGCAGAGAAAATTTTAGAAGTTTCCTATGACATTGACGCACTGTCTGCCCCTGTTGCCTAAAGCCTCATTGACATCATGGCATTTTCATATCCTCAAAGAGCAAGCTCTGTGTCTCGGAGAACTTGCCTGTACTTCCTAACACAGGAACATAGCAGTAAAACAACTCAGTTAACAGTGTGTGTAGAATACCATAGAAACACAGAACAACTCTTTCGTGGTGGAGTTAGTCTTGAAAACATTTGAAACAGTGAAAGGTACATGGCAAAATTCAGCCTTGCACATGTTGTATGGCTAAAAGCAAGTGTTTTGTTTTTTGTTGTTGTTTTTTATTACAGTTCTATCTGCCATTACCACCCAAGAATCACCCACTGTTACTGCCTTGGTTGGCCTTCCACTGGCAGATACTTAGTGACTGGGCCTGCAGTGATCACTAGGTGGACCAGTGCACCTGAAGCATGGGAGTCTGCAGTTCAGAGAAGCTGCCAGGTGATGCTGATGGCATCCTCTGTGGATCACACTTGGAATAGCCAGGATTTAGCAAAGACCATTGACTCTAATCTATGCTGGTAGAAATAACAAACTAATGCAAGCTTTCTGGAAAGCGATCTTACAGAAGTGGTTACATTTCGAACTATTGAGTCCTTCTGTCAAGAGGTCCCATCCATGAGACTCTAGCCTAGAGGAAAGCATATAGATGGAGGGGTCTTCACGAAGATTACAGGAAAGCCGTATTAAGAAAAAGTGTTGCACGGGTTTCAAGTCTTTTTTCTTCAAAATAAGCTTGTCTTGTTATTCCAATTTATTTTTTTCGTGAACTATTCAAAGTAGCATTACATGTGAAATCAGGTGACTCCTCACAGTGAAGACACCGATGGGATTTAATCACGACTCTGGTGGCTGCCCTTAGCCAGAACTTACTGGGAGATCTCAGCCAGTCATCTTCACGCTTGTGTCTTTTCTGACAAGTACAAACAAGGAGGCCAACCGTAGGCTTCAATGAACTGAGCAAACACTCTCAAACATTCACACAAAAGTCATGATAAATGAGAAAGGGAAACTACATTCTAAAGTCAGTGAAGTCTCGTGATTTATCTCAAAATGTATGTGTATTTTGTTCTTGTTGTTATGTCCTTTATGTTAGATGTTAGATGCTTTTCTAACATAAAACAGGATTTTTCCTATTTATGTAGAAGCATACATACGTGCAATTTACAAGAGCTGTCATGATACAAGGGGCTTTGGAGTTCATAGAAAATGGAATTAAATAATTTCAGTGAAACAAAAAAAAATCCTCTTACAATCCCTGTATAGTTCTTTTTGTAATAAATAGTTGCCATGAGAATTTGAAGACTCCATGTAAAGTACAAATTACCTTTGATTCCTTTTTCCACGGATTTTGTGAATACCCTTGTAGCTCTAAAATTGCCACCTGTCTGAAATACTTTCCTCTTTGTCTATTTCCTCCTCCACAACAAGCTCTGAAGAAATCAACACCAAAATAGCCATATCTATCCCACATCATGGCGCAGAATGTGGGGCAGCTTACCAAAGTGAGACGCACTTAGTTTGAAACCTTTTTATCCTCAGAGTTAAGAAACATTATTTTTTCCTCCCCACCACTTACCCACATCTGAGCACAATCAGATACCTAAAACACAGGTATGGCAAATCAACTTGAAAAAAAATGGCCACACTTGCATTGTACTTTGAAGATTATCAGATAATATCAAACACTGTTTCCAACCCACAGTCCTAGTTTCGTATTCCAGGGCAATGCTTTAACCATTTCAGACATGGAACAAAGAACAGGTGCCTAGTTCTTTCCCTTTGTAATATTCAGAGAAAATTGTAATTTGACCAGACTGGCAAGCTATTACATATAAATTTATAATTTAATACATCAAAGTCTGACACCCAAAATATTTATCTCTATGGGAAACTGAAGAGGTCTAAAACAATAGACATCTAAGCACCCAAAATATCCATTTTCTTCTTTAATGAGACAGTCCTATCCAAAATGAAGTTTCATGATTGGGACAAGGGTAGTCTATTTATCTCATTTTTCTTCTCTATATTAACTTTTCTTACAGTAGTGTTGATGGATAGTATAATGTAGGTTTTCACTTCTGGGGTGTGTGTGTCTGTGTGTGTATCTAATTATGTTTCCATAATGTTTTGTATTTTTTGTTGTATAGATCTTTCACACTCTTGATTAAATTTGTTCCAAGGTGTTTGGATTTTTTTTTTTTTTTTTGTAGCTATTGTGAATGAGACTTATTTTGCAAGTTCTTTCTGAACTTTGGCATTGTTTGTATATACAAATGCTATTGATTTTTGTGTGTAGATTTTATAACCTGTAACTTTGCCAAACTCTCTTATGGGTCCAACAGTCTTTTGGCAGTCTTTGAGTTCCCTTTCATAGTTCATTTGCCATGGTAAGCAGGGAAAATTTTACTTTCTCCTCTCCAATCTGTATCCCTTTGATTTCCTTTTCTTATCTAATAGCACTGGCTAAAACATTTAGAACTATATTGAATAGCAATAGTGAAATTGAATATGCTTGTATGGTTCCACATCATAGGGAAATGCTTCCAACTTCTTCCTGTTCAGTGTTTTTCTAGCTGTGCATTTGTCAATCATGGCCTGTATTGTGTCGCAGTATTTCTTTTTATATTCAAATTTCTTAATTTTTAAAATAATATCAAATGCTTTCTCTGCCTCTATTGAGATCATCATGTTTTTGTTTGTTAATTTATTAATGCAATGCATTACATTTATTGTTTTATATATAATAAACCATGCTTGTATCCCAGGGATAAATCCCACATGGTCCGGGGGATTGATCTTTATGATGTGTTGTTGTTTTTGTAGTATTTTGTTGAGGATCTTTGTGTCTGTGTTCATTAGGAATAATGGTCCACCGTACTCTTTCCTTATTGTATCTTCTTCTGGCTTTGGAATTAAGGAGATGTTGTTTATATATCAATGACATAGTTTATTTCAAAGTTACTATAGGACTTAATTTGTTCCTCAGCTTAAATCTTTATAAATGCCCTATATGTAGATTGAAGGGAAATAATGAGTTAAGAAGAGTTTTTCTAAGTCAGTATTCAAAGGCCACCAAAGCCAAGTAAGTACTAAATGTTTCATCTTCGTTAGCAAATAACTATGTCCTTATCAACTCCATCTCTAGAAGCCAAATTTCATGTACTAGGAAGCCAAGGCATGCTGAAATCTGCATGATAGAGTGATGGAAGCCATTACTAAAAACAAATGAGAGGCGGGGTGTGGTGGCTTGTGAGCTAATCCTACATCTGCTGTGTACATCCCATGTGGACATCAGTTTGTATCCTGGTTGTTCCACTTCCTATCCAGCTCCTGCTTATAGCCTGGGAAAGTGTCAGGATCGTTCAGGGCCGTGGAAACCTTTACCCATGTCGGTGACTGGGAAGCTCCTGATTTCTAAAATATATATATATATTTAAATAAGTAAATAGAGACTGTACTAGTCTGCTTCACATAATGGTAAGCACGGATCCAGGATGGGGGCGGGCCTGATGCGGGTTACTGTGGGTCGCTCCAACTAGGCTGCAGCTACCACTGGTTTATATGAAAGCCGAGTGTGTGCTGGCAGAATCAAGCTGGACTGCAACACCCATTGGTTCCAGTGGAAGACAGGACTGGAAACAGAACCGATCCAGCAATTGCAACTACCACCTGATCGGGGTGATGAACTGTACCAGGCCCCGTACTTGCCAGTACACACAAGAACCTGGTCTGGATTCAGCTCAGACAAAGTTTCTTTAGGGATCCCCTCAATCAAACTGCCAGACTCAGATCCCTAACCATTTAAAAAAACAGAGGACAGAACAAATCAATCAACTACCCCAGCCATATGTTGGCAGTGAAAAACAGGACAAATGGAGACTCTAAAATGGACTATGTCAACCAGTGGATTCTGCAGTGATTTCTTCATGCTTGGAATGGCAAGATTGATAGCACTTCATAACTATTAAACTATCAAAACCACTTGAGCAAGACCCTCGGAGTATGCCCCAAATCAGAGACCTGGGATGGGTGAGAGACTGAGTGGGGTTTCTCCCTTTACCTCCCCCTTTACCCCAGATATAGAAAAAAAATGTGTGTGGAAATGATAGTCTTACCCACTTTCCTGTAGCCCTTGAACCTTTGTGCCCTAATTAACTATGTAAAGATCATCAAAAATATAATAAAAAATGGGAAAAAAATAAAAGCATTTGATTCTAAAAAAAATAAGTAAATAAAAAATAAATTCAAAAAAGAACAAATGGGAAAAATCATAGCCCTAACACATGGTAACTTCTCCTTTTGACCAAATGTAATCCTAGATTTGGACAGGAAGTATCTGCACCCACTTATCCCCCAAGAGGCACTCAATGGTTGGGCTAAGAGGACACCCAGAAATTTAAGTTCCACTCTGACCCCTCCACAGTCTCTTAAAAATATTAAGGTCAACCAGAAATTCTAGGTTTTAGATCCAGTTCTGTTTCCTAGAAATGCAGCCAAGCAGTTTTGCAGAAGGACTCAGACAACCCATCGATTGAGACAGACACAATGATGAGAATACAAGTATTGTCACATAAAAGTCAGAGGCTAGAAAACAAAATTGAACCCTCTCAGAACTTCAAAGCCTGATAAATACTTATATGCCATCACATGACAGCTTTTAAAACTAAAGGTAAGACATGAGCAAAAAAGATTCTCCAAGGAACATGATTGTATTAGATACCTGCAAACATCAAGCACATATATTTGGGGCAGGCGTCGCGATGCAATGCATTAAGTAGCTGCTTACAACATCGGCACTCCATTTTGAAGTGCCTGTTGGAATCAAGACTACATTGCTTCCTATCCAGCTACTGCTAATATACCTGGGAAAACAGCAGAAGGTGACCCAAGTGCTTGGGTCCCTCACACTCATATGAGAAACCAAAATAAAGTTCTAGGTTCCTGTGTTCAGCCCGGCCCAGGAACAGTCATTGTGACCTATTAGGAGAGTGAATCGGTGGATGGAAGATCTCTCTTTCTCCTACTCTCTGTCACTTTGCCTTTCAAGTAAAGAAAATAAGTCTTTTTTTAAAAAAGCATATATTTAAAAGAACTAAGGTGGCAAAAAAGTTGTTTATCAAAAAAAATGTTTTTAGTATCTTAACAATTTTTCAGTAACTCTGAAATTGGAATGAACTTTACAATTAATATTATAGACTTGAATTGCAGAAATAAGGATAATATCAAATCCACACATCAGCATTATTAGTTCTAAAGCAATTGCAAATATTTGTAAAATAATTGTGTCTCTTGATCACATCCTAACAGGTTTTTTGCTCATTTGCTCAACAAAATTTTAACCTAGAAGCTATTAGCGTGATAGTACCTAATTAAACTTTCTCTGGGTTAGCTAATCTGCTGGAAACCTGAAGACTGGATGACACAGAGAGTAATGATATTTTGCTTTACAGGCACTTATCATTGTCTTTCTCTTTGCTGGTTTGGAGTCTGACCAGTTGGTCTTGTCATTCTAATCAGTTCCATTTCAATGGACTGAAACTCATATCTCACCACTCTGTGTAGGAGGGCTGTGCAATTCTCTAACATTTTTCCTTCTTGTTTCCAAAATATTACATAGATTTTTAACTTATTATTATTATTGCTAGAGATAAACTGTCTGCTAAACAAGCACAGTTGTGCTCAGCAGGACACTGGCCTAACATACTTTGATGGGCACCTGTTGCACAATTGCAAATCACTCACCACACCAGCTGAACTATTTCCAACTCTGCCAGGCTTCCCTGAAACACAGATCACGAGGCACCCAGAATTTAAATCATTATGGAATTGCCTCTTCAATGAGACAGAAGCAAAATGACAGAAAATGCAAACACAAAAATCCTATTCCCTGGATTCAAATTGTGGCATCTTTTTTCTTGATCCTCTTGTTTTTCTCTTGGAGAGTTAATGACTCATAATCTTCCCTAAGAGCCCAACTGCTCCTTAAGTTTATTCTCTTTTCTTCAGTAACTGCTTTAATTCTCCTTACCAGAAAGAAAACTCATGTCTGAATACTTTTTTAATCTCTGAATTTAAAAGTTGTTTGCAGATCTTCATCAGAGTATCCATTTTTGTTTTATTTTGTTTTTGAATTATCATTTAAGACTTTGCTTGAATACCACATTTTTGACACTGAGAACCTAAAATGTTCTCTGATTGAGTCACATGGAAATATAATTTAAAGAGACTCTAGATGAAGCATCTGAAGAATCTAAGAGTTTATAATTTCTAAATTGCCCAGATAAGTCATTGATCCATTCATTTTTATAACTGCTAAAGTGCTGATTACATGCATTTTGGGTGTTCCTTTATTGGGGAAAATGTTTTTAACACCTATAAACCACAAGTAAAGTGTCAGGTTAAACAAAGATCTTGTTCCCACAATTTGTTTGAAAACAACTTGCATCATAAGCAGAAACTGTTATCAAATGGTTCTGACCCAAAATGCTGACCTAGACCATACATTTGCACTCAGCTCCAAAGTAACAGGTCTGTGGTAATAAGAGGCTGTGGACCAGCAGGATTCAGATCTTAAGCAGAAAAGAATGTGGAGAGTTTCTTTAAGATTGGCTCAAGACTTTTACTGTGTTTTTATTGCCTGGAAAGTAACTCTAATACCTAATCATTTGAAAACTCAGTCTCAACAATGCTCTACTACTACTTCAGAGGAACTAAGATAAAATTAACATTGTGAAAACAAAGCCAGTATGTTGAGACAGAACTGTTGTC
This sequence comes from Ochotona princeps, assembly GCF_030435755.1. Lineage (NCBI taxonomy): Eukaryota > Metazoa > Chordata > Mammalia > Lagomorpha > Ochotonidae > Ochotona > Ochotona princeps. The sequence continues at coordinate 22,342,964 of NC_080854.1, read as the reverse complement.
TAAACCATGTAAACAGGAAAACCTAATCTCTCTGAAGTTCCCTACCTGAACACCTCTGTTTGTTGTTGAGCAAGCATGTTGATACACCATCAGGAAGCATCAAGATGCTGCCTACAATGATTAAAATGGTGATTTTCTGACACAGAAACTCACCGCAAGATAAGCAGGATGGGAAGAGTTGTAGAACTGAGTCAGTGGTTTTCTGCAACAAATGGGGAGAAGGATTTGAGGGGGGGAGAGGGTGGGGGTATGGGCAAACAAATATGATACATCATGGCTTGTAGGGAGGGTACTGTTGTGTTGCAACAGGTTAAACCGTCTTTGGGGAGGCCAGCATTCTTTACTGAAGTGTGTCAGATCAAGTACCCCCTCTGCTTCTGATACAGCTTTCTTGTCTTTCACACCCTGGGAGGCAGCAGATGTTAAATCAAGTACTTGGGTCCTTTCATGCACATGGGAGACCCAGATGGAAGTTGTGGGCTTCTGAATTCTGCATGGGCCATTTCTGGTTGGTGCAGCTATTTGGGGAATGAAAACACAAAAGAAAGATACTCTCTCTTTCTTATTCTCTCGTAAATAAATAAAAATAAAATTCTTAAAAAAAGGCTTTTGGGAGTTGAAAAAAGAGGGTAAGGGCATACTAACCCAGATCAATTAGCCAACCATTTTCAAATTTGAGAATTGTAAATAAGGATATGCTTGGTTTCTCATTTAAAAAAAGGAAAGAAAGAAAGACCAGGAAGATTTGTCTTATTTTACTTGATCCAGCATCAGTGTCTGATGTTGCCTTCATGGAAGACGCAAGTGTATTTTTCAGATTATAGAAAATATTGTAGGATGCCCAATGCAATTTGGGCCGACAGACATTTTCTGATATCCTAATCCCTGTTACAGGACCTCAAACTAAGCAGGAGTAGAAAAACTTGGATAAATGTTAGAGAACTGCCCATATAGTTAGGAGCTGGGAGTTGATGCAGTAATGGAAACTGAATATTTGAGATCTTTTCTTCCTGGAAGAAAGGAAATGTCAGTGTCATTTAATGACATTCTTCACTTCAGGGAAGTGAAGAAGTTTTAAGTAGTGAAAAGGTTTAAGTAGCAATATTTGAAGTTGACTGGTCGTATCAAAGGAAAATGAGCTTAAACTACCACCAAAGGAATTCACTGAATGTGCAAAGTTGCTCTATTCCATAAAGTTTTATGAGGATGTAAACAAGAAGACCTCAAAGGAAGCTCCAACAGTTAGGATTCTGTAAGTCCCATCTCATGAATACAGTAATTATCCACCCATGGATGCATTTTCTCAACACGCTGAGGACCAATTGTGACCAGGGACTGATGCTGATAGAAGAATGGGCAAGACACCAGGCCTCTTGTCAGCGAGTGCCCCACTTCCTGAAGAACATTCCACATGATCATGTGCTTGCAGGAGTCCAGGGAGGACCCTGGGTGTTGGCAAATGAGCTGCGAAGACCGTGGGCTTGGAACCGTGTTAATCTGCGCCCTTCTTCACACAGGCATAGGATCCCCCAGTGAGTGTCCGTAACACCTCAAAGTCTCAGCTACCTTTCAAAGAACAGCAAGTTTGGTAAGAATTAAATGAGATTAAATTGATGATAATAATGATAGTGATGATAATTTTTGACCATGAAAAATGTGTGCTTGATGTACGTTCTCTTACATTTAGCTCTTTCAGCCTCCAGCCTCTTAGGAGCTGCCCTTCTCTCTCAGTACTGTGCCCCTCAAAGACTGCTTCCTCATTGGTGAATTTTCATTAACAGCCATTTTCCTCTCCTGCCTGGGTTCCTTTCCAGTCAGCCTTCAGAACTTCAAAACTTGTCTTTTGGCAAAAGTTCTCATCGTTCGTTTTGAGTGATGCCCGTAGCCATGGCCAGTTCTCTGCTGGAATTGATAACTATTGCGTACTTCACATTAGAATTATTCTTTCAGTTGCTTCATAAGCAAACAATTCTTGTAATTGCAAAACAACTACATAGAAAGTTGAGAGAAAGGATGAGCCCTGGTTTCTCTTTTCTTTGTTAATCAGAAAAAGACTGAAAGTGATATTTTATGACTAAACTTTTGAAGAAGTGCGGCTATTCAAGTTGATGAAATCTTTGTCCAGAGGCTACTTCCAATACACTTTTTCATTATCTTCCGTGAATTTTTGAAATTAAATTTCACAAGTGATGAAATTTAAAATTTCCAAATAACTACCTCTTATCATGCATGAGGATGCCATATCTCAGTTCATCCATAAATGAGAGACCCAGCAACGAAATTACCATCTTGATGACTAAGAAGGAGAAAAACCTTCCGAGAAAGAATGAACCAGAATTTATGGGAACCAAGTGAAAAAAAAAAAAAAAAAAAAAAAACAAGAAATGCTACATGAAAGTACAGGAAAACTGACAATGAAAAACATCCTTGGTAGGGGGTGAGAGATAAAATAAAACCAACATAGAAGTAAGACGAAAAGATAAATGCAGGAACTATTTGCCATAAAGTATTGAAATAAATACAGGTCATGATGAACACTGTTTTTTCATAAATGAAATGAATTTTTGAAATCGCTCCAAAGAGGAGCAAAAGGCCTTGCCCTTTTTCAGGGACTGTCACCTCCTCTGGTCCCCAGGGTGCTGGAAAGTGGGAGCCAGTGCTCACTGGCCTGCAGCACCCTGGACAGTGGAGAAGTAGCGCCCAGCAGGAGTATCCACCCTCCAAGTAAAACCTGGTTGGACAGCTTTTCTTTTGACTTGGCTGACTTTGGGATTTGCATGAAATAAAAAAGCAAAAGAGCCAGCAGAAGCCAGCTCTGCGTGGAGAGGAGGATGGAGAAAGCAATCCCCGTGACTCAGCCAGCAGTAACGGCCACCACTTACTGAGCACACGGAGTGGGCCAGATAGCTACTAAATGCTCTTGGGCTAAGAACAGGCTCTCTGCAAGAGAATGCAAGGAGGTATTTTGAAAGTTAGAGAAGTGAAGCTGGGGAGAGATGCTTGCCAGGTTCTTTCCAACACAGTACCACTTCTCTTTAATGTGATCTCTAACTCCCTAGGGGTCTGGGACCTTCCCCAGTTGTACTATGGTTACATGTCTTATCTTCATCCTCTCACATGAAGAGCAGATGTATTGAAAAAATATATTGCATATTCTTGAGACATAATCCTTAACTGTTGATGGATAAAGTTTAAAACATAATGAATGAACGAATGAAACAATTTCACAATTCTGTGTGTGAGTTGCTTATTGATTCCTTAATTTGGTTTATTTCTTGCAGCAGATATTTGTTTTTATAACAATGTTTTCTCCTTTTTACTTTTCTTTTTTAATTTTTATTTGAAAAACACAAAAAGAGAATTTCCCATCTACTGGTTCACAAATGCCTGCAACAGCTGGAGCTGGAGCAAGCTGAAATTCAGCAGAGGCTAGAAACTCAGTCCAGGTCCCCAACTGGGTGGCAAGGGACCCAGGTTCTTGAGCCATCATCTAATGCCTTCCTGAGTGTGCATTAGCAGGATGCAGTAATAGAGGAGAGGAATGGTGCCATGCCTACGGCACTGGAAACCCAAATTGGTGCCAGATTGAGTCCCAGTCTCTTCGCTTCTGAGCCAGATCCCTGCTAAAGTGCATGGAAAAGCACCCAAGTGCTTAGGCAACTGCTCCCATGTGGGAGACTAGAAGAAGCTCCTGGCTTTGGACTGACCCAACTCAGCCATTGTGACCATGTGGGGAGTGAACCAATGGATAAAAGACCTCTCTCTCTCTTTCTCTCTCTGAGTGTGTGTCCCACTCTTTCTCTCTGTTTCCCCTTTTCTCTCTGTAAACTTTCCTTTCGAATAAAAGTAAGTCATTTTAAAATAGAAATAGAGGATTCAAAGCCAGACATTGCTATATGGAATGTGGGTGTCCCAAGCAATGGCTTAACTGCTGCAGCACAGGCCCCGCTCTTGTTCTAGACATTCTAACTATATGACTTTAGGTCAGTCATATGGCCATATGATATTTTAGATACATTATCTGTAAAATGTAAATAATAATTTGAAAGAGTTATACTGAGATATAAGTAAAACAATCCGTATCTGAGCAACATACACAAAAGAACTACCACTGTTGAAGATCCTGCTATTCTATCAGGAGTGTAATAGATAAATAAACTGAAAAAAAATGGGACAAAGAGCGGACTAAAATCACAGCTGGGGCCAGTGTTGTGGCATAGCAAGCAAAGCTGACACCTGCGATGCCTATATCCTATATGGACACCAATTTGAGTTCTCGCTGCTCCATTTTCAATCCAGCTTCCTGCTTATGAGCCTGGAGAAGCAGAGGATGGCTTGAGTGTGTGGGCCCCTCCATCTACGTGGGAGACCAAGAAGCTCCTAGTTCCTGGCTCCTGACTACAGATACATCTGGCTCTAACCATTGCAGTCATTTGGGGAACGAATGAGTGGATGAAAGATCTCTCCTCCTCTCTGTCTCTGTTTATAAAACTCTGCCTCCCAAATCAATAGATAAATAATGTTTTAAAAATCATAGCCTTAATATGTTCATCTAGAACGAAGTAATATATCCAACACTTTTGCATCAAGCTAAAGGTTATTCTCCAAGTACAGCTCCCCTTTCTGGCCCTCTGGCTAGAGTTGGATGTTTTATGAGAAGACTCAGAAGGTCTCATGTAGTAAGTACAACTTGCTTTGCACATTAAGAGAAGAGAAATTTTCAATAGAGCATTTCACTGGATAATCATACTTGCAAACTTGCGAAAGCATACATATAGATCATTTTATTCATCATGAATAATTGCCTCGCACCCAATTTATTTGAAGGCAATAACCAACTCAACTTTGTTTTTCAAATGATTCAAATATGTCTTATAGAGGCAGAATTGTATACTTATAGCTCAGCAGCTTATCTATTAATAACTGTCTTGTGCAAGTACCATAACAATTACATCTGATGCGAGTTTGTAGACAAACCTAAATTTTTCTTTGTTAAATAAACAGCACCTCTCGTCAAAACCAGATACCGTGGGTGGTCATCACACCTGAAGAGTCAGGTGTCAGTTGTGGGAAGATCACACAGGAGCGAGACTATGCCACATGGTATTATTATTGGCTGTTTTCTCTTAGACCACATTAAACACCCTGTTCCAAAGAAGGGAGGGCATCTGAGCCTTGCTTCTCTGATCTGTTTAATGGGTGACTGATGTTGCCACGCCTTCCATATTTCACTTGGAATAACAGGAGAAAATGCAGTGACAGATCTGAAGATAAAACCAGCACCAAAATTTCTGTTACACAAAGAAACCCAGGGAATTGAAGATCAGGATCAGCAAATTAAAGCAGCAAACTTTGCCCCTGGAAAGCTCTGAACTGTCAGTTCTTTAGTTGGTACCACCCCCATCTGTTCCTCCCTGTCTATTACTAATACCAAAACTACTAGAAAACTTAAAAGATGGTATGTGACTTTTGATTTTTTTATTTAATATATTCCCATTTATCTCATGACTCTACAGAAATTGCATGAAAATATATTAGCTCTGTGTTTTCCAGATGGAAGCACTTAAAAGGGAAGTAGTATTCTTTTCAAAGGCAAAATTTTAAAGGAGAATCATATATATTTGTAGTAGTAATAGAGACAAGTGCTGCCCTTGCCTCTCTTCTGACAACTCCCAAGGATCTCTGTAAATACTGTCATGATCTCGTTGCTGCAAAACAAGCATTCTAAACTCATTAATAGTGGTGTGCACACACTAAGGCCAGGATAAGGAATATGAATTTTACTGAAGATTTCTTGATAATTTGGAACAGAGTTACTGTGTAATAATAGTATGTGGTAAGATCATCTAAGATCCTAAATTTACCCAAATAGTAGCTGTCACCACAATTCAATGTCTTTTTGTTAGTATGGCTACTCAGGATCACTACATTTACTCTCTTGTGTCCTCCAAAACACATACATTAGCCATTCCTTGTTTCAAATGAAACAAAAGAAACCAACTCTCTACCAGTATTAAAACCTAATTTTCAGCCACACATAACCAGCCATCACCTATAACCATGCCCCTAGAGGGCGAGCGTTGGGTCCCTCAGGCTCACACTACTAACCTTGTCCAATCCCCAGCACCCAGAGAGAAACCACAGTCTACTATTAGTCAAAAATGCTTTCCACCACACTTGAAGTTACCAGGAAATAGAGTATAGTTTCAAAGAAGAGAGAGCTTTTCCCATGTGCACATTTCACAATGTGAACCTAAAGATTTTCCATCTATCTCATCGGAGTCCCATGAATAACATATGATTCTTCAAATCACATCATCTGAACTATGAATCATCTCTTCCTGTGTCTGTGCTACGATTCTAGCTATTCATATCAAACTACCAAAATAGGACTCCTTTACTAGCCATGGTCTTCTGAATTAGATATCAGAAGGTGGCTTTACTTTACAGGTTATTCTCCCCCAAAGTACTGCCCTCCCTCTTCTTCCCCATTCCACGATTTCCTTTAAAAATATAGGGGCTCTCCCTGTGGGGTAGCAACCTGTATCCCACATGGGAAATGGTTCAAGTACCAGATGCTCCACTTCCAATCAAACTCCCTGCTTATGTACCAGGGAAAGCCGAGACTGGTTTAAGTCTTTGGGCCCCTGCACCCATGTGGGAGACCCTGAAGAAACTCTAAGCTCCTGCTTGTCTGGCCAGGTTTGGCCATTGTGACGGTTCAGTGAGTCAACCAGCGGATAGATTTCCCTATTCCTGTGTCTCCCTCTCTCTGTAACTCTTTCAAATGAACAAATTTATTTTAAAAATAATTAAGGATACATTTAACAAAGTAAGCAGAAGAAGTGTACTATGAAAATTATAAAACATTACTCAAAAGAAGTTTTTTAAACCTTAATAATGGAAAACAACCTGTGCTAATGGATTAAAAGATGAAGTGGCATTATATGACTGCTGCAAGTTGCTGGGCGGAGTCCAGGTAAGTCTAAGCAGCGGGCAGGTGTCTGGATCCCCCAGCCATCTGGCTGTGGCTGGGGGAATGCATGCCAGGCCAGGCTTCCTGCTGGGGATCATAGCTCCCCAACCGCTGCTGCTAGGTTGGGGGAGGGTCCTGGGCTTGTGGGAGGCCAGAACAACAACCTGCACTGGGCTTCGCCCACTGCCCACCCAATAACAAGCTCTGGGGTCTTGGAATTACTGCCTACGGACATTCATGGATAAGGCCACTGTACGTGCAGGTGAGGAATGAATCCTGAGGGATACCCAGCAACAGGGCCACTGTATTTGCAGGTAAGTGAGAGGATTGCGACTTGGTGGTTTGGAAGGGAGAGACCTGAAGATCTTTACTTGACAGACTAATGCACCAGCCCACATGAGTCCTGGGTTGGGCGTGTTAGCATGGAACACCACACACTAGCACACTAGCACACATGCAAGCTATGGCTAGGGGTATGTCTGGCAGGGCTAGATCCCAGTACCTGACAGTGAGTGTCAGGTCAGGGGATGGGTCACATTAGACTGGGCCAAGAGAACCAGGTCTGGGGGTGGATTCTGTGGGGGGATATGTGGACCCAACCCCATGGAAATACAAGTCCTGCTGGTTAGCTTGAGACTTGGGATGGTGATGGGCTGAGCAAGGTGTGACCATGGAACTCACTGATGCCTACTGGTACTGGGGCTGGGAACAAGTGGGACAGGTTCAGGCTACAGCACCTGCATAAGTATCCTAAAACAGGGTGTTGGGAGAGCCAGGTCACATCAACTCATACAAAGGCCAGGATGGATGGGGCAGGCCATGCCAGGTAAGGGCAAAGCACCCATTGGTATGCATATCTGAGTCTGGCAGTGGCCCGAGTGGGGGAACCTGGGAAACTTCCTTAGTGGGTCATAGATCCTGCTAATGAGCACATGGCCAAGGCCTTGTTGTTGGGCAGACTGGGCAGGGTAGCGCCATCCATCAGCAAGTGTGTAAGTTGGTTTTGGAAGGGGGTGAACCAGGCAGAGCCAAGCAAACCATAGCCCATTAGCAGCAATCACAAGAAACTTGACCTTGGCCTTGTACCACTGGCAAGAGATGCAGAAGAAGCATTTCTTAGAATTCTTCTTCTAGTGGAGCTTTCTTTGGTGTTTGGGTGGCATGGGGGAAAGGTATGACATTACCAAACGATATGGAAGCAGATAGGACCAACTGGGAAAGCAGATGGATGTTCAGGTGGTGTTTGCCAGTCAGATCTGAAATGGACAAGAAGAAGAGATCTGAATTGAGTGGCTATTAGTTGCTAATTAGGCACTGGTCCATGTCCCAGATGCTCCTCTTCCCATCCAGCTCCCTGATTGCAGCATGGAAAAGCAGTGGAGGATGGGCCAAGGCCGTGGGACCCTGCACCTGCATGGGAGATCTGTAAGAGGCTCCTGACTCCTGGTTTCAGATCAGCTTAGCTCCAGCTATTGTGGCCACTTGGAGAGTCTATCTCTGCATTTCCAATTAAAAATAAATCTTTAGGGCCTGGCGCGATAGGGTAGTGGTTAAGGTCCTCGCCTTGAGCTTGCTGGGATCCCATATGAGCACTGGTTCTAATCCTGGCAGCTCCATTTCCCATCCAGCTCCCTGCTTGTGACCTGGGAAAGCAGTCAAGGACAGCCCAAAGCCCTGGGACCCTGCACCCGCGTGGGAGACCCGGAAAGAAGTTCCTGGCTCCTGGCTTTGGATCGGCGCAGCACTGATCGTTGCGGCCAGTTGGGGAGTGAATCATCAGACGGAAGATCTTCCTCTCTGTCTCTCCTCCTCTCGGTACATCTGCCTTTCCAATAAAAATTAATAGATCTTAAAAAAAAAGATGTCGCCTCTGAAAAGGTCTGATCCATTAAATCAGAGAAAGGGATTTGCAATGGGGTGGTGAGACTAAGCAGGGTAAAGCTGGCATTCAGGGTAGGGGCAAAAGCTGCACCCACAACACAGACTCCTGGAATGAGCAGGTGGAGCCATGACAGAACCTTGCAGAACCTCTAGAGAAGCCCCACGTCACACAGTAGATGTGTAGGAAGTAGATCTAGGGTGAATCTAGACAGTGTGGCACACGCAGCTGTGCATGGGAGAATCTGATCCTCAGGCAAGGCAGAGAACACCTGGGCAAGAAAATTCTGCAGTCAGGAAATCTGAGAGCATGGGACAGCTCTGGGCACTGAGTTCCTGGCCTGAGTGCCTTTTGTCTGACCTCCCACCATTGCTTCAAGCTGGACTAGCATCAGCACTTACCACCTTCAAGATCACAGATATAAGAATCTTGGGGAAACTAAATGTTTACTTCCTAGGAAAACAAACTTCACAGTTGGCATATTATTGTGAAGGGTTTCCTGACTATAGTTAGGGAACAAATGGATGTGCCATCAGAGCCCCGGTTATCATTACACAAAAACTACTCATACTCCCAGACCAATGCATCTCTGTGTCTGTTGTGTTTGGCAGCAAGCCCATCTGACATCCTTTGCCTTTTATTTTTGGTGGTGTCTTCCACAAAGACTGACTCATTTTCAGATACATTCGACTTCTCAAACTCAGACTAGAGCTAATTAAGCATAGGATTCACTGTCATTTCAAAAATAAATGTAACGAACTCTCAAAAATTCCACTTCATAGGATTATTTGGTAAACTGTTCTGCAAAACTTTCTAGTTTTTTTATTTTCCTTCCTTGACAAATCAATGTATGGAGGGCTCTTTTACGTGATTCGAGTGCAACTCTTGAGCCTAAAAATCAACACTATAAAGTCTCTTTCAGCATGATTTCCATCTGGCATAAACAATAGATAATGGGAAAGGGAATAGGCAATGCTGACTTTCCTACTATACCATTTGCTATACCCATTATGTTCTTGATGAAAGCAAACACAAACAGGCCCAGCACAATAGCCTAGCAGGTCACGTCCTCAACCTATAAGTGCCAGGATCCGATATGGATGCCGGTTCTAATCCCAGCTGCCCTGCTTCCCATTCAGCTCCCTGCTAGTACACTGGAAAGCAGTCAAGGACGGCCCAAGGCCTTGCGACCCTGCATCCTTGTGGGAGATCCAGAAGAAGGCTCCTGGCTCCTGGCTTTGGATTGACTCAGCTCCAGTCGTTGCGGCCACTTGGGGAGTGAGCCATCAGACGGAAGATCTTCCTCTCTGTCTCTCCTCCTCTCTGTATATCTGACTTTGCAATAAAAATAAATAAATCTTTAAGACATGCAATAAATAGAAAGCAAACACAAAGTTACATGCAGTAAATATGTGACTAACCGCGATTGAACATGCACCTGGACTACAGAAAATCCCTCTGAATTAAATATCATTATCTGGTTTTTCTGACTAGAAGAATAAAAGAGGCATTGGCAGGCATACAGTTGGAGCCATAGGTGATTCTACGTCTGTACTCTATTCATTGCGATTCAATTCTTCTTAAATTTCAAATCATTTAACTCATTTTCAAACTAAATCCAACAAAAATAAGGGAAGTCACCCTTCTTTAGGTCCACTCTCACAATGATCCGTTCAGCCCCTCAAGTACAAGTCTCCATGGAATAAGAAGAGAGGAGACTTTTCCCCCCATACGTTCAAAACTCTCTCAACATCCAACACAATACTTTTCTTCTCTGGAACTTATCAAGTTGCCAGATCACTGCTGGGGTGAAGCTAAGCATGTTATGTCATCGTCCAGTTGGGAAGCTGGAGAAATGGGTCTCTGGGCTAAAATAGTATCCTCACCAGGCCCACATGGGAAAAGCAGAACATTTGCAGGGTTCTCAGTGTCATTAGTGAAGGGGGTGCCCTAAAGCAATGAGTAGGGAGATCTGGCCTTCTCCCAAGGAGATCCAGGTGTGGCAGGTTCTGGTCCCTTCCATCTCAGCCTTTGGTTCCAGTTGCTTCTCTTCAGGCTGGAATCATGGCCCTCTTCCCACTTCACTGCTCTTCATTCTCCATTATGCCTCACTTTACAGTATGATATGAAGAGTTGGAGTATCTTTAGGAACCTGACACTTTAGGAAGCCTTTCTCTGTTTACTCTATGTGTGTCTTTCCTTACTACCTCCAAGACTCAGACTTTCCAAATTTAAAAGCCAAAAGAGACTCTTATCTTCAATACATTGCTGCCTTTTCTCCTTGAGTCAAGAGTTCCAAACAGCTGACCTTTGTATGAGGAACACAGAGATGAAAAGAGCAATAGGGGGAAGTAAAACCCAGAAGTGAGGTGGTGGTGATGAATATTTCCAAAAATATCAACATGCTGGAGCAAAAAATCCAGCACCCTTCTGTGACCTCTGAGGCCTATGCAGAGGGTCCTTTGAAAACCAGGCTACACAAAAAATCTGAGATTTGCCTAACATTCAACTTTGCCTTTATGAGAGTCACAGTGAAAAGACCAGGATAGCAAAAACTTGGCTTCCTATCTGAGCCAAAGAGCTAAGAATCTTTTCAATTAAAAAGAAGCTCAAGATATGCATCTGTAGAAAATCTGAGGTTCCCTGACTGCCCTTGACTAGCCTTAGTCCTCAGCAAACTGAAACCACCTTCTCTAGGCTTCTGACACTGGGAGAGTGTTCAGCTACAGAAAACACAAGACTTGATTCAGCAGAACTGGACAACAGAGTGTACTTCTTGTAAAGAAGAAAGTCATTACTTTGCAAGAAGATAATGTTGTGAAGGCCCACCACCACAGGGTCAGAGAGCAGGTAATCTCATTTGAGGCACGAGAAACGACACAGGAAAGCATCATTTTCTCCCATCTGCTCGTGGGCAGGGAAGACAGATGCGAGCACAAACAAGATGCCTGGGTTAAACATGCCTCTTTCCCGCTGCCAGAATAGGGTGAGCCAGTTGTTTGGAAACTCCAAGTGAGAGGTCTCAGACATAATTTTTTATTGTCCATGGTTGCATGGTGATAACCCATGGGTCAATGGATTGGAATTTAAAATTGGGGGCCCAGTGCCATAACCTAATGGCTAAAGTCCTCACCGTGCACGTGCCAGTATCCTATACGGGCTCTGGTTCTAATCCCGACAGCCCCACTTCCCCTCCCTGCTTGTGGCCTGGGAAAGCAGTCAAGGATGACACAAAGCCTTGGGACCCTGCACCTGTGTGGGAGACCAGGAAGAGGCTCTGGGTTCCTGGCTTTTCCAAAGGATCGGTGAAGCTTCGGCCATTGTGGCTGCTTGGGGAGTGAATCCTCTCTGTCTATCCTCCTCTTTATGTATCTGACTTTCAAATAAAAATAAATAAATCTTTAAAAATAAATAATTAAATAAAATTGGGAGCTACAGTCCATTTTGAAAATCTACTAAAAGAAAAAGCATTTGCATCCTCATATGTTGCCTATATTAGTTAGTATCAAGACATTCAACAAGCATTTAATCTTGGAACACTGTCTTTAGAATTGTGATTATCTTTAAAACTTCCTGGGATGTGAGATCTGAAATAAGATAAATGGCTTTGGGGCCCGGGGGCATGGCCTAGCGGCTGAGGTCCTCGCTTTGAACGCCCCGGGATCCCATGTGGGCGCCGGTTCTAATCCCAGCAGCTCCGCTTCCCATCCAGCTCCCTGCTTGTGGCCTGGGAGGGCAGTCGAGGACGGCCCAATGCATTGGGATCCTGCACCCGCGTGGGAGACCTGGAAGAGGTTCCTGGTTCCAGGCTTCGGATCGGTGCGCACCGGCCATTGCAGCTCACTTGGGGAGTGAATCATCGGACGGAGGATCTTCCTCTCTGTCTCTCCTACTCTCTGTGTGTCTGACTTTGTAAAAAACTGAATGAATCTTAAAAAAAAAAAAAAAAAAAAAAAAAAAAGATAAATGGCTTTGGAATAAGTACCTAAAAACTCACTCGAAACTCTGTCCTGCTCAATTCTAGATTCAGTCACCTACCAAGTGGTCTTACACTCTGTGATCCCAAGGTCAAATGCTGATCTTCCTTCTTAGAGTTTACAGTGTTCTTTAGAATACACACATTCCCCATGTTACTGAGCATACAGTTCTTGAAGAGGTTTCCTATTCTACCAACATCTCTTTTCTCTTTGCCAATGCAGCCTCCAATGCTAGTTGAAAGCTGGTAACCTCTCTCCAGACTGTATCTCTTTTCCTCCCTAGTTGCTAAAGCAGTCACAATGACTACTTTCCAGTCATGGGTTCCAAGCAGAAGTAACTTCCAGATCATGTCCTTAAGAAGAACTCCCTCTTCTCTTTACTTTACCTTTTTATCTACTTGCCAAGATCTTGAATGATATTAGCATACTGTTAGGCCAACCTCGAGGGCACAGGCCAAGTCAAATGCCTAGGAAATGAAAGACAGACTGGGTTTCTACCTGAATGAACTCATAGAGTTACCTACCAATCATGGGTATTTAGCCACGAGAGAGTAGTACAGGCACATCTTGGTTGCAACCAAGAAATTTTGGGGTTTCATTGTCCCAGCAATATAGTATACCAATACAAACAAAACCAAAATCCTTCATCAAATTTCAAAGTGTCTTGGAACTGATGATAAAGTGAAAGTACAAATGTTCACATATGCGTGATAGCAAAAGTTGGCAACACTGTAATATTTTCTTGGAAAGTTTCTGCAATTTGCAATTTTATCTTAAGATTTCAGCCCAGGACCTGGCACAGTATCCTAGTGGCTGGGGTCCTTGCATTGCAAGCGCCAGGATCCCATGTGGGTGCCAGTTCATGTCCTGGATTCTTCACTTCCCTTTCCGCTCCCTGCTTGTGGCCTGGGAAGGCTGTGGAGGATGGCCTAAAGCCTTGGGACCCTGCACCCCCATGGAAGACCCAGAAGAAGCTCCTGGATTTGGATCAGCTCAGCTCCAGCCATTGCGGCTGTTTGGTGAATGAACCAGCTGATGGAAGATCTTTTTCTGTCTCTTATTTTCTCTATAAATCTGCCTTTCCAATAAAAATAAAATAAATCTTAAAAAAATTGCAGACCAGGGGTGGGTATTTGACTGAACGGGTAAGGCATGCATGTGTCACGTCCAAGTGCCTGAGTTCATTACCTGGCTCCAGTCCTGACCCTGGGTTTCCTACCAGTGCAGACCATGCGTGGCAGCAGTGACAAACGAAGCCATTGGGTTCCTGCCATTCACATGATGTGGACTGAGTTCCCAGTTTATGGTTTTCGCCTTGTCATGCCCAGGATATTTGTCCTGTGGATAATCTCTCTCTCTCTCCTTCTCTCTCTCTCTCTCTCTCACACACACATTAAAAATTAAAGGAATAGTACAGCCTTATGTACTATAATAGACCAAACCCCTGGCTTTTTCATTGTTTTAGAATGCCTACTGATTCTTTGTGATAATTTCATAGATAAGTGTCCTCAGGGGCACTTCAGATATTGAGCTTGCATAGTTAGATTGGGAATTCATGAGATGTCAGAATTGTTCTCAGAGATTCCATTTGCACAGAGTTTTTGGGCTTTCAGGGGGTTCTTGTCAATTCTCCTGGTGGTCTGGGTTTGGACAAGGCTGGCAGAGTGTGGCTATCAGATACAACCCCCTAAGAGGACAGGAGCTCCTCCAAAGCAAGAGACTATGTGAAAGAGCAGAGATTGGAGCCAAGAACTGGATAGCTTAATCCAGAATTTTCTCAAAAACTTTGTGAGGTGCTACACAGAGTCCTACAGGACCTAGGAGGGAGATGGAGAGCTGCAGGGACCCAGCCTCTGGTGCATTTGCCCGCAGGAACACCAGAATTCGACCTTTGACCAAAAGTATTTCGCTTTTACCTTTTCACCTGTTCCTGCTTGTACCAAATTTCAGGTGTGTGCAAAAATCAAAATATTTACTTTTTTTTTTTACAGAAACAGTGTCAGCAAATGAAAAGAGGGTAGTCAGAGATTCCATTTTGTTGCATCCAAAGACAAAAACTAAAATCTTACGAAGGTGAATCAGATGTGGCATTGCTCAGAAAGATCAATGTCAACAAGACACAAGGCTGAAGACGCAGGGTAAGGAGGAAAGCGAAATGAAAGAAGAGCCACAACAAGGAAAACACTGTACTCCTGGAAAGGAAACTTCTAGATGCTGGGACTCCCCCTCAGAGCCCGAGGGACTGACTCAGCACAGGGTGATAAAATGCTCAAGACATCTGACTGAGGACTAAGTCAGCACCGCATTTCCTAACAGCCACCCCCTCTACCTGACGCCCCCACATGCTGTTGGTCCTCTTCCTCCAAGGCTTTTGCAGACTCCAGCAACTCCAGTGAGGCAGTCACATGCCCAAGATTGTTTTCCACTTTAAGGATAAAACATATTCAATAATGACAATGTGCCACAAGGTGAGTGATTTAGCAACAACTGTTAAAAAAAATCATCTATGCTCTCAAGGATGTTGAAAGAGCTGAAGCACAGACACCAGCCCCCACTGAATTTATCACTTCCATAGAAACTAGAAATGAAATTTGGTGGGGGGGAAAAGGTGCTGTGGTGGTATAACAGACTAAACTACCTCCTGCTGATTTCAGTATCCTATTGGGCACCAATTCATGTCCCGGCTGCTCCATTTCCCAATCCATTTTGCTTATGGCCCAGGAAAACAACAGAAGATTGCCCAAGTCCTTGGGGCCCTACATCCACATGGGAGACCTGGAAAAAGCTCTTGGCTCCTAGCTCTCAACTTCAGATCAGCTCAGCTCTGGCCATTCCAGCTATCTGGGGAGTGAACCAGCAGATGGAAGATCTCTCTTCTCCCTCTCTCACTCATTCTCTGTAAGTCTTTCTAAATAAAATGAATAAATTTCTGTTTCTAGGAAATGAGTTCAAAGGTAAGTTCAGATACTCAACATGAATTTGCAACAGAAAACTTTTGTAGTTATTGGCCTTGACCTGGAAAAGAATGGAAGACAAGGGGGGTACTGGGCACAGAGTCAGCAAACAATCCAATCCTGACACCCTAAGGTTTCAAACCTCATTCAAAGACCAACTTTCCAGGATTATGCTAGTTATATAGAAACACACATCACTTCTTGCAATAAAAAAATCTCTTTGAAGTGTTTTGCTTTTCTTCATAAATGACCTAAACGCACGCGCGTGCACACACACACACACACACACACAAAGAAAGGAGAGATTTGAGCAATTGGTATTGAGAGCCCTCCTAGATGTAAACATTAAGCTTGCACAAGAGGCACAATAACATGGCTTTCCTTTTCTGTAATTCGCCACATCACAGACACTCATGAAACCAATTCAGGCGGTGGATAAAAGAGGGAAGAGAAAAGGAAGTGATGAGAAAAGAGAAAGAGACTCATAGCCCAGGACCTGCACTGCCCATTCTGAAGCTTGGGTCCTGATTTCGCCGCTGGAGGTGCAGGTACCCTGAAGAATCTTTCCAATCCTCTCTTGTAATTTCTATCTGGACGTGTCCCACAAACGTTAGCAACAAAGCACTCTAATACTCTCACGTGGGGTAGAGGTGGTGCAAAGAGGCTCTTCCTCAGGTTTTCTAAGTACCCAAAGGATAGACAAAACCTCAATGAAGAAAGAGAGCTTGCTCCCTTGGTCCCCCGTCCCAATCTCTAGAAGGGCTAGTGGCAGCTGTCGGTGTTCTTTGAGTTCCCTGGCTTTGTTCGGGTTTTCTCTCTCGGGTCCTTTCAGCATCTCCTGCCCCACCCAAAGACTGCAAGCTTACCAGTGGAAATCCCCCGAGCAAAGTAGCACATGCTGTACCAAAATATTGTCTTTTGACTTTGTTCTTCTACAACCTCAAGACTAAAGGAAAGAGATACAATCAAAATGATAGTCCACTTAAATTATAAACAAGAGAATTTAAAGAAACATGACCCAATGACTCACCCATAGAGTGACAGTCACTGAGCTGTTTCTAACCTCTGTGTTGGTAGATGGATAGAATTTGTGATTTTTTTTCTCCAATACTTGCAGGATTTGAATGAATTTGTAATTATAGCTTTCTTGAAAGGAAATTCAGCTCAATGCACACAACACATCAACTTTTGTGAATCAGATTTGTAATTTTCTAATCAAACTTTCAAAACGAGAGCAGAAAAAAGGACACACATCATCTGATGCCCAAACCATCACTCTTTTTAGTTTGGAAGTACCTTCAACAGGGCCTGAACAGCTGAACGCAGAATATGTCTCCTACAGGGACAATCTTGCTCTAAAGTATCTCTTGGGTCTGTCATTAAGCATATGTCATTGATAACTCCTGCAGACAAAGTCCATCACCATGTTTCTTCAAAGCTGAAGAGGAGCTACAGGATGCATTACCTGTCTGTTGGTGACACGATTACTGTCAACCTCTGGACAAAGAAATTGAACAACTACAAAAAGTACATTTAGTCAGTCTTTTGAATACCATCACTTTAACTATGAGGTCAATATAAGGGAACAATTTTTATGGCCATACAAGTTTAAAGAAGGTACAACTTTTCGAAGCCGTTGACTTCGCAAGTCTTGAAATGTTGTCACAGGGCCAGCTTTGTGGCACAGGAGGTTAAGCCACCACCTGCACTGCCATCAGCTACTGAACTTTTGATCCAGCTCCTTGAGAATGTATCTGGGAAAGCAGAAAAAGCACCAGAACAAGGCCCATATCCTTGGGCTCATGTTCCCCTATGAGAGACCCAGAAAGAAACTCCTGGCTCCTGGTTTCACCCTGACTCAAATCTAGTTTTTTTTTTTAAGGTTTTTTATTATTATTGGAAATAAGGATATACAGAGAGGAGGAGAGACAGAGGAAGATCTTCCATCCGATGTTTCACTCCCCAAGTGAGCTGCAACGGGCTGGTGCGCGCCAATCCGATGCCGGGAACCAGGAAGCTCTTCCGGGTCTCCCACGCGGGTGCAGTGTCCCAAAGCTTTGGGCCATCCTCAACTACTTTCCCATATGGGATCCCGGCGGGTTGAAGGGGAGGACTTTAGCCACTAGGCCTCACCGCAGGGCCCGACTCAGATCTAGTTAACGTAGCTAACTGAGAAGTGAATCAACTGAAAGAATACCTCTCTCTTTTTCAGTGGGGACATGAAGAAGGGGTAGGTTGGGGAATGCCTCCACTCCTCACAACTCGGCGTTCAAATGATAAAATAAATATATAAAAGAATAGGGCCCAGGGCAATAGCGTAATGGTTAAGGTCCTTGCCTTGAATGCGCCTGGATCTCATATGGGCACCGGTTCTAATCCTGGCAGCTCTACTTCCCATCCAGCTCCCTGCTTGTGACCTGGGAAAGCAGTTGAGGAAACCCAAGGCCTTGGGGGACCCTGCACCTGTGTGGGAGACCTGGAGGAGGTTCCTGGCTCCTGGCTTTGGATCGGTGTAGCACCGGTTGTTGAGGCACTTGGGGAGAGAATCATCATACAGATCTTCCTCTCTGTCTCTCCTCCTCTCTGAACACCTGCCTTTCCAATAAAATAAATTAATCTTTAAAAATATATATATTTAAAAGAAACAAATACTGGGTTCAGCACCATGCCCTAGTAGCTAAAGTCCTCACCTTGCATGCCCTGGGATTCCATATGGGTGCCAGTTTGTGTCCCAGCGGCCCTGGTCCCGATCCAGTTCTCTGCTTGTGGTCTGGGAAGGCAGTCGGGGACGGCCCAAAACCTTAGTACTCTGCACCCACGTGGGAGACTCAGAAGAAGCTCCTGGCTTCAGAACGGCTCAGCTCCTGCTGTTGTGGCTGCTTGGGGAGTGAATCAGCAGATGGAAGATCTTCCTCTCTATCTCTCCCCCTCTGTGTATAGTCTTTCCAATAAAAATAAATAAATCTTAAAAAAAAAATAGTAGAAAACCTGTGGCAACCAGATTCTCACTAGTGGAATCATGTTTCAACTCCGCCAAGAATGTAGCTACTTCATTTCTGAACAAGACACTGACATTTTCTACAACAGATTAGATGGTAAAGATTTTAATTTTTACACTTTACACTCTCTGCCACATCTGATTTAGGCTCCCATTGTAGCACAAAAGCACCTGTAGGCAAACAAGCAAATCTATGGGTTGGCTGTGCTCCACTGAAACCTCATGTACAAAAACAGGTGTTAGACTAAATTCAGTCTCTTAAAGTTGGCCCACTCCTGCATTAAACAAATAATCTCTGAGAGACTGCTAGCATGAATAAACTGTAAGTTCTAGGCGTTACAAAAAAAAGGAAAAAGAAACACTACTATTGATGTGAAACCTAGAGGTTAAAGGTAAGCTATTTCTTTTTCTTACTGCTAACTTATTTTAAAAAATAATATTGAAATACAACATACATACCAAGAGATGTACATAATTGTGCAGACAAATCAGACATCGGTGCTCTAATCACACTCATAACCAAAACCGACATTAAGAACAAAACTTTAGCTGTACTCAAGAGTCAAGGTCAACTATTTTAAATAACCCTCATATATTATCTCATAAAGTACAGAAATTATTTTTAAGGTAAACTCATCGCTAGAACTATGAATGGATAAGCTTTGTGGATTTAGATTTTTGTTTCTGATTCTTTTAAAGTGGGCTTTCGCCTGAGGTGACTTAAGCGTAAGTTTGCATCTGTTCCTTCAGACCAAAGAACATGGGAAGTTTGAGAGCCACAGGGCACACTGGACTTAGAGAAGTGCAATAATTTAAACCATCGTAGTTCTTCATCTCTGACTCTGCTTACAGCAGCAGTACTTCCATTGAGACTTCCTGTTTCTGAAGCTCGCCTTGTTTTCAGCAGTGTTTATACTTCCCCCTGTCTGTGGTTAACTAAGCAGAGAGCTGTAGAGCTAAGCCTCCTCTTCCCCCAGGCTCATTCATTTGTGCACCCAGGGCCACAAGTCAGCTCTCTCTGTGTCTCTCTCTCAGAATGACAATTCTAGGTACAGCACTTGGTCTGGTTTTCTACTTAATTCAAGCTGTTTCTGGAGAGAGTGGATATGCTCAGAATGGTGAGTCATTTCTAACTTTTCTTAAGGATTTTGGATGATCTTTTCTACATGTTTTGGGTTACTCATTTCTCTAACATATCTGAGTTGGGTAATGGGCTGGTAGAGTTTGGATCTTGCCACATATTCAGTCATTGTATATGCGCTAACCATCAAGACAAGGGCTGGGAGCCGCTACAATGGTAGACTTACAAGGCTTCAGAAGTGTCAAGAAGGGAGGTGTTTGACACTCAAACTGTGCATCTCACAGGTAGGCTAATGCCTCTGCTAATACGAAAAGAACATCCATGTAAAGTCTGTCACTATGCTGGTTGGCAAATCCCTCAGATATTTTTATTTTGTCAAGAAACCAAGATACGTTTTGTTAGACTTTTATTTAGACATCCCAAAAAGTCTCACTTTCATGGTATAATAATATTTAGAATTGATACCTATTTCTATATTTACTAGTACCATATCCTCAGCACTTAAAATCAGTATCTAAAAGCAGTCAATAAATATTTGAAACTTTCTTCAACGTAGTTTACTTTTGACAGATTCGTGTGAAATCTTTAGTGAATAATAGAGAAAGGTCTAGGAGTGTTCTCTCATTGAAACACACTTCTTTGCCTACTTATCAAAGAATTTATCACATGTAATAACTCTTGTTCAGAGTCTTCAAAATTCTTGGCACCTAGAAGCAGACCTTGAGCTGTTATTGTATACATAGTTAAATTCAATCTATAGACGAAAATGCCAGCAACCCGAAGAGCTACCTAGGAACTTGGGCTACCACTTTGGTCCTGAAAACTAGGTCTTTTCACTTTAAAAGTGTCAAACATACCAAGTTAATGACTCAGAGTCTATCTTTTAAAATGTTTCCGTAGACATGTTTTCTCAGCTCTGATACTTTAAGTCAATGTCCTTAAGGATTACCAAATATGGAAAACTCTTAGGGAGCTGTCCAAGCATTGACATTTTTCACATGGTGACCGGGTGTGAGTCGGACCAGGGACATGCTCATTACATTAAGTCTCACCTTGTGTTTGCCCAAAGACAGAGACATGGCAGGGCACAAAAGTTTCACTTTTATGATATAATAAATTCCTGCTATTTCTCCCTGAAGGTCATACTATTTTTGGAAGAAACAAGAATTCTTGTTGAAAACTAGGGTTTTTCTCCTCAAACTTTAGATTTCATGTATTTTTAGAAAATCTGTTTTAAAAGAACTACTTATCCATATGCTTACATCGAAAAACTCCTCCAGCTCTGTATGTCAGGAATTCACAACATAATTAGCCACTACTTTTGAAAGTTAGTTCTGTGATAATTACAAATGAATAAGGATTTATACTTTTTGAAGTTCAAACATTTTAAGCTGTTAATCAACCAATTCTACTCAGTAGGGAAACTTCTAAACCATACTATACTGCCTAAGATATATATTCCAAAAGATTTAAATGTTAATGAATAAATATGCATAGACATTTATTTGAACATCAATGTTGGTTAAATATTTAAAAATTTTTAAATGTTCATGGTTGAGCATTTAAAGAACAGCCTAACTCACTATTCAAAAGTTCTATGCAATTTCAAGATGACAATGATTGTATCATCAATGGACACAGAATTCTGTTTTAAAAGAACTTCAGGTGTTCATGTATATTTTCAGAACTAAAAGTTTTATTTAACCTTTAAACACTTATTTCTAAACACCATGATAATAGTCACAGCTGACCCTTATTGAGTGCTTACTGTGTCCTAAGTTAAGGCTATACATATCCGTTCATTGGTATTTCATACTGTGAGGTGTCACACAAGAACACTAGGACATAAGGAGGATAAATAACCTGATAGAAGACTAGGACCACACAGTAGGAATGGCAGAACTTAAACTCTTATCAGCTCACATCAAGGAGAATACTCTCCCTGCCAAATGCCAGGCAATTTTACTAATTGTTGAAAATATATATATATATATATATATATATGTATGCATATATATATATATGCTAAACTCTTACCTCTTCTAAACACAGTCTACTTATTCTCTGCCTCCTCTGCCCCACCATAAGCCTCAGAAGCAGTTGAAGAATATCCCATGCAGCAACTTCAGGTAGGGAGTTGTAAAGCAAAGCATGGACCATTGAACATAAACATCTAACAATCCAGGGAAATCTGACCCTAGACTCCGAAGCCCTTCCTTAAGAATTGATATAAAGGTGAAAGGGCATCTCCCAGTTGGCAGTGCTGCTGGGGCTTGACCCCACTTGGGCTCACTACAAACCCCTGCTCCAAGGGGTCCTTTCTTTTACAGGGGCAGTCTCCAGGGAGTTCTCTGTATGAATGAGGTGAGCACCTGCTCCCTTTGGGTATTTTAGGGCTTGGGATCAAAAATTTTTCCATTACATCAAAGCAGAGACTTCTCTACAGTTTGTTCTGATTTCTCATCGCACACTAGCAAATCTAGTACCACAGAGCTGTCATAATCTCATCTAATATCCATCCTAAATTATGATTCATATCTGCCTGGAAATAGTCCCCATGTTTAACAACAACATCTCCACATAAAACATCCCACTGTTACAGCTTGCATAGTTACATAATTGTAATTATCTTCTCTAGACCAAGAAACTGTTTTTAGCCATAATTGTTCAAAATCAAATTCACAGCCAGGACTTAAAAAGCTTGTACAATGCCAATAACTTAAAATACACATGCGCACATGCACACACACTTCTTACAGAACTCTGCTTGGGCAAACTCCACTTGTGGAGTGCCACTGAAGGCACATTTTGATAAACAGCTACTAGAAATATTCTTGTTTGAAAAAAAATCTAGTCCTGTAGGGCACAGCTGTTTATTGGATGAGCAGAAAAGATGCTATGCCAACCAGAAAGTTGTAGGTCATTCAAGTTGTGTTTACCACAACTGCAGAAATATCTGAGTGTTTTCAGGATACAAAGTTGGAGCCAAAACATGATATCAGACCAATTGCAGAAAGTGTATAGTACCCATCTTTTGAAGTCAAACCTGACACACACACACACACACTGCAGGACTCCTAGTTTGTTGGCCTTGAATAGGCATGTTTTGAAAGACAAGTTCTAAATGAAGGATTATATTAACACTATCATCAGAAGAACCGTGTCCTGCTTATTTCTGGTAGCAGAATTGAGAACTAGATGGATTCTGGCATGGTCAGAAGTACAAATGTTGGTGGTTGTGAGCAGTGCCCACAGCTCTTGTCTAGCTCTGGCTGTTGGAGATTTGTTGATTTAATTGAAACAACCTGTCATTCAATTGAGTGGCCCATTCATAAGCAGATCAAGTGGGTTATTTAAGTAATGAGAATTGCTCGGACAGCCCATAACCTTCAGGACACGCAACTAGGGCTCAGTTTTGGTATGTTCTACTCTCATTTTAAAACCACGGAAGGATGGAATTTCTAGTATTGATGAACCAAAATGAATGAAAGCAATTATAGGTTCATAATAATGGTTTCTATTACTAGAATTGCCTACTCTGTAGTTGTCTAGGTCTTATTTGGAGCATGTTTACTGAAGGATTTTTCCAGCCTCAATTGTCTATTAAGTACTGTGAAATACACATGTGAAATGTGTATTTCCAAATCAGCTTAATAAGTCAAATACTATCTTTGACAGGTAGCGCTTTACAAAAAGTGGCTATGGAAGAAAAATAGCTGGCTTCTCACTTTCTTCCAGAGTCTTGGTGGTATCTATAAGACATATTATCTGCAACAGGAGAGTCTGTAAGATAGAACTGTATTGTAGCATTCATAGCAAAGTTGCCTTACATAATCACACAATGGAGATTGTCAATGCTACTTTCAGCTGGGATGCTTTTCTCGGGCAAGGAAAAAGGGACCCTAAAAGTGTGATCTTCTGGCCATCAGATAGCTATCATCTTCTTTAACTTGGAAAACATCTGGGAAGATTAATAATGAAGCCAAAGATTAGAGTAGTGAGTAGGCATTTAGCCTATTTGAGTGAATGCCTCGTATTGGAATACCTGAGTTCAATGCCCAGATCCAACTCTGTTTCCTCATTCAGCTTCTAATGAATGATTATGCAGTTGGGTTCCTGCCACCCATCCTGGGGATTTGAATGTCAACAGTTCCTGGATCCAGTTCCATCCAGCCTAGTCATGTGGGATTTGGGGAGTGAACCAGCAGGGAAATCTCTTTCTCTCTATCTTGCTCTCTCTGTCTGTCTCTCTCTCTCTCTCTCAACCCTCCTGCCCCCCTTCATTTCTCAGTCTCTCAAAAAGAATAATTAGAGGGCCTGGCACAATGGCTCAGTGGCTAAATACTCACCTTTCAGCCACCAGGATCCCAAAAGGCCATCAGTTCATATCCCATCTGCCCACTTCTCCTCCAACTCCCTGCCTGTGGCCTGGGAAAGCAGTCGAGGATGGCCCAAAGCCTTGGGACCCTGCACTCTTGTGGGAGACCCAGAGGAGGCTCCAGCTCCTGGCTTCAGATCAGCTCAGTTTCTGCTGTTGCAGCCACTTGAGGAGTGAACCAGCAGATGGAAGATCTTTCTCTTTGTATCTCCTTCTCTCTATAAATCTGCATTTTCAATCAAAATTTTAAAAACTTTTTTAAAAAAGAGTTATTACATTAAATATCATATAAATGGTTGAAATTAAAATTCTCTTATTTGTAGTATACAAATATTTTAGTGTAATAACTATAGCACAAGAAAGTCCAGCTAAGC
Organism: Ochotona princeps; assembly: GCF_030435755.1. Classification (NCBI taxonomy): domain Eukaryota; kingdom Metazoa; phylum Chordata; class Mammalia; order Lagomorpha; family Ochotonidae; genus Ochotona; species Ochotona princeps. Next base: position 22,318,347 of record NC_080854.1, on the reverse strand, counting down.
AGAGTCTGATCGGAGCCTATTTCTAACTCCACTGCCCCGACTCAATGGCAGAACTATTAATAAACATTTGGAGATTTTTTAAAAATTGTGATTAAACATTTTTCTTGCTTATTACTAAGCTTTGCACTCATGGAGCATTTTCATTTTGTTTTTTATCTATGTCAACAGCTTTTTCATTTATTAGATCCTGGGCTTTTCTTCAATGAAAATGTAATCACTTCTTGCTGTTTCAATGACATATCAGGTTTCAAAAGGTGCTGTTGACGGGCCTCATGGTCACTGCGTCTCTTCCTCCCCAGGAGACTTGGAAGATGCTGAAGCAGATGAGTACGCGTTCTCCTGCTACAGCCAGCTGGAGGTGGACGGATTTCAGCACTCGCTGATTTGTGCCTTTGATGACCCAGACATCAACAGCACCGACCTGGAATTTGAAATATGGTGAGGCATGATAGTAGCAATGGATGCTCAGAAATTATGCTGTTCTTTCCTTGTGGTCTTAACAATAGCTGTAAAGAAAGAAGTATGAGGTCTAATTATAAATATTTAAACCCCACAAGTTCTCAGAAACCTCCTGAAACTGCTTGACCTTCACTAAGACTGAAACAGAGCAACTCTCACTGCTCATCTCTCAGATTTCAAGGCCATAGCTAAATGATGCTGAGTATTGGAGATGTCACATCCCACCTGACTTCATAGTAACAGTTAAATGAAACCCTGGTTCTCCTAGATTACACCTCTCAGGAATTTTATTTATTTGCCCAACATGAGACAATTGCATATATCCAAGCTGCATGTTAGAGGGAGATTTGTAATCCCAACACCAGTTTTTGGACCTGAAGGAAATTATGTACCATAGCTAAGCCTCACTTTCCCTGTTTGCAAAATGTCCTGAGCTCCCACAAGAAGGTTGCGATGGTTAAATAGTTTCCTGCACACAAAACACTCAGAATAATCAGCACTGTGTAGTGAGTAATGGAGAAGAGATACTTATAGTTCTATGAGTATACATACACCCTGCCTCTTGGAACTGTGAGTTCAGATGATCTTCTCAATGTAAATCTTCCAAAACCTCACTGGAATGTGTTGCCCTTTGTCTTGCTAAGCTTCACAGAAAAGGCAAAAAAAAGGGGGGTGGGGCGGGCAAGGGGGGGAATCCCCAAATTATGAATGGTGAAGAGCTCGGGGAGTTTTATATTCCCTTCCACATGTCATCTCTTGTTGCCAGGGGTTACTATCTCTTAGCTTGATAAACTACTCATGGCTATCTCCAAATTTGTATCAGATGACCTGATTTTTAGTTTACTAGCAGGGAAAGTAAGTCAAGATCCACCAGCAGTAAAATAGGACTTCTTTCATTCCAAGACACCCGTGTAATTTTCCCACAATAGGTAGTTCGGACAAGCTCTGAGTTCCATCCTAAGTTCATTTATGGGTGCTTGCTGCACCAATTCATGCAGTATTTCCTATGGTCAGCATTGAATAAATAGTCATAAACTGGAATATCTCTGTTAGTTCACTTCTGAGACACACGTTCTTGGGCAAAACATGTCATTAAAAAGAAAACTACACGGAGTTCTAGGCTACAGCCAAACAATGCTAAAACATTGTTTTAATAAATGCCTCATTCAGGAGACGTCCCACAGAGGTTTGACTTTGGGTTTTCAACCACTTGCTGGGTGGATGGCTATGACCCCTGTGGTTTCTCTCCGCCAAGCACAGGCTGACCTTTCTATCCACTTTCATTCACAACGAACTTGACCACTTCCTTGCCCACTTAAATAAATTTGGCCACTTGTTTTATTGAGTATTCTGATTGTACCTGTTGTATTTCAGTGTATGCAGAGCCTTCTTTCCACTTTTGCAGTTGAAATCAGATATTTCAGCTGAAAAGTGATTATCTCAAGATGTTGTTAGTGTAAAAATAATGCGCTTGGACTGCTTTTCACAAGTGTTGTTTTGTGCAGGAGTTCCTGCCCCTTCTATGCTCACAGCAGGCAATTTATCTCCAATAATTTGATTATACACAGTACTGTATTTGCTGGCTAGATTATTTTTTCTTCCACAGTGAAGCTATCTTTATTATGGCATTTTTTTCCTGCTTGCGCAAATTCATAAAGAAGAAATTGGAATTTTCTGAACATAATGCATGCCAATGAAGTCATTATCAGGTAGGTTTGTTAATAAGACTTCCAAGAACCATTTTTAGAGAGCAATGAATTTACAATTCAGCTAGAGCTACCGTTCGTCTCCCAGGCCTAGAAACTGAAGCATTGTGCACCTAGTGGATTTCAGGAATGTATTTGGGTCAACTGAGCTCATGCCAGCTCCTTTGTACCCATGGGATACAGCTGTCATAGAGATCAGATGTTCATCCTGGCCACAAGAGCTACGGGAAACGCTACTGGGAGAGGGAGGGGAAAGAGAAGCTTGCTAGATTACAGATCCATATCAGTCCCCCTTGACTGGGAGGTCTGAAAATTTCTCTTTCTTCAAAACTCAAGCAAGATCTCAGGTGCCTTCAGTGACAAAGCAGAAGTGCAGGAAAAGGCACCAAAGTTAGAATCCTCATAGCAACACCTAACTACTTTTGTGGGTCAGGAAGGTATCTACCCTCTCTGACGGTAGTAACTGGCATGTACCTGGGAAGAAGCGAGGAGAGGCTGGCACAGGAAAGGTGTCTGCAACTGGTACTTGAATCCTCTCAGTACAGTTTGATTTTCATTAAAAATATAGTCAAAAAGTCATTCAGTAAATTTAAAAGCAAAACCAAGGGAATTTGTTGCTTTGAAGAGCAGAGGTATTTGTTTCTGATTTCTATGTGGTTAATTTAAAAAAAAGAAGAAGAAGAAGAAAGGTCAGTTTTGACCAACATTTAAAAACCCTGGATATCTTGAGCTGGTCAACATATAAATATACCAAATATGTTCAGTGTATAGATGCACCTAAACATCACAATGTTCCTCATAAAGATGTACTGTTTGTTGTCTATCGGTAATTTTTTAACTTTTTATTTCTAATTTCTATAAAATGAGTAAATTTCACATTTTTTGCATGATATAAATGTATAAGCATAAGGAGTCCACCCTCCCTTTTCCCCTTCTTACCTCTCTGTTTCACTTTCTTTTTTTTCCTAAATGATTGCAATAACATACCCATTCATTTCATAGTAACAAACTTAACTTTGCAGTACTTAACTGTTCAACCAATCTGGACAATAAGTAGCTGGACTCTATGCTTGGTATATGTTTGCAATGAAAGAATCTTGATTGAATTTGAACTGTAATACTGCATCAAGGTGGAGGAATCCACCGGGGGGAGGGGAGGGGGAGGGAAGGGGGGATACCCAGAGCCTATGAAACTGTCACATAATGCAAAATAATTAACAATAAAAAAAAAAGATAGCATGACATAGCAGGTAAAGGGAGGAGAAAAGATAAAGTTGCATATAATGAAAGTAAACTAAATTGGAAATGGTAATCCTCTTGCTCATGCGTTTGCACTGTTGCTAGATACAATACTTAATCCCCAGGATACTCAGTGTCCTATGACTGCTTTCACTCATAGATTTTATGCTTATTTCACTCTGTGCATTGATTGTCACAACTCCAAGAGAATATATATTTATGTTTCTTGGATGACTTACACTGGTTAGTTTATAAAAAAAAAAAATCTGATGGCACTGAACCCACGGGGACAAAAGCAGGTGCAGCAGACACACGGCTGCTCTTGTCAGATGGGGAGTGAAATCTTAGTTCTGAAGTTGGAAGCACCTCTTTTGTTTTTGTTACCTGCCTAGAGGTTACATGTTATTGAACCTGCAACACAGAGTCCAGGGTATTTGAATAATATCCATCATCAATTCAGAAAAAGCCATGGCATTTCCTTTGCTTTCACATTTTTGGGGGCACTGCAACCACTCCCATTCGCCTACAGGCACCACTTCAAAATCATCTTTATGAATTTTCATTAACTTCTGTTGCCTTCACAGGCTGTACCATGATATTCTAGGCTTAACTGGCAATATTTATCAGGTGTGGTGAATTTAGTCATCCTAACTCTCAAAATATTTTGATATATTTGAATGAGTTTTTTTTGCTGAGGAACAAAAGCAGTAATTTTTTTTCCTTTAAAAAAATATTTCTAAGTAGATACCTGCTTGCACCAAAAAAAGAAATGCATTTACCATACCAAGCTGTGTGAGACCGAAGGAGTTTTAAGAGGGTGGAGATTGAGTTACACACCAAATGACAAGGACCCCAGGATCTCTCCCTATTTGTGTGGGTGAGATTTCTGTGAGTGGCTCCAGACTGATGTCCCCTAGGAAGATCCTGGAAAACCAAATTCCCTAGTCAATGGACATTATCCGCCCTTTTTCTCCCTTTTTCTGTCTACTCAAAATATCCTAGAATAGTTCTATCCAGTGGAAACATAATCCACAACTGTATAAGTCACATAGATCACTTTACATTTTCTGGTAGCCTTATTTTTTAAATTTGTTTTTATTTGAAAGTCAGATATACAGGGGGCAGAGACAGAGAGGAAGATCCACTGTCTGTTGATTCACACCCCAAGCAGCCGCAATGGTTGGAACTGTGCCAAATTGAAGCCAGGAGCCCAGAGCCTCCCCTGGGTCTCCAATGCATGTGCACAGTCCCAAGGTCTTGGGCTGTCCTCGACTGTTTTCTCAGGCCACCAGCAGAGAGCTGGATGGGAAGCAGGGCTGCCTGGGTTAGAACCAGTGACCTTATGGGATCCTGGCACATGCAAGGCAAAGACTGTAGCCACAAGGCCCTATTTTTAAAGAGTAAAAAATATAAAGCAATAGATATCATCTAACCCAACACATTATCATAAAATCTATATAAATAGGGCCAATGTTGTGTACAAAGGATTAAGTGGACATTCACAATACCAGCACCCCACACTAGAGCACTAAGCTCTGGCTACTTGGCTTCCAACCCAGCTTCCTGCTGTTGTGGCTGGGAAGGTAGTGGAAGGTAACCAAAGTGCTGGGCCCCTGCCATCCATGTGGGATACCAGAATGGAACAATTGGCTCCTGGTTTCAGCCTGGCCCCACCCTGGCTATTGCAGTCATTTGGGGGCATGAAACAACAGCTGACCCTCCCTGTCTCTCCCTTTCTGTGCCCCCAGGACCTTTCAAATATATAAATAAATAAAGCTTTAAGAAAGCAAGAGGAATAAAGAAACATTGAGATTTTGTATTTTTCCTACTAACTTTTGTGAATCTAGTGTTTACTTGACACATGGCATCACCATTTGGACTAGCTACGTTTCAAATGTTAAACTACCTACTGGTAGTGGCTGTGAGCCTTGGAACTTTCCTAACCCTAGCAACACATAGTCAGAAACCAATTAAGTTGATTTAATTCGGTTGAAATAAATTGGATACACTGAGTGAGCCTACCCATGGGCCAACATTAAGCTTTCTTCCAATTACCAGAATCAGAGGTCAGTAGCTCAAGTGGCCTTATCTGGGCCACAGGCTTTGTCTCGTCTCCCACACGAAGCAGTTCCTGCAGTTCAAGTGCATTTGTATCAGGGCCCAGGCTCACAAGATGCCATATGGTGATTCCTAACAACAGTTTCTCATTAATTTCAGTCCCTGAAAAGTGACAATGAGCCTAGTGTACCATTTTAGATCTTAAACTCCTGGCAGTACCAGAAACTTGCTACAGACCTAGGAGCTGCAACTTGATACTTATCAGCATATTCTGAGCCCACCAGTTGGAATAAAAGGCATTGCCCCCAGCTTCTTCACATCACATGCTTACCTTTACATTCAGAAATGGGACTCTGTCCCTAGTTCTGCCCTTGGATCTTCAGTCTTCGGCCACAAGAAGTCCCCCATCTTCAGAACTCTCCACATGACAGTCCTACCACATTCTTTACCTGTTATCCATCCAGCTTACCTTAAAATCTGCTTTTTCTTTTTGCTCTGTTTCAAGCAAGGAAACTCTTCTACCTAATAAGGGACACCACACACACACACACACACACACACACACACACACAACTCTTCAGATCCTGAAGAACTGCATAGCCTAAAAGATAACAATTAGGAAAAATTGTATTTTAGAGATACAATTTTAAGAAAGGTATTATTACAAATAAAAGCATCTAACAAATAATCACAGATTCGTCACCAGTCACTAGTTTCCATGATGGCAGGAGCTTAGGCAGTCACAGACTACAAGAGCACAAAGGTGAAAACTTCTGTCGCTCAGGTGGAGAGGAGCACCTACAAGCTCACCCGAAGCCACACTGACATGTTCCTCCTTCCGTCCACAAACCATGCTAGAAAACACTCAAATGCATGCAGAGGGATGCGTGTACCCCTCTACTTCACCAAAGAAAACCAGCACGTATTCGGGGCTATTGTTAGCACAGAGCCTTCCTGAAACACACTCATGATACATGATGAGTGAGAAGGAACTTTTTCATGTGAGCAAATTTATACACCGGCTGTTTCTATTTTGTCTGCCAAGAGTCCCCCACTTCTAGCTTGACCCAGTTGTATTTCCTTTTAGAACTATTCAACTCAGTGTGAGGAGCATGTGGGGAGGGGGGTGAAGCCTGGTAATGATAGTAATCACAGGAGAAGGAAATTAAATTGAAATCTGAAGAAGGAAGGGAAACCAACAGTTACACATTTTTCTGTATTGTTTATTTTTACAGCAAGAATATATGTCTTCATCACCTCTTTCTTTTAATGCACTCCCTTTAGTTTCATCTGCTTTCTGTTTTGATGATAGCTCACTTGTAGAGCAATATTTACATTGGTAAAAAGTGAGCTTTGAGAAATGTGCATGACCCATAAGCCTCACATCAGTCATTTCTCTCCCTTGAGAAAGGTCCCCAAAGTCCCCTTACAGTCAATTCTCTCACACCCATGCGATAATCAGAATTCTGACTCCTACAGCTGGTTGTTCTCCCATGTAGAAGCACACAGGTTATTGTTTTCTGACTTCTTCCACTTGGCAAAATGGGTTAGTTTGTACTGATATGTGATTGTACCTCCTGTTTACTTTCTGAATACACCAGAAATGTTTAATCCTTTCCTTCATTGGATGGACATCTGTTTTTCCAAGTTTCAGACTAGCACCTTTTAAAGTTGCCGATAACTATTGCGTACAATTTAGATTATGAATGTGTGATTTCAGTTCTCCTAGGTAAAACCTGAGGTTATAATTGACACATAATGAAATAGCTGTATAATTAACTAAGAAATCACTCCAAACTTTTTCAAAAATGATATCACTCTATATTCCTACCAACAATCTATGGGAATGATATATCGTTTCCAAAATATGGATTTAAAAGTATCTTTATGATTTAAATTTGCATTTTTCAAGTAAATAATTTTATATTTTTCTATATATAGCTATTTGTATAGCTCCTTTGGACAAGTATCTATTAAACTCATTAGTCAAGGGCACGGTGCGTTAGCCTAGTGGCTAAAGTCCTCACTTTGCATGCGTCAGGATCCTCTGTGGGCACCGGTTTGTATCTCGGCTGCTCCACTTCCCATCCAGCTCCCTGCTTGTGGCCTGGGAAAGCAACCAAGGACAGCCCAAATCCTTGGGACCCTGAACCCACATGGGAGATCCACAAGAAGCTCCTGGCTCTTGCCTTCGGATCAGCTCAGGTCTGGCCATTGCAGCCACTTGGGGAGTGAATCAACAGATAGAAGAAGATCTTTCTCTCTGTCTCTCCTTCTCCCAAGAATCTGAATTTCCAATAAAAATAAATAAATCTTTTTTAAAAATCATGAGTTACTTGTCCTATTATGATTGATAGATATGAGTGCTTTATATATTTTGGTAATAACTCCTTTTTTCACATCTGTATGTTATAAATATTTTTGGTCAGTTGTAACTCATTTGATTCTCTTACTGGTACATAAGCAAGAGCAATTTTTTTAGTTCAGTGAATTCCAATATGTCTTATTATTTTCTTATGGTTTTTCAAAATTTATTTGAAAGACAGAGTTATAGAAAAAGAAGGGACAAAGAAAGAGAGAAAATCTTCCATCCACTGGTTTGCTTTCCCAAATTGCCACAGTGGCTGGAGCTGGGCTCTTTTGAGTCTCCCACATGGGTGCAGGGATCCAACAAGTACTTGGGCTTTTGCTGCCCTCCCAGGTACAGTATCAATGAGCTGATAAGGAAGTTGAACAGCAGGTACTCAAACCAGTGCTGTATGGGATCCAGCAGTACTGCATCGCAATACTGTTTTTTGATGTTTAGTGCTCTTCGTGTCATTACGAAGAAATTTTTGCTTAGTAACAAAGTTGGGAAAGTGTTTTCCTGTAATTTCTTCTAAAAATTTCACAGTTTCACACTTCATATCTAGATTGGTATCACATATCCAATTAAGCTATAAAACATGAAATTGAAGTTCATACTTTTCATAAATTTACACACCACTGTTTTTGAGAAATTTGCTGCAAAAAAATATTTCTGTTCTTCCTCTGTATTTGTTGATTATCTGCATATAAAATCAGCTGCCTTTATGAATCCATTTCTGAACTCTCTAGTCCTTTTAGTTAATATATGTCTTTATGTCAGCATTGAATTATCCTAATTATGGTATTAAGGTAACTTTGAAATTATGTAATCAATGTTACCCATATTTACTCTCTTTTACAAGGTACTTTTTGTTTCAGCGTGTGGTGAGTCTTGTATTTTCACAGAAACTTTAGAATCAGTCTTTCATTTGTTTAAACCCTGATGCCATTTTGGTTAACATTATATGCATATGTGTGTGTATATATATGTATGTGTGTATATATACATATGTGTGTCTATATATCTATAAAAATACATATGCACACATATATGCAACTTCTGTCTTATCAACACTGAATTTGGTTACCCATGAATTTAAACTTCCTTTATTCTCCCTCAACAATGTTTTTGCAATTTTCAATGCAGACATTAAACATCTATTATTGGCTTTGTTTCTAAGTATTTGCATACTTTCACTGATACCATGAATGGAATTGTCCATTTTGAACTTCAATATCCAAATTTTTTGTGTTAAACTAGGGAAATGTAATTGACTTTCACTGCAATAGATTTGATAATTACACTTTATTAATTCTTGTAGTATTGGAAATTATTTATAATTTTCCATATGAGCAAATATGTTGTATATAAAGAAATGACTTCTCTTCATTTTCTGTATGAATATCTGTTATTCACTTCTATCTTACACAATGAGTAGAATCTCTGAGACATTGTTGAATAGAAACAGTGAAATTAACTATCCATTCTTGTCTTCTCATAGCCTTAGGGTAATAATTAGCATTCATATCTTCATCTTTGTATCCTTTGTAGATGACCAGATTATTTATATCTTTTATCTGGTAATGTGGTAAATTTGATCAATTGATCTTCAAATGTTCAAACCTGTGGGCTTCCTGGAATATACACTCCTTTGTCACAGGGTGTTGATGTTTTCTTGAGGAACTATTCTTGAGGGAAATTTGCCTGTAAATATCTTCTCTGTAATAATTTGCCATGTTAAGCTAAATTCAGAAAATAAATTGGTCAGATTCCACTCTACTTCCATTATCTAAAAGAATTTGGTTAATATTTTATCATTTCTTTCTTACACTTTTAATAAAATTTACCAATATATATAACCATCAGAAATAGGGTCGTTTGTAGGGAAGCTTTTTAATAATAAATTTAATTACTTTAAAAGAAATAGAACTATTGAAATATTATTTCCATGCGGATTAGTTTTATTAGCTTCTAAGAAGTGTTTTCGTTATGTTTAAGTTATTTCATGCATTGCCATGCACTGTTACATTTCCCTACACTTTCAGTATCTGCATGACGGGCAGTGATGCACCTCTTACAATCTCAATACTGATGATCTAAGTATTTGTTTTCTTGACCCATCATGTCAGAACCTATCCATCAAACTTACCTATGGAAATCTGTTAAATAACTCGTTAGGTACACAGTGGTGTGAATCCAACCTTTTACACTATTTTATTTTTGCCTTTAGTCCTTATTTTGGCATCTCCATTATTATTTACAACATCTCTATTTATCCTTCAGGATAGCAATATCAAGCAATTACCTTCCTCTCGAAATAATGTCTCTCAATGATCAGTTATTAAAAAGTCAGAAACTTACTCTGATTGTAACAAACATGCTATAACTATTTCACATTTAATTGCATCTAATTCCTGAGTAAACCATCACTGAATGTACAAGCAACAGGAAGTCACATTATTTTAATTTAATCTCTCCCTGTCTTGAATAGACCTACCCACTCATATGCTAATGGGTGGAGTTCAAGTCATACAACTAAAATATACGTATGCTGTTATTCTGTTGTTTACAGAAATTCTTCCCTGAAACAAGACAAATTTCCTTATTGTTTTTGCAGTGGTGTCTTTTTGAAGGAAGGATGCCAGAATTTGAATAAACAAAAAGAGTTGTATTTCATCAAGACAAAGGAATTCTTGCTGGTTGTCAGTGGCAAAATATGTGTAAAGCTTGAGAGAAAGAACATAGTGTGCAAAGAAATCGAAATTGTCAAGATAGGTAAGAAATTGTATATGGGGCATGCTTATCATCATGTGGATAGCTGGAAGTACTTTATCTGAACTGCATGTTGATATTGAACAAATCAGGAAGATAATTTGCAAGCATCACCTAACTGTAAAATCTCTAAAGCAGTTTTTTATCAAGTGGAAAATCCACCCTATGAGGAAGTTCTGAGATACTTCAGACTCAGCTGTGAGTGAGGATGATTTGTATCCGCAGACTGAGGAAAGAGCAGATCTCTGCCAAGTGCTAACTGGAGCTGGGTCTCCTGCCATCCACCTGCACACGCCCTCTCCTTCCTCACCTCCCTCCTCCTGAGCTCCCGGTCATCCTCTAGGCAATGTCCCCACCATATTCTGAGTGTGCTTCGATAAATTACCAAGTCACTCAGGAAAGGAAATATGCCTTTTGCATACAAAAAATGAAGACCAGTGGACGTGGAGAGAAGATACAGATAGATGATAAATAGGTAGAGGTGTGTTTGTGTGTGTGTGTGTGTGTGTGTGTGGTAGAGGAGGGAGGGAGAGAGAAGTTTATATTAAGGGATTGGCTCTTGTAATGTGGGAGTGGTAGGTCTGGAGTCTTTAGGGCAAGCTGAAAGACGGACAGTTCAGGTAAGAACAGACACTGCAGTTTTGAGCTTGAGTTCTTCAGGACAGGAAGGCCAGACTTCTAATTTACATTCTTGAGACAGAATTGATTCTTCATTAAGGAATCATATTCTGTGCTCTTAAGGCCTGCTACAGATTGGATGATGGTCACAGCATCATAGAAGGCAATCTGCTTCACATAATGTCAAATGACTTAAATTTTAAACACATTCAAAACAGTATCTTTATACTTGTGTCTGACCAAGCAGTGGGCACCATGGCCTACCTAAATTCAAAACTTACATAGGAGACTTAAGGCTGAGAAATAAAGCATGGCCAAACCTGAGTGGCCTAGAATACACATGTTGTACTTTACAAAGAAAATTAATTATTTCTCAAATAAAATTTCAATTTGCATACTTTACTTGCTTGTTTATTTTCAGGGGACAAATAATATATGAAATGAATCATATATACATAAGGTGATAAAATAAGGGTAAAAGCAGAAGTTCTAGATGTGAACAATTATCCTAACTTTTTTTAAAAGCAAATATAGTAAAAAAGAAGCATTAGGCATTTGCTCATGCATGTTGACCGCAGAATAACAGTGATTCCAACCAATGTGAGTACTGCCTAGTGTGAGGATGATGCTCCTCTATTTCCAAAGTGTGGCACCACCCAGGAGGGTTTCTGACTGGAATTGGAGTAGGAAAGCACCACTTCCTCTCACATTGCTCACAAGGCCATGCCCCAGTGGAAAAGGAGAGCTGGAAAATGTAGTCTGAATTTGAGTCCAGAAAGAAGCCACCTTCCAAACAGCCAACTGATGACTTAGAATCGGGATGCAACTCAAAGTTTATCAACTTTAGAAACTGTCATTATTTCCTCCTCTATACAGAGCTTCTTTTTTTTTTCTCCCTTTCCAGTTAAACCTGAGCCTCCTTTTGACATAAAAGTTGTCTATCGTGAAGGAGCAAATGACTTTGTAGTAACATTTAATACATCACACTTGCAAAAAAACTATGTAAAAAATTTAATACACGATGTAGCCTACCGTCAGGAAAAAGATGAAGACAACTGGATGGTAGGTAAACCAAGCTTGCTCATAAAATTGAAACTTCTCACTGCTCTAGCTTTCCTTGTCCCAGAAATGCATTTAACCCTAGAGGGCTAAACCACTTTGTCTTCAGGAATGTACCCTTGCTGAAAGATGCTCCAATACAGTGTCCATTCAAGTCCCACAAAATGCGGGTCCCTCCTAACCCATCCTGTTCTACCTCTGAATTATTTCTTTGCTCTGTTTGTTGCCTTTATAATATTCCTGGTTTAGTTATATAACAGTATCCACTGAAACCAAATTGATCTTTATTTGGAGGTCTCATCCTGAGCAGCAGCACCAAATCACAGCCACAGTTGGGTTTATGGGATTTGTGAAGGCCATAAGAGGGAAGGTAGTGTGGAGCCAGAATGTTTGTTTTTTTATCCCTTGAAGGTTCAAGCCACTGAGTTTTAACCCCTCGTGATCTGGAGGATTACTTAGTCTCTTTCTTTATGATCTGGCTATCCCTACAACCTGCTTAGGGAAAAAGGTAAAAGAAAAGTCAAATATCCAGGTTCTCTTTGCCCGCTTGACTGCCTCTGTCTTCTGTTTCCCAGAGACACAAAACAGATTGCTGTTTTTCTTTTTGGGAGCTCAAACAGTAGTAACAGTTTATTTCATCTGTCTGCTTGAGCTGCGATCACTCTTGTGGGAGCACAGTGTGGTACAGTGTGGCTCTATGTAGAAATGTAGCACCTGCCCCAAGTCATCTGCCACTCCTATATACCCCTCCCTGATGCGCACTAATATGCACACACGTGACCTTGATTCAGCCTTCTTTCATTACTTGTGTGAGCATTGCCCCAGTGGAAAACAACTCTATGAGAAAAATGACACTTCTTTTCCCATCCTACCATATAATGACACATTTTGTTCTTTAGCACGTGAATTTATCCAGCACAAGATTGACACTCCTGCAAAGAAAGCTGAAGCCCAATGCCATGTATGAGCTTAAGGTTCGATCCATCCCTAATTACAGCTATTTTGGAGGCTTCTGGAGTGAATGGAGCCCAAGTACCCATTTCAGGACAGCAGAGACTCGGAGTCCAGGTAAAGAGTACCTGCAGAGAGCTCCTGTGGCCTGCAGTGCTTTGCACATCCAGTATGAGGAACCCAGAGAGAGGGAGATTAGTGACACAGACTAGGAACTCAGGACTCCCCAATGTCATCCTTACACTTTCTTTGCCTCTTGCATGAGGGGAACAAGAGAGCACTAGGGGAGGGTTGTCTGCAATAGGAATTGATGAGGACTATGTGGTGATACTAACCTAGGTATTCCTGAGAACTACTTATAACTTAGATCAAAACAACACACTCCTGTCTCCCATTCATCAATTTAAACTGGGATCTAAATGACCGGTTTCTCCAAGTCCCCTGTAGGGAACGCTTTCATTGATGACCTGCCCTTGGGACGTAGGAAGTTAAAACAGCCATGAAATGTGGTAGGCCTCTGGACACAGGAATACCACACCTACATCTTCTCTTTCGGACCTTGAACCATTCTGCACGCCAGCTTCCATTTTCACTCCACAATTTGCTGTAACTGCAGAAAAACCCAGATCCACTCTATTTTGGCTCCTCTCCCCTGTGGGTGGAAGTTGTGAAAGGAGTGATTATTCCTTGACACTACATCATTTTTCCATTTCAAGTAGCCAATGTTAGGACCTTGGTAGCCCAAGCCATTATTATCCCTTAAGCCATAGTTGCCCCTTGAAAATAGAACATAATCTTGTTTACAGAAGAAGAGTTATCAAGAAGTACTAAAAAGGCCTAATTAATAAATAAACTCAGAGCATTCTGAACGTCTACCCCACTGCATGCTTCCTGAATGCTAACCACGATGTATCCTTGTGTTCCAGGGGAGATAGATCCTGTTGTACTAACTGTCAGCATTCTGGGTTTCTGCTTTGTCGCTCTGTTGGCTGTCTTGGCATGTCTGTTGTGGAAAAAAAGGTGATTTTTCTTCAACTAATCAAGAGGGTGACTCTATGGAATTCCAGGCAGTCCAAATTTATTGACCTCTTCATTTGTTGATGAGGAAACTACAATGGAGAACTAGGCATTTCAGGAACCACAATGCCTGGTAATCCCTCCCATTCTTAAATATCAGTGAATTTCCACAATTGATTTCTTAAGAGACAAAAATATATAAACTGGATGCATGAGAATTTTGAAAGGTCATTTTCTCCCCAGACTTTACTTCTAAAGCTTTCTAGAAGGTGTAGCTGAAAACGTAAAATATACTGGAAGTCTGACTTCATCACACTAACTCACAAGACTTTTGTATTCTATCCCATCACGGAGATATATTGGGTTCATGGTGAAAATCATGCTTTAAATACATACTACTTAAGTTGCTTAATGGTCTAGGCAGTTGCCCTCAGCATAAAACCATGTATCTTCAAACTTATAAATACCCCAGTTTGAATACTACTTCCTTAAAGGGATGCCCCTGAATAATTTTGAAAGCATTCTCCACAGCCACCTAAATGAGGACACAAAGACAAAGGTCACTAAACAAAAAGACCACATCATCTATGTTGAATGAAAATGTCCAAAAAATCCAATTTTATCTCATAACCACAGCAAAACTACCGCATGGAAAGCTCTTACCTCCTTCCCTCTGGTGCTCCTTTCAGCGATGCACCACTGTGATATTCTATTCACAGAATAGAGTAACAATGATCTCTAGCCTAACCCCTGTTTTGATAGAGCACTGAGGCCAGAGAAAGCAGCCTCATGTCCATGGTCATGGAAGAGTAAGAACTAGAAAACTGCTTTTCTAATTCCTGACCATAATTCAGTGGAAAACTCCGCTGTGTTGGCTCGCTCTGCTCTTCATGTCAATTTCCTCTGATTTCAGGATTAAGCCTATGATATGGCCTAGTCTCCCTGATCATAAGAAAACTCTGGAACAACTCTGTAAAAAACCAAAGAAGGTGAGTGCTTCTGGTACGTAAACAGGCAATCCATTGGTAGTATCCCCATACTCAAGAATAATATTCAGGAATAAGCAACAATTGGACTTCATTCCATAACTAAGATCATTCTTAAAATCCTGATTGCAGCTCCCTGTAAGAGGGACAACTAACGTGAGATGCAATCCTCAGAATTTATGAGCTTCCCAGTACTGGAGTTAACAGGCAATGGTCACTTCACACCCCGAAGTGCCCCGGCACTTCTGGAGTAAGAGTCAACTGAGAAACAGCTGGACAATTCTCTGTCATTATATAGTGAACTTGCTACAGATTTCTTCAGGACTATTTCTGATGGGAATGTTTGAAAGGTCACCTCTCCAGTGTTGTGCTAATGCCTTCTCTTTTCCTGTACAGAATTTAAATGTGAGTTTCAATCCTGAAAGTTTCCTGGACTGCCAGATTCATCAGGTGGATGGCATTCAAGATAGAGATGAAGTGGAAGGTTTTTTGCAAGACATTTTCCCACCACAGCCAGAGGAGACCGAGAAACAGAAATGTGGAACAGAAGCTCAGAACCACAGCTGGTCATTTAATGTTACAGTTGTCACCCCAGAAACTTTCAGAGAATTGCCTTCCAAATCCCTAACAGAGAACTTCCGTGCATGTGATTCCCCTACTTGCCTCTCCTCCAGGTCCCAGGATGTCAGAGAGAATGTTCTAGGTGGACCTCATGTGGTCCATGACCTCCTGCTTGGTCCTGGTACCCCCCACAGCCCACAGATCCCTCCATTGCCTTCCCAATCAGAAGCCCTGACATTGAACCCAGTCCCCCAAGAACATTCAATCTTCACTTCACTGGGAGCAGGTCAAGAAGAAGCATACATCACCATGTCTAGCTTCTACCAAAACCAGTCCATTTTAAGAAACCCTGGGACTGAATCCATTATGATCAACAAAGATGATAAAGGAAAAATCTAGAGTGCTTTCTTTCCATTGTAAAGGAGAACAAAAGCATGCAACCACATTACTTTGTCTACAAGATGCTAAAACACCACTTTAACCACTCCACCAGGGTTCAGGGTTATTTAGCTTTAGACAGGAGCCTTCTGCTTCTACAAGGTTGATTGGGTCATGAGGTTACAGGTGACTCAATGATTCAATGATTTAAGAACACAAAGCAGGAAAGAATGAAATAAAGAGTGAAGGGACGATGGAGTGATGAGGAAGGCAGGATGTTAGCAAGGGAAAAAAAATCAAGAATTAGAATTTACTATAGATCCAATGCTGTGCTCAGTGTTCTGTATGTCTTGTTGCACTGGATTCTCACAATAATCCTCGAAGATGGGAGCAGTTATCATTTTGCTTTATATAGATGATAAAACAGAATTAAGGAGTTAAATATCTTGAACAAGTTGCCCCATTCAGTGAGAGGTGGAGCCAAAATTTGAAGGCCAAAAGCTGACCCTAATCTCCCACAATCAGATGGTTTTCTCTTAAATATGCGTCCTTCCATTTTGGGGTACCAAATGACATTAATAATAGTGACAAGCGGAATGACAAAATGATGTATTATCCATCCTGAGTCACTTGGAAAAATGAAATAGAATGTTCTAAAAATTACCCCAGGATGATAAGCAAAAACTAGAACTGACTCAGACAAATGTAGACATATGTTCACCTGATTCAAGTAGCCATAGGAAGAAAGTAGGGAACAAACAGTTTCTTCTGGGTGAAGTTCTGTGATCAGCCAGATCTAAAGAAAGCCAACAAGGTAAGAAACATACAGACACACACACCCACACACACGCACAAATGTCCTATTTGATTTTTTTGTCCTGCAAATATACTCAATAGGGGATAAATCTGAAATTCAGAATTGCTATAGATATGAATGGCACCAAGACCAAAGCCATCTTGCTGCCACCATCCAAATATGTCCATCCATGATCTCACAACAACCTGTCATTGTCCCTAGACGGTAACCCAGTTGACTGAGAAGCAGTGGAAATAGCCCTATCTGTGAGTACTGACACTGTCTCTTAAATTGTCCCAAGCTCTACAACCTTCAATATGACTTACAGGCATCATGGAGCAGCTATAACCACATTCAGTGAGTGAGCCAACTGTGGCTACATCCTTGCAGATAGAGAGGAGACGTATCCTTAACATTGGACACTTCTTCTGGCCTTTCTTAGTCTAAATTAATTTCTAACGATGAACTCAAACCCAGACAAGGTGACTAAACATTGTCCACTCAGGGGAGGGAGCAAACCTGTCTCCCACAGGCTCCCAACCCTGACTGTTCATGGAATCACTCAGGGCAGAGACCACAGAAGGCTGCAAACGAAAAAGCCTTGTTTGAGGTCAGCTGCAGTTGTTTATGTCTTGAGTTCTCTTCCTTTTCTTGTTCTGTTTTGTTTAGGGGGGCTACATGTTTTTATTTGTACCTTATTTTTTATGGTGTATCTTCAGTGAATGGTATTTTAAATTGTTGACTAGTAGTCTGTATCTGTTGAGCCAGTCATAACCAGATCATTTTATTGTTCAGATGAGTGTTTTACTTCCTAAAGTGCTTTCCTCTTTGTCAAGAGCAATGAATATACAAGATGATAATTCCTTATGCTTCTTTAGTGCTTGTGTAATATTCAAGGCACTGTTGTAAGCATTCTCTTTCAGCTCCTTGACTCCTTTACAAGCACTTATAGAAAGGTTGCTGTGTAACCCCCATAGTGTTAGACACAGGGAATCTAAGACATATGAGGACATAAGACTTAAAAACTCTAAAATAAAGAATCAATAACTTGCAAACAATACTTCAAAATGCTATGATAGAGGCATATTGAAACTGGCCTCTTGGAGACATGCAGGGAAAATTCCACCAAATTTAAGTAAATCAGCGCAGAGGAAAAGCAGAATCCTCCGGATATGGAAATGACCAATGATACATGTGCATCAGAGGGCCAGGTATTCTTTGTCTTTTGTAAAAATGAGAGTCAAGTATCCATGAAGAGGTCACTCATAATGTCATGCCCAGCCTAGGCTTTTGTTATCTTACGACCATCTTCTTTGACTTATGCTAAAGCAAGGCCACAGAGACACAGGCCAGTTACTCAACCCTGGACTGGAAGGTACAGTTTTGTGTGCTGATACAGATAATCCCTGAAAGAAATGAGGAGATTTTGAAGGACTTTTGAGATCCTGTGTTTTTGTGTTGTTTAACATATGGAACCATCTGAGTTGATGTGTATATACATGTGTATTGAGGAAGGCATTTGTTTTATTGTGCTCTGATAAACCTTATTGCTGCTCATGCTTGGTTGTATACTCAGGGATGTTGTATAATAGAAGATTCCTAATTAGTTCCACACAACTCCTATGGACTTCATGAAGAAAGAAAAGCTACTGATCAGAGGCAATGTGTGTATCAGATGTAAGCTGACAGTTCCACATAGCATGAAGTAAAAAAAAAATTTTAATGAGAATTCAAACCACCATGTCTGGGTGTAGCAGGCCCATTTTCTTTGGATGATTTTCTACCAGCCTGTCCTGTCAGTGTTGGTTCCATGAGAATTTGCTTCAAAATATCTATGGGCTATGCCCTTCTAGAAAGGCTATGAAACAGAATTGGCCAGGCAGACAATGAGAATATGTTCAACAACACCTGTATATGATGCAAGTCAGATGACAGTTTTGCCAGCTCAGTGGCCTTCCTTGGGGTTGTTTTTTTTACAATAGCCACCTATCACTACATCACTATGGTTGGACTGTGTACTTTCACATGCATTACGAACATTTCACAGAGCTGCTAAACATATGGGGGCACAATATATGTTACCTTCTCATGTTTAATTAAATGCTATGGAACTCTTTGTGACTATGCTTGTCTTCTGTGAAAACAACAGATAAGAAGCTATGTAGAAGGGACTCAGCCAGTGGAAACCCAAATGGTATTAAGTAACACTTTATGCGTTTTGATGCTTTATTTACTTATTTATGTATTTGAAAGGCAGAGTTACAGTGGGGGGTGGGAGACAGAGATCAATTTTCTATCTGCTGTGTCATTAATCCAAATGATTGCAAAGGCCCACAATGAACCAGGTGGAAACCAGGACCCAGAGGCTTCTTCCAGGTCTCCTATGTAAGGGCAGGGACTCAAACACTTGGGCCAATATCCACTGCCTTTCCAGGAACATTAACAGGAAGTTGGATAGGAAGTGGAACAGCCAGTACACACACTGGTGTGCATATGAGATGCAAGTGCTCTAGGTGACAATTTAATCTGCTGTACCATAGTGCTGGTTCACTGTGGGTTTTAACGTACACAAGAATTTTTGTTTATCAATTAAGTAATTAAAAAGTAATTAATAACAATTTCTTCAGGACTGTTCCACACTTCTTGGCATACTCCTCAAGGCACTGGGATTACAGAAATTAAATAAGATACTCCCAACTGACAACTGCATGGGAACAAAGGCATGTAAGATTGGTTTCTATGCCATACCATTGCTTTAAGGTAAAATATTGATCAAGATTCTTAGCTTTCAGTAATAGAAACCAGTTCGTCTGATTTGAGCAAAAAAAAAAAAAAAAAGGATGTTTTAAAGGCTATACAAGAGTATCTGGATGAATCAAAGACACAGTCTTAGAAACCACAAAGCCATGACTGGCACCTCAAGAAACTGATACCAGTTACCTACCTCCACTGTGGCCCCGAGCACCAGAGCAGTCTCCACAGACACATCCTTGGATCCTATCTCTGTTTGCAGCTGAAATGAGCCTATGGATAGTAGCACCAAGGGCTCATCATGTGTGTGGGTCCTGGTAATGGGTAGTAGCAAAGAAGAGAATACTGAGATCTCCAACTGCTATAGAAACGGGCAGGCACTGCTGCATTGAATGGAACATTCCCAAACATGATTTGAGGGTTCCCTGATTACCTGAGAAAGTTGCATCGGGAAAGAAAAACATTGTTGGGCAAGGTATTCTGGGCTGACAATTTTTTTTTTTCTTTTAGAATTTAGAATATGTCACTCCATTCTTTTCTGGCCTGCCGTTTCCTCTGAGCGGTCAGCTGTGAGTCTAATTACAGTTCCTCTATAAGTTAACTGATGTCTTTTCACATGCATTGTTTAAGGATCTTTTCCTAAGATTTTACTTGATTATGATGTGTCATAGCAAAGATTGCTTTTGGTCAACCCAGTTGGTAGTTCTGTGTTCCTCCAATTCTTTCTCCATATTTGGGAGTTATCATTCATTGTATCATTGAATACAGCTATAAATTCAGTTTCTCTTTCTCTGACTTCTGGAACTCCCATAATTCTTATATCTGGCCTTTTAATAGTGTCCCTTAATTTCTGAATGCTTCTCTTAGCTTGACTTAGTTCCTCTTCAGGCGTTTTTATTGTTTCTCCATTGTTGAAAAAATTGTCTTCCAAATCAGAGATTGTTTCTTCTGCCTCTCTCATTTTATTATTTTTAAAATAAAACAATAAAATAAATAAAATTTTAAATTTGCTGCATTATGTTCTTAATTTCTAATATTTTAGCTTTAATTTGTGAGTTATCATTTCCTGTTTAACATATTCCTTAACTTCCTTGAACTCCTAAATGTGCTTCTTATTGTTATTAAAGGTTTATAACATTTCTTTTTTTTATCCCCCATTTCTTCAGTGTCTTCCTCAGTTAATTCTGAGGTTGACCAAAGGCTTTTGCTCCTTTGTGAGGGAAGCATCAGTAATATTCATTGTGTTCTGTCTCTTCTTTTGATCTTGGTCATTGTTATTCTAGTTATCAGATTCTTCTCCTTATGGCAGGTTTCTATGCTGTATTGCCACAGGTCTGTAAGTCAGTTTTACTGATCCCATTCAGTACCAGGTTCTTTATTTACAGTTGCTCATGCCACTGTCACTCCCTCCAGCAAGTTTCAGTCCTAGGATCTTGTGCTAAGCTTCCAAAATGGTCTCCATAGCCTCATCTCCTGACTCACAACTCTCCACCTGTGATTCCATGCTGTGGCTACACTACTGCCTGCTCAACCTCTCTCCCATTCCCAGTTCAAGAAGTTCCAGGAATTAAGGAGACACCAACTAAATTACCGGATTGTCAATGGTTATATTCTTGCCAGAACTAGGGGTCACCCAGACCTAACTTGGATGGAACCTGTAGGAAGCCAAGTTGGTATTGTATTTCACATAGACCAGTGCAACGCATTGAGCCAGAAGTGAGTTCTCGCCTGGCTTATCACATGCACAGCTCACTGTTGTCCCTCCAGCCCCACAGCCTTTTCCTCAGTACACAAAATGGCACCTGATGTGGCACTGATGGGGGTCTGGGCTGTGAAATCCATCCTGTTCCTGTACCCAACTATTGGGATCTGCCACTCTGCTTCTACTCATAGATTAAACAAATTGTTAGAATGAGCAGTTCTATGCCTGGGTTCACCTCCTGAGCTCATGCTGTACTCCCCCTCCCACCTGGCCATTGGTGGAGCTCTGATCACTAATCGCCAACCACCAGTGGGGTATTTGATCACTGCAATACTGCTCCACTATTTCTGCTGCTTCTCCATGTCCAGGGTCTCCTTCCTCTGCCATCAGGTTGTCTTCTCTTATTTCCCAGGATCACTGCCTCTCTGCTTCACCCTGGCTAATGATTCTCTATTTGTTTCCTCCAAAGCTAAGGTTCAGCTTCCTAAACAGTACTTATTTCCAGATATTTGCTATCACTTTTCCACCCAGGTTAGCTAGAATTACCTTTTCAACATACCAATCTCAAGTCTCTTCAGGCCATTTGAGGCCGTCCTGGGAGATAAATTGTTGCCTTTCTTTCCATGTTTCTGATTCCATCAGTTTGTTTAATAGCATGACAAGAAAACACAAATCATTTAAGGTTTAAATGATTTGGAGTATACACATGACTGATTGGATGAGTTCACGTTTTTACTAGTACACACTAGAAAACAACCTGCCAGCAGCCAGATTTCAATGTGTGTGACCCTGTATTCAACAGGGAGAACAGTCAGAGTGGTTCAACAGAAGGTGTCCTGAGGCACCTACCTCACAGCATTCTCAGGGCAGAGAGTCTGTGGAGAAGTGACTGGCAACGAGGCTCAGGTGAACTGGTTATGGGCCTGTAATTAAGCCTTTGATATGCCAGTCTAAGCATTTACTACTTTGTTATCTAACTTCATGGTGTTGTATACTTTTTAACTTTATTCCTGTTGTTGATTTTGTTTTATGGCTTTTCATTTAAGGGAATGTATTGTAATTGTGTAATAGAGACTGTCGTACGCAGATGTAAAGATACAATGCAAAATGCATCTCTACTTCCAAGTCAAAGATGAACTCCCAATGAAACTGTTATCTATCTTGAAAATAGAATGCTGGACTGTCTGCCATTGTTCATACCTGTAATGTCAGGATACATGGGCTCATGACTGTTTATGAAGGACTTTACTACTGTAATAATATGGGGGAAACCAGTGGGAGGGAGGGAATATTGGAAGGGGGTAGGGAAAATCTCAGAGCCTATAGAATTGCATCATAAGATAAAATTTTTAAAAAGAGAGTGCCACATAATGTGTAAGGGGTACTTGTAGGATTTTAATCCAGAGGGTGGCATGTGAAATCTCAAATACTTGTGTGCAACAGGGTTTCTTTGGTTGAGAAATTAAGGTTAGTGGCTTATTATGATGAACTATATTAATGTAAACTTTGTAATTTTAATCATTTTAACTCTGTAAGTCAGTGGTATTTAATACATTCAAATGTTGTGAAATTTCTGAGTTTTTAGAATCCCAAACAGAAATTCTGTACCCACTAAGCAATTACTTGCCATTTCCCTCTCCCCTGATAATATCTATCTTACTTCCTGTGTTGAAGAATTTACCTCTTGTAAGTAAATTGCATAAGTAGGAACATGAACAATCTACCCTTGGCATCTGTTTATTATACTTACCATCTTTTTAAAGTTCAGCAATATTGTATCATGTATTAGATTCCATTTTAAGGCTAAATTATACTTCATGTACGTATATCTCAGAATGTGCTTTTCAATTTCTTTACTAAGGTACATTTGGGTAATTTCTGCTTTTTTTTTTAAATAATGCTACCATGAATACTGGTGTACCACTATACTTGTGATTCTTTGCTTTAACTCTTTTCACCATACATGCATAAGTAGAATAGTGGATCGTACATAAAACTCACGTTTAAATTGTTTTTATAGACCTAGGCTATTTTTATTTATTAGTGGCATATAGAATGATAATCTAACACATGTATGCAATACAATAATCAAGTTAATGTAATGTAATAATCAAGTTGGGATAACAAGCATTTTTATATCCTCAATGCTGACCTTTTCTGTAAGTTGAAGAATTTTAAACTCTTCTGTATTTTCTTTTCAAAAACAGCATGAATTGTTATAGAATATAGTAATCTTACTGGTCTATAGAATACGAAAATTAATTCCTCCCATCTAACTGTATTTTGGAGCCCTTATATCACCTCTTTCCACTGTCCTTATCTCCCACCCATCACGGTGTCTAGTGGCTAGTATGCCATTCTGTGCATCTCTGAAGTAATTTCTTTTAAGTTTTCCCAAATCTGTGAGAATATATTATTGGTATCCATCTTTGTGTGTCATGCTTACTTCACTTAACTTGATATCCTCCCGTTCCATTCATATGTAAATGGCAAGATCTCATTTTTTTGTACAGCTGAGTAATAATTTTTGTACATGTGTACTACATTTTCCTTGTACTAATTGGAGGGTGGTGGTATCTCATACTGGTTTTGATTTACATTTTCCTGATAATTAGTACTATTGAACTTTTTCATATGTTTATTAGCCATTTATATGTTTTCATCTGGGAAATATTCAGATCATTGGCTCATTTTTAAATCAGACTTTTTGATAGTTATTGAGTTGTTGGAGTCTTTTGTGTTTTGAATACTAATGTCTTTCCTCCCACTGAGCCGCTTCACTCTGTCAATTGCCTCCTTTGAAGCTTCTTAATTTGAAATAATCCCTTTTGTCAATTTTTACTTTAAGTTTATTTAAGAGGTGATGAGATCACAGATACAAGCAGGGTATTTCCGAGGTGTGGAGGATCAGGAGGGGAAAGGTGGATGAGAGGGAAATATTTCTGCCTTTCATCTTGTGTCCACATTGCCAGTTCTAATGTCTATTTTTATTCTTACGGCTTGTACTTTGGGGTCTCACCGTTAAAAAAATCTTCAGCTACACCTATGTCTTCTATCAGTTCTTAAAAAGAAATCTTGATTTCAGTAGGATATAAGTATTAAACTAGTTGCACATTTCTCCAATTACTAATTTCAAGCATACTATTAAATACTGTCGAGGCAAATTCCTTTCAGTGACCAAAGCCTAATTCAATCTTGTTTGAAAATTCAACTTCGTATTTGAATCAAAGCCATACATGTTTCTGTAATAGGCTTATGACACGAGAGACTTGGAAAGAAAACGAAGCGCTTGTTTTCCCTTCCCTAACCGTTCTTCACCTTCCTCTTCTCCCTCTTCAGAGTTAGAAATTAGAGAAGTGGAAAAAACACTATTTTTATTAGTTCTCATTGATTGTTCTCACTTCCCTGGTAAATACTAATTATTCATAGATATGTTCTGTATACCTAGCACCAAATGTGTGTGTATGTATGGGTGGGTGGGTGGGTGTGTCTAGGTAATGTCCAAATAGTCTCCTCTACCAGTTTCTTGACCATTCTCCCTCCCCCAACCCTTTTCCTGAATTCTTCCATTTTGGTAGTTGGTTGGTTAGTTGATTTCTGCTGAGGTTGCTGGCTTTATTTGTGCGTCTGGTTTAGTTGTTCTAGTGTGGATCTTCAGTATCCACATCAGTTTTTAAGATAGCCCATGTGATTCATATGTACAATAGGCTTAAGAACTACACTAAACTAGATATGCCCTGAAATGTGAAGATGTGCCTGAAATTTCAGATTAATGATGGTGCCCAGGAAATGCTTCTTAGTTCAAATGTTGAGTTTCTGTGGACATGGAAAATAAGCACAGAGAATATGCAGTACATGGTCCACAAACCAACAAAATATTAACTATTCCTCAACTCCCAGTATCTTTAGGAAAACAAGAAATGTTTCAGGTAATGCTTCACAGTCTGGTCCACGCAGTTGTCATCTCTTATTATTAAACTAAACATTTCCCAAAGCATAAGACCCTTTACTTGCTTTTCTTCTTGTCTGAAACAAGATTTCTCTGGATCTTTAGGTGACTTATTCCTTCTTCTTTAGATTCTAAGCTTTTATGCAATGTCCTCACAGAAGGAGTCATCCCAGCAAAAGCAAGGCTCTCCTGTTTTCTCCTGCCACATCTCTCCATCTCTTTACCCCAAAACCTCATTACAATATCCATGATTTTAGTTTTTACTTTATTTATTAATAGTTATTATCTCTCTCTAATTCCAAGATTCAAGTTCTGTGAATATTAAGTCATCTATTTTATTCTTGGAGTAAAAATTGGATGTTTAATAAATACCATAAATGACTAGGAGAAAAAAAGTTGGCAAAAACACCTAATTTATGTTGGTTTCAGGCTAGCCTTGGACCTGGCTGAGGCATCCCTTAAGTAAGTGATAAGATCATAAAAGCACATCTGTCACGGCTAATGCTTGGCCTGCTCTAGAGTTATCATTTTGAAGAGGAAATGTGACCAATGGACACCCCTGACTAAAACCCTGCAGTAGCTGACCACATAACATGGAAGGACCTTAGGGTTCAAGTATGTTCATTTCTTGTGCCTGCTGTAACAAATTCTCACAAATCAAGTGGCTTACAACTACGCAGATTTATTCTGCTGATCAGTCTCTCAGAAGTTCAAAATGAACCTTATGGGTCTAGAATTCAGGAACTGGCAGGGCTGTGCTACTTCCAGAAGCCTGAAAGAAGATCCATTTCTTCCCTTCTCTTGCCTACTGGAGACTACTTTTATTGCTTAGCACATAACCCCCGCTTCCATCTTCCGGGTGGCTCATTCTAACATTGTGTGTTTATGTCTCCCCTACCGTGATCCTCTTTTATTTAATGTGGTTATTCTTATTGCAAAGTCAGATTTACAGAGAGAAGGAAAGCCAGAAAAATCTTCTGCCCACTGATTCACTACCTAAGTGACCACAACTGCCAGAACTGAGACAATCCAAAGCCAGGAGCCAGGAGTTTCTTCCTGGTCTCCCATGAGGGTACAGGATCCCAAGACTTTGGGCCATCCTCTACTGCTTTCTCAGGCCACAGCAGGGAGTTGAATGGAAACTGGAGCAGCTGGAACATGAACTGACTCCCACATAGGATCCCAACACATAAGGCGAGGATTTAGACACCAGGCTATTGCGCTGGGCAATAACATTGAGTCCACTCTCATGATCAAACATGGTCTCTCAGTCTCAAGATCTTTGAAATAGTCACATACACAAAATCCCAGAGCACTGATATGCTTCCAGGATTAGAACATGGGAGTCTTTGGGAGCCATTCTTCAGCCTGTCTTAGTTATCTCCTGCCTATCTTTCTTACTTTGCCTCTTGGTATGCTTACTCAGGCCAGTTCTTTCTGTAAGTTACTGGTCTTTGCATGTACTATTCCTTGTCTGACTAAATCCCTACTAATCCCTCAAGACTAGCCTCAGACATCACGTTTTGTGGGAAGGCATCCTCCTACAAGCCAGAATATAGTTCATCTCTCAATGCCTGTCACATCTTATGCTTTCCCTTGTCACCATACTGTCTGGTAGTTAACTTGATTTATCTGAGTCAACTATAGCCTCTAAAGCATTCTGGCATGGAGAACTATAACTTACCAGAGCTTGTGCCTTTTGATAGACACTGTCTACACAAATTAGTCAAAATTTAATCATAAATGAAAGAACTGAATCCAAGAACCAGTTAACCTATTAGTGTGTGATGGTTGTCGGTTCTTTTGTTTCCCCAATGCTGTTGAAGGCAGCGAACTGTGAGACCGGTCTGTTGAGAAGAGCAGGCACCGCATCCCTCAGAGAGCAGCACATCTGGGCAGCCACGTGTAGGGAGTCGGTTGCCCCCTCCACCCACAGTTGCTGTCCCAGCTGCACACTCAACCACTGTAACCACAGAAGTGGGGAAACAAAGAATCGAGTGGGAGGGAGAGAATTTTCCAAAGCTTCAATTTCTCTGATGATTATCTGTATTAAATATTAGTGATGTATTCAGTTTATTTTAGATCTGCACTGAAACCTACCCTAACGTCTGAGTGGTGATGGCTGGTGGCATTTGTGTGTAGCTTTAGTGACCTAGTGAAGCTGAAGGACCCATTAACGCTCTTCAGGACTTTGGCAAAAACCAAATGTGAAGAGCACAACATGCTAAGCCCCTGAGGGTTGAAAAATAAAGTTCAAATGATGAATTCTGCTAAAAACCATGCCTGAATCTAGAAGGCCCCTTCACTGTGAATTATTACAGATAAAATCCCTCTGCCTTGGTAAAGATTTCTCTCCAAGAAGGCAAAAAGAACTTGAGGAGACTTAGAGCCATTTTTCTGGATTTTGTTTAGAAAGACAAATATAGTTGCTGCAAACTGTTTGCTGGACTAATCATTGGACATAAATGTCAGAATCATCAGGAAGTTTTAACATCAATCACTCACAGCCTGAGATATTTTAAACCTTAAGGAATTATTCGTTTGATTAGCTAGAGGTCCAGTAAATGCTGTAGTCTAAGACTGTAATCATACTGTAAAATTCAATTTTATATAATAGCAAGATTTCATGAATGTAAGTTCAATGTAAATTTGAATGATGCTTAAGATGCTCTTGTTTTTCAAAGAATTGTTTTACCTATTTGCCTATTTGTTTGTTTTTTATGTGGAAGTAGATTAATAATGGAGAGGGACAGAGAAGAACAGAGTCTTCCAGCTCCTGATTCACTCCCCAAATGGCCTCAATGGCCAGGGTTTGTTTAAGCCAAAGTCAGGAGGTCAAAACTCCAACTGGGTCACCCATGTGGTGACAGGGGCTCAAGTACTTGGACCATCCTCTCCTGCTTTCCCAGGTGCATTAGCAGAAAGCTATATTGGAATTGGAGTACACAGAACTTAAACTGGCACCTCAACAGGATTCAGAGTCACTACCTGTGGCCAGACCTGATGCACCAACATCTTGGCCCAATGATTTTATTATTTTAAAGAATTTTGTGGAATGATAATGGGATATAAGCCAGGGTTATGTTCAATAGTGGAATATTTAAGGTACTCCATTAAATTGAGCTGTGGTTATGCAACAATGTGGAGGAATCCACCATGGTGGGAGGGTTTGGGGAGGGGTGGGGAGAACCCAAGTATCTATGTAACCGTGTCACATAATACAATGTAATTAATGAAGTTAAATAATAAATAATTTAAAAAAAATTTAAGGATAAAATAAATTCTACTGTCACCAGATTTACATTTATTCTAGAAATGCTGAGAAATGCAAATAGACAAGAAAACAAAATAAGACACATTATTAAGAGGAAACCAGATTCAGTAGTTGAAATTATTAAGTAATTTGGAAAACACACGAGGATCAATAAAGCCACTAAAAGATACACAGACTTTATAAAAACTTTGACTTATAACAGTTTTATGATTTTTCTCTGTATAAACCCTTTTTGAGGTGCTGGTACCATTGGGTAGCAGGCTAAGCCTCTGCCTGCAGTGCTGGTGTCCCATGTGGGCACTGAGTCTTGTCCTGACTACTCCACTTTGAATCCAGCCAGCCCCCTGCTCATGGCTGGGAAAAGTAGCAGAGAATGGCTCAAGTCTTTGGATCCCTAGACCCAGGTGGGAGATCCAGATGAAGTTCCTAGCTTGGCTATTGTAGCCATTTGGGGAGTGAACCAGTGAATGGAAGAGTTTTTTGTCTCTCCTCTCTGTAACTCTGCCTTTCAAATTAAAAACAAAGTATTTTTTAAATGCTTCTTCATCTTTAATATTAAGTGAATATTTGCTTATCCCCCTGAGATTCAATAAAAACATAAACATAAATGTAGATATATAATATCATAATTAAAATACAGCACTGTTTAATTTCACTTCTAGAAAGTAATCATGTTTAATAACTAATACATACTCTCCCTTGTTCTTTCTGTATCTATGATGCTATCGCAAATAAAAAATAAATGTTTGTTAGTCGTCTGCACAATTCCAGAGAAGAAATAATTAAGGAAAGAGCATATATCTGAAAATAAATCTACCATACAACTCAGCCATTCTACCCCTGGGAATATATCCAAAAGAAATGAAAACTACTTGTTTATAGCAGAACAACAAACAACAGCTAAGTTATGAAACCAACCCACACTCCCATCAGCTGATACCTGCATAAAGAACACATGACACATATACTCTATGGAATACTACTCAGCCATAAAAATGAATGAAATATTGTTTGCAACAAATGGACCCAGCTGGAAACATGTTTAGTGAGATAAGCCAGTCCCCAAAAGATAAATATCAGATATTCCCCTAACTCTGTGACAACTAATATACAGAGCAAAAGAAACATACTCTGTTTGTAAGTGAAATCAGCCCACTGGGAATGGCTGTACAAAGCAAGAGTCTATACTCCTGAGTGAGTAGAATTTTCATTTTAGTTTACCTTTATTATGAGCAATCTTAATTTTTTTCGCCTTCCTCTACCTGCTATGACAAGATACCTTTAATTAACAAAAAGTAAAGCTTGCTTCTGTGAAGTAAATGAACATGATATTGTAATAATTTGAGGGAAACTAATGGGAGATATGGAGAAGAGGGAGGAGAGCAAGTAGCACCCCTACACTTCTAAACCTGTATCATGAAAACTGAAATTTTATATGAATTTAAAGTAAGAATAAAGAAGAGTGACTATTAGTACTTTTAAAATTTGTTTCAGCAGAAACAATCAAATGTACAAAAAAGGATCTGTTTGTCCAGATCTATGTAATTTTTAAAATGTCATCCCTTTTTTGTGAGGAAGGACTGGGTTATTCAGTAAATAAGATTGAAACAATGTTCTAGTTTTTTCCTGCAAATAAATAAATGATTTCTCATTCAAAAATCAACCCTGTGTAGATTACACATATAAATTATTTTTAAATGAAAGCAGCTCTGCTTGAAGGTATGGATGAGATATGCTTTTTGGATGTGGAAAAACATTGCTCAATAAGAGGGAAAGATAAAAATGCATGAAAAGAGAAAGATTAATGCATATGACTATATATAATCCAGAATGTGAGCATTCTTTAGTTCATTCTGAAAGCATTTTAAAAACATTTAGAAAAACTATGACAAGCTATTATTCATAACACCCCAAACAAGCTACAAGTCAATCAGCAATAGATGAAAAACCCAACACGGAAATGAGCAAAACATAACAAAAGACTCACAGAAGAAACTAAACTGACCTTAAACATCCACACAAAAAACACTCAATCTCATTCCAAATCAAAACATACCAGATTAAATAAATGTGATAAATGTTTTGCATTTTAAATTGTGAATACTTTTTAAAATTTCTAAATTTTACTGCTGGGAAAGGTATGACAAACTGAACTTTCTCATTTATTCTTGATCGAAGTTTAACTTGGCACAAATGTTTAAATGTGTAATTTGGAAATGCATAGCAAAAAATTCAATTTGTGTCCCCAAGAAATCTATTCCTTTTAGTGAAACAATATTTATAACTGTATATCAAATAATATGATAGTCACACAAAATTTTCACACGCTATGTTAATTTCCATAAATAAGAAAAAGCCTGTGATATTTGTCCTTTGTGTCTGGTTTGTTTTGCTTAGCATCATGGTCCCCATTCCATCCATTTTGCTGCAGACATTGTGATTTCATTCCTTTTTGTGTCTGAATAATATTCCATCATGCATATAAATCACATTCTTTATCCAATCATGTCATTGCACATCTAAGCTGATTCCACACCTTTGCTATTGTAATTCAGACTTTGATAAACATGGTGGTGTAGCAACTCTTTCATATGCTAATTTTATTTCCTTTAGACATATTCCAGAAGTGGAATAGTTGGGTCAAATGATAGATGCACTTTTAGATTTGAAGAATCTCCACGCTGTTTTCATTAATGGTTGTACTCATTTGAATACCAACCAAAAATCAAAAAGTAACAAATCTTGCCAAGGTTGTGGAGAAAGGGTCCCCTAATACACTGTTAATGAGAAACCCCATTTTAAGAATTTTCTACCAAGGCATTCTCCTAAAGAATCAAAAGTATGTATATTTAAAATCAGTGCAGTATCACTTTTACTCAAGAAAAATTATAAATCTAAATAAGTGATCAGATCTCTATGCTATAGAATATTAACAAAGTTATTAAACCAGTATTGTTTTTGCAATATATATTAACAAAGTGTCTGTGCTTTTTTTTGTCCAACGCTACTAGCAAGAGGAAATGCTCTAAAAGCCACCACTGCTCTGTTACTCTTTTCCTTCTAGTTTCCAGGAGGAGAAAATACCAGAGTGGACAATATACTTCTTGTTACTCTCATCCCAACTAACCACACCAACTCAGGAGCTATAAGCAACATTTATTCTCATACACCAAAGGTGAACAGTCTAGGTGTAGCTCTGCTGAATGGTTTTGCTACTCTCGCTTAGGATGTTTCCGGCATCTGGAAATAGAGAGAAATCATTTGAATCTAACTACATGTGCCTCAGTTCCATGAGTTCTATCTTTCTCCTGGTTTGTTCTTTTCACAGGACAAGCAAAAAACTTCAAGTCTGATTTCAAAAGTTTTACCGCATTCTATTGGCCAAGTAGATCACATGACAAATCAGAATCAATGAGTCAATGAGGACTCTATTGTGTGACTCGGGGAAGGTATGAAGAGTCAAGTCTTCAACACAAACGCACTTAACCAGACTTCAAGACAGCACAGGTCCTGTTCAATTTCTGTGAAAACACAGATATTATTCCTGTGTGATGAGGGCTTCCTCTTCCATCCATACAGCAGCCAGACCACAACTATTTCTTCCACTACATAGTAAAATGACTTTTGTCTAGATCTATACTGGGAAACTCTGGAAAAGAAAAAAGGTGATTGGGCTGTTGAAGAATTTCAATGTTTATGGATTTTTTAATCTGGTAACAAAGATGTTACTTTCTATCCTTCCAGAGACTGTTAGATTATAAAGAAGGAGGAGGATGAGAAGGCGTGGAAGAGGAAGAAGAGAAGGGAAAAGAAGGGAAGGGAAGGGAAAGAAGGAAAGGAGAGAGGGAGGAAAAAGAGAGGAAAGAAGAGAGAAAAAGGAAATACAACATACTCCTCTCCTAAACATGAAATGGAAGTTTTTACCTTTAATATGATTGACCTAACTGGTATTGTATACGTGTAGAGGAACCGGTGATAGCCGCTATAAGAATGCTATGCACTGATGGGCAGTAGTTCACCCTCTCCGAAAGTGGAGGGGGAATGGGAACCTGGGCCCTAGTAGTGAGTAGAAAGAATGAAGAAAATCAAGGATGTTGGAGAATCAATCAAAAATGTGGATGATTTGAGTGTCTCCCAAGTGGTCCAGGTGTTGGGGATATGATCCTTAGCATGGAAGCTGGAAGATGGCATGGAACATTTGTAAGAGGTTGGTCTTAGTGGGAAGTCCTTACACCTTTCCAGGCTGCTTTGCTTCAGAAGGGATTAAGATCATTCTCCCAAGCAGGACAGTTTCAAATGGTCCCTGATGGCTGATTGGAATCCACTTCTTCCCACAGATGCCACAGGCACTGCTGCCCACAAGGAAATGATACAGTCGACAAAGCAGTGTACACTTTGTGATTTTCCCTTTTCGCTTAGAGAACTGTGAGCTAATATCCCTTTTCTGTCCATAGGCAGCCTGTATCTGGTGTTTCAATATGATAACGGCTTATACATCTTGCCTCTTCATAATGCAGGGAACTAAAGTTCTTGGATTTCTAGTCCAGGCAGCTGGAAGACTACATACTGAGATTCTAAAACCAGAAGCATGTTGGATCTAAACTGAAGATGGGGTAGGGCTAATGGATAACAGGAAACAAATGGTGGCTTTTATTTTGTCCAGTTTTAAAATGAACAACAACAACATCTAACAATGTCTGTCATTATGGACTCCTGGAAATTAAGGGGAAAATTTTTTAAAGTAAGACTTTCTGTTATGCACACTTTGGCAAACTGACATGATACATTAGATCTAATATATTAATCATGTTCTGATTTTAAAACTCTACTTAATTATAAGCTTTTCCTACAAAATCTATCCTTAGTCATATTCTACTTTAAACTTTCAGTTTATTTTACTTGAAAACTCATAAGTGTCCTCATGATTTATTAACTCCTATTAATTATGTTAATAATTACCTTCAGAGGAAATCCAGTTAAATTCTGATTTAATTTTCCCCCTTGATGTGAAAATGGAAAAGTATCTGATTTTTACACTAAGCTCATTGGAATTATGTTAACACATACTCCAAATTACATGGTAGTAAGAAAGACCTCAAAGAAATATTAAAATTATATTGAGATAGGAGTTTGGTGGAAAAGTTATGATGCCGCCTGGGATGCCTTGCACCCCATATCAGCGTGCCCAGGTTCAAATCTCAGAAATGTCCCCAACTCCATCTTTCTGAACACGTGCAGAACTGAAATAGTCAGTCACCACCACCCACTTGAGAGACCCGGATTGAATTACTCTTGGCCTGTCCTAGACCCAGTTGTTCTAGGTATTTGGGGAGTGAACCAGTGAGTGGAAGATGTGTGGGGGATATTCTCTCTCTCTCTCTCTCTCTCTCTCTCTCCCTCATACCTCTCAAAAAAATAATTCTCTTCTGAAAAACTGAAATTATTGCAATAATTTATATGCAATGAATTAGGTAACAGAATATTATAGATTGAGTGACATACAAAGCAGAAACGCATTTCTCACAGTTCTGGAAGCTTGGGAGTCCCAGACAAAGGCACTGGCAGAAATGGTACGTGGAGAGGGTCCATTTCCTAGTTGACCCCTTGTTGTGCCCTCACATGATAGTAAGGGGTGAAAATGTTCTCTTGAGCTGGTTTCATGAAGCCATTAATCCCATCTGTGAGGGCTCTGACCTGATCATCTACTCACACCCCAAAAGTCATTACTTCAAGGGTTAGGAGGAATTGACCATAGCAAGAGGTATCTGAGGATAAAAGTACCTAAAGATATAAATATCATCCCCAGGAAGGTGAGACTGGACAGATCCTGAACTAGTTCACTAACATATCATTAATAAATCTGAAGTGAAGAATGTGGTCTTCCTATAAGCAGCTACCAAACTATAACTCACTGGACAAGAACAAAGAAAATATCTTTGTTAAAGACATTTATAGAAAAATAAGAGTATTATTGCCTCACTGGCAAGATGAATGTATTTATCTGTCAGTCTAGTTTAATTAAATGCTTTTACCATTATATTTCTTATCCTGATTCCAATGGCCAAATAACTGCATAATTATAATTAGTCCTTCAACAAGAATTATTCCTCTAGGGCAAAAATGTTCTTATTTACCAAAATGGATGAATAATTTAGTTCCAGTACATGTGACAGGACATGGTGTCCAGTCTCTCACAGAAAGCCCCTAACCGGACCTGGATGGGAGAGTCCTAGGTTCCAGGCCCCCAGGGGCTTGTATCACAATATTCAAAGCCTGTATTAAAAATCGTTATCATATGCAACTAAGTAAATGATGTTGTTGGTTGCTGACATGGCTAAAGATAGAGACCTCAGCTCTTTATATCTGTTTCCTGTATGACCAGCTGAGACCCCCGACAAGTCAGCATGATAAAGTATAAGTATATAAGGACCATGACTTCCAAGAACATAGACAGCAAGTTCCTCAGATTGTGTGCTCTCCTCCCACCGAACAGACTGCCACTGATGAGATGTTTTCTTACAAGGACTACACTCTCCAATCCCCTTGCACTTCTGGATGATCATGTGACCACTTATGACAATTCCAGGCCCAAGCTCTCCAGATAGATTACCCATCGTCTCAATACCTTCCTTCTTTTCAGTCACATGGACATCTTGGAGAAAAGTAGCATGAAAAGATATGCTAAACTGTTACTATGAACAGTTTATATGAAATGCTGTCTTAGGAGGAAAAAACAAATATAGCGGTAGTTAAGCTTTTACGTTTCTGAGGATTTACTTGTTTTAGTAGTTATCATCACTCTAACATACCTTGTGCATATGTCTGTATGGCTCAGCAGTGTCTGAGAATACACTACTAAACACATTCCTTTACTATGAGCTAAGCTATCCTTCTCTCACATCCTAAAACCTAGATCTTTGATCAGATCAGGAAACATGGGAACTATACTCTCTGTAGTATATCAGTGAGTTAGCTTTCTAGTTTTAACATCGATTGCCATGACTTTGCTCAAGATAGGTCTCTTAAAAAGTAAGCTATCTTGGACAGGCTGATAGATTTAATATTTAAGGTTCAGAGCCATAAGACTCAAGTCTTTTTCGGCTGGATGTACTCTTGCTCACTTATGCATGTCCGGGAGGTATGTATATATACTTTCACATTTGTTCACACACTTATGACTTTAAAGACAAGGAGGCGATAGCCTAGTGGTCAAAAATAACAAGCTATGATGTCAATCATATGTTGGGGAACAAGCAAGACAAAGTACACTGGAAACATGTAAGTTGATATTTCTTCACCTGTTTTTACTCAAAGATAGGAATCTCTATTTCTGATTCAACATCCTGCTATATGCCTGAGAAAGTTGCAAAAAACAAATGGTCCAAGTTTTGAACCCCTGCCACTCAGGTAGAAAACCTCTATGGAATTCCAGGCTCCAGATTTTGGCCTAGTTAAACCCCGACCATTGTGGCCATTCAGGAAGTGAACCAGCACAAGCAAGATCTTTCTCTCTCACCAATTATCACTCTGTCCTCCAAATACATTTTGAAATCTCTCTCAAATAAATATATATATACACATATATAGATATATATGCATATACAGATATAGATAGATATGGTATATATAGATATATACATACATGTGCATATATATAATGAAAAGTAAAAAGCAAAAAAGAATACAAGTCAAAAATATATGTCAAAAGTACATTTAATAAGCATCCTGAGCATTTTAACTTAACAGCACCACCTGCCATAAAGTATTCATTGCTTCCCCTTATGAACACAAGGCAGACTGGGACCCGTGACTCACTGCCCTTGGCCAGCGTCTTGAGGCAGGATTTCACCGCATTTTGCTAGCTCTGGAAAAGATCAAAAATCAGAATGTAGTATATGGCATTTATTGAATGTGTGTTGTTTTCACACTGTTGTAGAAAAGAAAAATTGCAAGTTGAGGACTGTCTTCACACAGAAAAAATAAATATACTCATGAAATGTTAGAGTTAAATATTCCTCTGAAATTTTTATTATCACCTTCTGCTACTGAGTTCTTACATAGTAAGTGAAGTCAATGCGTGGATGTAGAGAAGCAATTAGATTTACAACTAGAAGAGGAATATCTTTAACAGAAAATACATTTTTTTGACCTAGGAGCCACTTTCCAATCTCACATTATAGTTTCCTGTTTTCTTTTATTTCCTTTCTTCCTTCCTTTCTTACTAATCAAAGCATACAGCTTCAGGCTTTTACGGAGATGAACATATTCCAGGTTAACTCAGTGGGATAACTAAAGATCTACTGCTTCGAAATTTCCAAATCTTCCAGAAAGCAGAGTTGACACCTTATCAAAATCTAAAAAAATCTTCTTTCAAACTCATTCCATTTTCTGAAAGTTTCTGATTTGCAAAAGAATGAATAAGGTCAAGTCATAATCTCCAGGATGTTGTCATCATCAAAATGAAATAAGCATCAGTGTCAACAGAAGCACTAACACCTGCATAGTAGTTCAAAAAGTCTTCTTGGGAAATCTGAGAGAGAGAAAGGCAAGGAAAGAAAGAAGGAAATGATGTCAAAATCCGTGAGTCATGAAGTCATCCTAGAGTGTTTTACATCCTCCCTGGGCCAGTTTCTATTGAGTCTGATTTGCCATAGGCAATCAAGCAAGTGCATCAAGTTGGTCTGCAAGAGCCCAGCTGGCCAACTCCTTCAGAGGGTGACAGTAGAAAGGAGAGATAGATGAAGACTTACCTGCCCACTGGCCAGCCATAGTCCCCCACATCCAGCAGTTTGTGAAGTTGGTAAGTTCTCCAAATGTATGTTCTACTATCCAACAAGGTAGCCCCTAGCCACATGCAGCTATTTTCATTTACACTAATCAAAATGAAAGGTAGAGTCAAATTCATTTCCTCAGTATACTTGCCATATTTCAATGACTCATGATCCATTATGTCTAGCAGCTGCCTTACTGGACAGCATGTATAGTGATGCAGCCATCATCATAGCTCTGCCCTACAGTTGTGATAATGTATAATTATCATTGTATCATGTATCATTGTGGTTATTATTAATACTTCAGCACAAAGTAATGTCTGACATACATGAAAATTAAGGAGCCCCTTAGGGAAAGGGAGTGCTATCCAACGTAATGACAAATCAAAGTAGGAAACAGAGACTGTGGTGGGTCAAAATATGTTGCCTGGCTTTTGATGGCAAAATGAAGAGTGACTAACCATAGAAAACTCTTCCAGTGTCTCATTTTGACTTGCATATATGTTACTCCATAGTTGGCGCTGCACATTCTGTGTTGAGCAGTGAAGTTAAGAACAAGCTATAATGTTAGTTAACTTCATGATGTTGTAAATTTCCATTTTTCTTCCTGTTGTTGAATTTATGTAGTGACTTTTCATTTGAGGGGAGGATATTCTGCCATTACTTTCAGATCAAAGATTGTCTCCCAATGAAACTGTTGCATTTATCTTGACAATAAGATGCTGGACTCTGCCTGGTCCATGCCTACAATGATTGAATTATGAGTATTTATGAGCTGTGCTACTGTAATAATATGGAGGGAATCAATATGGGGGGGAGGGTCTGGGGAGGAGTTGGGGGAATCCCAGAGTCTATGGAACTGTGTCATAAAATGAAATAATAAAAAAATCTAAAAAAATAACAAGCTATAAACAGCAGGAATCAGCCCCTGGCTTCCTTTATTTTCTCCTCCCTCTTGACCCCTCCTATTTGCCAGCAAATTGAGTAACATTATTCCCCTTAGCCCTAGAAGCAACCCCAAGAGGCTGGACATTCTGGGAACTTGCTGGGCCTGCTAGATGCGAGTAATCCTTGCCTGTAGGAAAAACAACATTAACTTTTCATTTGCTTTCTTGGATGTCAACATGATGGTTTATGAGTTATATCTGTTCTTTTTAGAACATGAGAGAATACAATATAACAACAAGGGACTTGCGTTGTCAATGAAGAGATTTCATCACTTATAGCAGAATCACATGCAAATGACACTTCTAATTGATCAAAAAGCACCATCAAGAAAATTAAGTTTTTGAGATAGTTGTCAGCTGTAAGAAGCATATTTGTTGAAACATTTTCAAACAGAAATACTAAGGCTAAATGTATTTTTATTAAAATAATTGTTAATCTTTAAATCATAAATTGGAGAAATTCTATTAAATTAAAACTATATTAGTGTTAAAAGCTTGATGTGATGAAAATCATAAACTTGATTAATTTTAATTAAACAATATCTGTATTATATCAAAATTAAGTTAAATATAACTTTTGTGCTCAAAACGTGTCAATTTCTAGTTCCTAAAAATGATAATCCCAACTATTTCCACTAAGATAAATTATTACTTCCAGTGTATATCCAGTGTAACAAAAGGTTTATGCATAGCTTTTTAGATAAAACATACTAAAGTTTGTATCATGAATATCATTAAATCAAGTTGAAATTTATATATGGGAACACCTTACTAGCTTGAGCTACAATTGTACAAAGAAGTATTATTAACCAATAGTTGACCTGAGACTTATTTAAAAGACTCGAAAATACTTCCTATGACTAGTACACTAACTACATCTTATATGCAAATAGGCATCTCCTAGTACTCACAAAACATAAATGGACCTAGGTAGGCACAGCCTTTACAATCTTCATTATGTTACTGAGTCACGTAGCAACTTCCCCTCTTTTTAAAATACAGATGAAATGTAAGTAAATTTTGAGTCATATCTTTTCAAAATCACCTTAGCTACTGGAACTCAGATTCGTAGGAATTTACTATACATACTTAGTAGCTTCAACGATAATTTAAGTAAATGGATTTTGAACAATATTACTAAATTAGATTTTTAGGCATGATTGTCAACTTCGTAAAATGGTACTTTTTCCATTTTCCTTGAAAACTGAAGGAATGTTCTGGGTTTAGTAAGATAAGGCCCGACGTCTGATAACTTTTCACCTTCTTGAGCACTTTATTCTTATCAGTGCAGAGGCACTGAGGGGTTCACTGCAGATGCCAGCCCCAGCACACCTGCCATTTTCCTCCAGTTTCAGGTCTCTTTTCTACAGCTCCCAGACCACTGATAGCCACTAGCTTGTGTGGCCTGAAAACCTCCAGCAGACCAGCTAAGTTAAAAACTTTCCAGCTGAAAATCAAGACGTCCCCAAATCAATACCATAGCTGAGTGCCAAATGTGAAGATCAGCAAATTCCGTTATGGAGGAAAGGGTGAAAAATCTAACATAAAAGAGAAAGACCATTACATTTTCCCATTTTCCCACTCTGGCGCATTACACTTTTCGGAGAGTTGCAAAGTGCTCATCAATGCTCCGGCAACCAGTTAATTGCTCCTACTGTCAATACCTTTCACTCTTGAGCAGTACTTTTTTTCCAGTATATTTTGCTGAGGGGAAAAAAAAAACACCTGACTTTGGCCAAGCAGGTGTGAGAATTAAAGAAGATGGTATTCTTAGAGAGGAAGGGCTGCTTCACCACAACTTGTCACCGCACCAACTGAGATGGCAAAAGCATTCTTCTCAGAATCCCGTTAACCATTTGCTTATGCTTGTCTCAACAGATTTCACCCATGATCTTTTTTGAACAAAGAGCTTTAAGAATGAGCTCAAGACATTATTAGAATAAAACACCTACCTCTGTCAAAGTTATGTGGTTTTCACAGAAATGACTTGAAAGGGTTAAGCCATGTAAGAAACACGGGCTATCACCAAGATCAATTACACGAGAACCAGCAACCCTGTAGGACCAACTCCACACCCTTGGCATCTTGGTCTTTCCATTGAGCCATAAGCATTTGGAGGATTTGAAACTTTCATTCAACAAGTTTTTCATTTAAACTAGCAGATAATTTCTAGGAAAGCAAGTTTCATGACCAATTTGGGAAACTGGAAGTTGTGGAAATTTTTTTTTTCATTCTGTGCTCCAAACAGATATGCATAAATCTGAAAAGGAATATTACACAGGGGGTGTTCACAGAATTTCTTGAAGCAGGAGTGGCAGCCCACCTACATACTACCCAAGAATACACTTGACTTATTTGATCTCTCCACCTGATTGAGTATCCACAGAATAGATTGTGTTTGTAGCTTAGTGAGAATGGAGTCATTGCCTGCTTTGTATTCTCATGCTCAAGGAGGCCAAGAGAATTGAAGAACCAAGATAAGTACCTATATCCAAGAATAGGACGGAAGTTGCTAGTATTGTCTTTATTACACATACACTCTATGTTCATGAAGTTCATCACATAGTTCCCTAACACAGAGCTATATGAAAGGCTCCCATGGTCCTGACTTCGGAGGCTGGAGGAGACTTGGGAAACGCAATGTTGCTGCTCATGCTTTCCCACCCCTCTCTACTCATATCTCCCACCAGCTGTGGATGGCCCGTGTGATCTGAAAGTCAGTGGATTTACTTGCAGTTATTCGTGTTCGCTGCTTTATCATCACAGCCCAGAAAGAATCATGTGGCCCAAGAAATAGCTCTTGATGGAATGTATTCCTACCCTCAAACTATGTGTGTCAAGCCAATTTGCAACCTACATGAGGGGTATCCAGCTTCACCCAGAGTGCCTCTCAAGTGCCATCTGGGCCAGAGAAGATTCTACCAAAACTTAGGTGGCTAAGAAAATCAGGTCCATTAACCCCTTGCCATTCTTGCATAGGCTTCTCCCTGGGGGAGTTAGGCACTCAGATTCATATTTTATGGGTGGTTTGTCCTGACAAAGCCTGGATCTCAGAATATTCATGTACATGTGTCCTGCTTCATAAAAAGCTGCTGATTTCATCCTCATTTCTTTGGCACATTCGCTTATTTGATTTCTTAGCTAGCGTCTAGAATCAGTGAGTGGTGCTACCAAAGGGTATTATGGACCTTTTTTTTTCTCCTGGTTCAAGTGCTTACTTTTAAAACTGCTTACTTTTAAAACAGAATAAGATTTTAAATGTTTAAGTTAAACAAGCAGAAAGTATCTGCATAAAATTCTCTTGTGACACATAGGTTATCTGAAATCAAATAGCTGTGCCCTGTGCCCCCATTAGGCAGGAAGTTCAGTGCCACTCGGGGTGACAAGGCTGATATCTACAACCCGTTGCCTACTCAGAATCACCTGCTTGCTCGACGGCCCCAATCAAGCAGGGGCATGAGTCATATTCAGAATCCATCAGTAAGCTCGAAACCCACCATGCGTAGGAAACAGGGGACCCCTCCTCAGAAACAATCTGAAAGGTACAGGGTGCAAAACACAAGGAGATGATGATTTCTTCGTCACTCCCAGAATCTCGAGACCCATAATCTCTATGCAGTCAAGGTAGTAAGTCCAACAGAAGGTCAGACTTGGAGAACTAAGTGTGAAAATAAAGTTGCTCCTCGTGATTCAAGAATGTGTTTATCGTCAGAAAAGTTCCTCGCACCCATCTTCAAGAAACAGGGACCCTTCTCCAATCTGTCCCCAGGATGCAGGCAAGCTAAGCTGCTCTCCTTAGTGACTGCTGTAATTTGCATTTGACAGCATCAGGTGTTGCAGTTTTGACCTCAACCCTTACAACTGTGGCATAAAAAGTAAGTAGATGTAAAACATGAAAAGTGTATTGGTCCTCTAAAAATCTTAAAGGAAACCATTAACCTAACCTGGGGCCCCCAAAACATGGAATGAATATACCCAGGCCAGAGGTAGCAAAAAGAAGGGCTTCCCTTAAACACAAGGTGTGTGGTCATTACCTCCAGCACCCACCACCAGGGCTTAGTCCCTGTGGTTTTAACTCTAGCTACAGTCACGGAGTACAAAGAGGAAGAGCTGTGCCTTCAGCATCTCTCTTCCAGCACTTTGGGCTGCCTTTCACAAGATTTCCACACAACCAAAACAGGAAGCCAGAGCTCAATGGAGGGGGAGGGGGAGTTCTGCGTCTAGAAGAGGGAAAGTCAACATTAGAGAATGCCTAGGACACTCATCTTTGTCACACCCATTTTCTGTCCTAGTGGGAGCTTCAGTGACTCGCTGACCATAGGGAAGAGCGTTTGCCTGCTGAGGCCCCTCTGACACAGTTTGTCCACCCATAGAGGAATGTTTGAGAAAACAGCCCAGATTCAAAATTTTAATAACAGCAATCCCCTGGAAGTCATGGACCAACCCTTGTGACAGACTTCTAATGGGGGTGAGTATTTTATCAGAGTGCCAGGGCTGGAGCTCCAGCTGTGTGTTTTTTGTGTGACCATAGATGAAAAATAACATAAATTCCAGCTTCCTGCTGGTATGCACCCTAGACAGCAGGTGATAGTTTAAGGATTTGGGTCCCTGCCATTTGTGTGGTAGGTCTGGGTTAAGTTCTCCCTGTTGCAGGCATTTGGAAGGTAAATTCTCTCTCTCTCCCTCCCTCCCTCTCTCTCTCTCTCTCTCTCTCTCTCTTCCTTTCCCTCTCCCTCTCTCCCCTCACCTCACTTTCCCCTTTCAAATTAAAAATCAGCTAACCAAAAAATAACACGACTTTCCCCAAAATCCATTTGTTAAATCAAAGCTTTCTTAAACTCCAGCTCAAATTTTAGTTGCAGAAATTGAGGCTTATGCATAATATTGTTCTGGTCCCCAAATTAGGAACACTTTAAAATTCGCAGTCATGAAAATAGATGAACTCTCTCATCCAAAAATGTCTAGAAATGCACTAAATAAAGAGGTAAAGAAAAGTTGGAGCTGCATGATGAGGGATTATAATTAAAATAATCAAACTTTTGTTAATGGCCAAAGAAGAAGCTTAAAGTTGATTAGACAGCTACACATATCCACCACACTCGCTACTTCTAGGAACTGTAATAGTTGCCATTGTATTTAATCTATATTTCAGAGCTAAGGAAACAGCTTCAGAGGAGACAAGTTTGCGATTGTCTGTTCAGTGTCTTTATTTGTTTCCTTTTCTCAGTCCCAGAAAATGCAGTGTTAACATAAGAAGAAACACTGATGGATGTGAAAGAATGAACTCAGTTTCTGAGCTGAGGTTTAAACATGTGGAGTCACGCAGCTGTCCCCAAGGCCTTGTCCCTGGGATCATGTGTTTAGAGCTTCCAGGCAGTTCTCATCATGACTATGAAGTATACATCAGTGTCAATGGATGCACTTACACCTGCGTAGTAGTTCATAAATTCCTCAGGGGTCACCTGCAGCAGAAACGTTAGAAACAAAGGAAAACTTGATGTCTTATTGCTTCAATGGAAGCCCATCTTGTGTACCTGTAAATAAAAGGACTTTTTGAAGGGGTTTGGGAAGGATGGGTCATAGCTGAGAAATAAATCTAAAACAAGAGGGGAAAAATGAAGCTGAAGTGGGCAGAGAAATTGGCACAGGGAAAGAGAGGATGAAAGCCTGGAAAATGTCCCAAGCAACCTAAATGCAAAGTGAGAGCAGGTGTATCACGAGAGCCCATCAGTTCTGGTAAGTGAGACTGAAATGCAGAGTAAAGAACCCATGTTCTTGAACTGGAGTTAAAGTCATCTCTCTGTGACACACAAGAATCAACATGCCATGTCCTGTGCCAGGGTAAGAAACGCTTCACCTCTCACCAAGCGTAGTTCCATCCTGCAGACAAAGGAAGAGGTTACCAGTCAGACACGCTGGGCTTCATGCTTTTCCAACATACAAATAGTCTATGTACTAATAGCGTAGAGTGAGCCAAACTATCTTCTGGCCCCACCTGTCCCTGTCCAAGAATCTGCTTAGATGGGAGGGCACACACTAATGACAACTGTTTGGGAAATTCATTGTTCTCTAGCTAGCCCTCAATTTTCAGTGTTCAAGAGGGATTAAAACCATCACAAGACGGGAAATCCATAGGTAATTCAAAACCTCTTGCTAGTTCATAACAACAATCTCTTCTTACCATATCTTCGGGGGTATGCCTGATGCTTCTAAGAATCATAGAACCTGGTGGATCTATTTTTTGGCTGCTTTGTTGTTGTTGAAATTATGTGAACAGAAAAAAACAAAGGTAGAGGATCCATATTTCTCTCCCTTGCACCTCTCTCAAAACCAATTAAAAGCACTGGGCTTAATATATAGTTTAGGTTGCTCATCCATGGTCTGTAAATACAATAATCAAAATATGATGGCCTAATTATACTCTTTATTTAAAAAATTACCACAAATTTTCACTGCATCAACAATTCCTCGTGCATTTAGGATATGATTCAATGTATGAAACTTTGACTTGCACAAAAATAGACATTTTTATTATGTTGCATAAAGATCTCTGTAGTGTGATGTCCAGTTGATAAATGCTCAGCAAATGCTGCCCAGATTCAATAGCATGCTAATT
Source organism: Ochotona princeps (assembly GCF_030435755.1). Taxonomy (NCBI): domain Eukaryota; kingdom Metazoa; phylum Chordata; class Mammalia; order Lagomorpha; family Ochotonidae; genus Ochotona; species Ochotona princeps. Next base: position 22,273,390 of record NC_080854.1, on the reverse strand, counting down.
GAGGCTCATGTGCACCTTATACTCAATAATTAAGAACTCAAGTCTGATTCTTCAGAGTCTCACATATAAATATGTATAGGAGACACTTAACACACTTAATACGTAAATTCTGGTCTCCAACCCCCAAAGACTGACTATATGTTTCTGTAGTACAATCAGAAATCTGCATTATTAATATATTCCTCTCTCTCCACCATGATCTCAAACAATCAGACTTAGGTTTTGTTGCAGGGACTGTAATGTTCAGGTGACATCACATGCTGGAACTGCTCTTAATTCAATGATGTCTATGAGTCCTGGGGAGCTTCAAGCGGTTGATTAGATGTCACACAGGGAGGGGTGGAGACTTGAATCAGCTGAATCACAAGTAGCTGCCTTGAGCTGCGTTAGGGAAAGAGGCAGCTGAGGTTTCCCATGACGACGAGGAGGAACCACCTGCAGAAAGCACGACAAGACACCCTGGGATCCACAGACAGTTGGGTGAATTTGGGGAAACGGCAGTTGGCTATTTTTCCCCTGACATCTCAGAGATCAAAGGCACAGCAACACTGGAGCAAAACATGCAACTCTGTTACTTCTGTCCCCAAAGATGTGATGGCCCCACAGAATTTAAAACAGCCTTCTTTCGCCGACCTCCACAATCTCTCAGCCTGAAGAAGATGGGGAAAATGTCAACAGGAGGCCGAGAATTAACCCATGCCTCTTCCCCACCTCCTCCTAATACGTAGGTCTCATTGTAAAGTGTCACACAAAAGCAAAGGGGAAATTCCCTTCAGAATGGAAAAGCCTCTTCTTCCCCTGAGCACCCCCTCTTTCCGTCCACTGTCCTGCAAGTTTTTCCTGTATTGCAAAAGGACTGAGGTCACTCATGATGAGGTTCTGCTGCTGCTGACGTCAGTCATGAAGAGAACCCCATCTGCCATCTTCCAGACCTCAGAGCAGAACTGGCTCTGGCTTTACAAGCTCATGGATATCAGTTTGCCTGCACTGGAGTCCCAGCTCTGCTCTCAATTCTAAGTTCTAGCCAATGGGAGGCAGCAGCTGATGACGCAGCTGATGCCTAGCCCCAGCCTCCCACCTGAAAGCCCTGGATTAAGTTCCTGGCAACCTGGCTTCGGTCCAGCACAGCTCCAACCATCCTGGACATTTGGGCAATCAGTCAGCACATAGGTTCTATCTGTCTCTATCACTTTGCATTTCAAATAAGTAAAACCATCTTTACAGTCCATTTATGGTTGTGGGTAGAAGACACATGCTAATTCCATCTCAGCTCACATATGGTTATGAGGACACAATTCTTTACCAAGCTATGCACTTTTAATGGAAAGATAACAATTTAATGGAGATGGAGTGGTCACTTTTTATTCAAGCTAATCTCAAAGCATGGCAAATAATAAATTAGAGTGAATTCTGTTACCTGGTATTCTCTTTACCAAAAGCTGCCTCTAAATGGCAAAGGCTCATTAACATGGATGTAAATTGCACTGGAACATTCAGAAAGGTCTTGTGAGTTTACCACCCCACTAATAAAATGTTTGAATTATTGTTTCATTTTAAAGTTGAATATGTTTTACAGGATCTTGTACATGGGGATGTTTCTAGTTGAACCAGAGTGTTTTATCAAAATGCCACATCCTCTAGATAATGGATATCTATCTGAATATGAATTCCCTACCAGTGCAAGTGCATTTATAACAAATGTGTTAACAACGTGTTGAGATGTTTACGGTTTTGGACCTATTGTCCCTTTGCAGTCTCAAATGAGATAGAAAAAAAAACATTGCTTTCAATGAAGCCTTTTACTTACCAATCCATCTTTCTCATAAGGAGAATCAAAGTTGTCCAGAAATTTCCTGAATACTTGTTCCTCTGACCATTCTCCATTTTGGTACTTGGGGTGATGTTTTGCATTATATACTTCACGAAGGTCTTCAATGGTTATAACGCCATCTCCCGTCTTGTCTAACTTTCTAAAAGCTTGCATGATGACCTCTTTTCTGGCTCTAGACATTGGAGGCTAAAGGAATAGAAAAAATACATTTACACTTACTCAGCAGATGAACTTCTCTCACATCACATGTAATGAAGGATCATATTCCCTCAGTGACAGGAAATAATGCAATGTTGTATACTATTAAATTCTATGAGTACTATTTAATAGTTAATATTACATTTAATTTAATATACACTATTAAATTCTATACAATTAAATTCTACTGCCACAAAAACATCCGTGAAACTGAACCTGAGGTTCTACCCCAACTCCTCACAGTGCACTAATAACTTCTGAGGTCAAACCGTAAAATAACCAATGGAAACTCCTTGAGAGTTTATTTCAGCAAACACACTGATTCAAGGGGCTACTTACTCTTAAAGTGAGAAGAAATTCATTGAAGTCTATCACGCCATTTCCATCTTTATCAAACCTCCGGAAAAGCTCTTCTATCTCTTCCTTTTCCATGACCACAGCATAATCATTTAACCCTTTCACAAACTCTTTGAAATCAAGGGTTCGGTTATTATTGTCATCCATAATCCGAAATGCTCTGAAGAAAATACACACACAGAATTTCTTTTAAAAAGTCCTCACAGACCACAAGTATGAGGTTTAAGAAGCAATTTACACTTAAGGTTTTTCAAAGGAAAATACAGCTTCTTCTTGGTACCTTCCCTTCCAAAATTGGAAAACACACACACACACACAGAGTATCACTCTATGTACATAACATGAAACATGTTCCCAGTACCTGATTTGGCTAACAGACCCAAGGAATGCAAAATTTGGCTATTTCTCAATTAAAGGAATGCAGAAAACGTAGGCAGGTAAACCCAATTTATGCTGTTTTAATCTATGCGTTCTCTAAAACCTAACATAGATTGGATGCATTGTTTCTCCTATTTTCAACATATACCCACAAATCGCCCAAAATGGACAGACAGGTTGTTAGTACTTTGAAGCATACCTGATGATCTGTTATCAAGCCTAATCCCCTTCAAACACATGTTACACATAGCATTTTCTATGAAGAAATCATACACTCCTTCCTCCCTATTGTGTTCAATTGTGGTACTTAAGATGCTTCCATAAATCTCATTTTGCCCCATTGTGTTGACCACATGACCCCATCTGCACGATCACTTCCACTATCGCCAGGGCTGCCTCGAGAATTTTCTGATTTGTCAACAGTCTAGCATGTAGAAAAAGCTCTTAACTAAAATTCAGAAAAAAAAAAACTGGGCTTGCATTCCAATTCTACTACTAAAGCTAGCTATGTGACCTCAAGACTAACATGTAACCTCTGGGTCTCAGTTTTCCATGAAGGACTAGATAGGTTTATCTTAATTCCCTACCAATTGTAAGAAAAAATGTATCATCTCAATCAGAAGTTGTACTTTTCTTTACATGGGAAAAGATCAGCTCCTTACTCACCGGTATTTCACACATTATTTTAAAAACAAGAAAATGTACTTTGAGTAAGGGAGCCACATGGAGTAGAACACAGGCTTCATAGTGGCAAAAACCCTAACTGCTTGACTACTTTTTGATGTTCATTACATAGTTGTCACTCTATTAGTATTCGCTGCCTGCATGAATTAATGATTAAAATAACTAATGAACGCATAGCCATGCTACAGTAAGAAAACTGATTTTCTCATAAAACATTTGTAAAAACATTTGCTGAACATTTTTTTTAAAAAAATGTGAAATAAGTAATTCACTATTAAACCACTGGGGTAGGGGATTTGGTCTGGCAGTGGACAGCTTCAACCCATGCCAGAGCACCTGGGTTTGATTCCTGATTCCAGCAGCCTGTTAGTGCCAGGGTCATTTCTTGAGTAATTGGATTTCTACCACCCATGCAGGAGACCAGGATTGAGTTTCTGGCTCCCTCCTCGCATCCTGTTATGGGCATTTGGGGAGTGAATCCCCCGAAGATAAGAGTGTGTCCTTAAGCTGTTGCTCTTTTACTCACTCTGAAATAACTGAGTAAATATTTTAAAAGAACAATAGAAGGTCTAAACTGATTGGGCATCTACAGTGTGCCAAATACTGCTCTAAATCCTGTGAAGGGAAATTCAGAAGGAGCTAGACTTCATCTCCTCCCTAAGACGTTTCGAGCCAGAGGGAAGGAAGGACAGAGACAGGCAAGAAGAGGGAGAGAAACAAGAGCAAGTGCTGTTCAAAATCACAATTACAGAGAGACAAGATGCACTGCAGGTCAAAGCATATTTCAGAGGTGCTTGAGACGCCCTCCGAAGCTGCCGGAGGACTACTGCACGGGGAAATGTAACAGAACGAAAATGGAAAGTTGAGTTAGTGACAGAATATGGCCAGTTGTAAATATCCCTTAATTTGGGATTTTTAATGTATTTCTTGAGAGGAAGAGGGAGGGGGAGAGAGAGAGAAAAGAAAGAAGGAAGGAAAGGAGAGAGTGAGGGATGGAGGGAGAAGAGAAGGAAGGGAGGGAAGGAAAAAGGGGAATGAACCTCCACTGGTTACTCCGATGTGCCTGCAACAGTCCCTGACAGATGGAGACAGGAACCCAATCTATGTCTCACATCATTGGCAGGAGCCCAATTGCCTGACTCCTCACAACTGCCTCCCCTAGTCCACACGAATAGGAAGCTGGAATCAGGACCTGGCTGCAGGTACTGAACTCAGGGTACCCTAATACAGAATACAAACACCCCCCAACAATGTCTTAACCTCTATATCAAGTGCCCACCCTTATTTTGAATTTAAAAAATATTTTTAAATGGTTTTCCTGTGAAGTGACATCATCAAAATAAAAACTGGAAAGAACTCTAGCAATGGTAGATTACGTGAATTAACAAAATCCCCAGAAGCGAAGGAACCAATAAGAATATTTCATGGCAAGAGTTCAGGGGAAAGATATTCAGTGTCTGTAGGAAAGCAACTGAGATAAAAGTAAGAAAAGAGATTGCAACATATAATAGAAGCAGAGGAGCCAATTTGACAAGTTAATGAAGCGGATTCTAAAGTTTTCAACTGAAGGAAATGTGCAAGTTGGTGACAGCATTAAGGAGTAAGTGCTGCAGGAGAAGCTGTGTCTGTATCAGGGCCGGATGAATTTTTATTTAATTTTGGACAGTAAGCCAATGATGCAGAACTATTAATCAGGTACTTATTTAGTAGGGATCTAGTGTTGTTCCTGATAAAAGATACAAATTGCGAAATGAGTTTGGCACTCAGGAAGAGTTTTCAGTGCCAAGATGTGGTAAGGGACTGGGGAAATTTTTAACTAACTCAGGAGTGGACAAGATGCATGGTGAATTAAAGATGCTGGCAACAGCATCTTGGGAAATGCCTACATTTAGGAGGCAGCTGCAGACAAATACACAAGGGCGTATACTGCTGAAAGCCATCCAAATGTGATGTCAGAAATGACAATGTCAAGACAATAATAGAGGCACCCTGACCTTTGCCAGAATAAAGACTCAAGACAGAATGGAAAGTTTGTTCCAGGAGCCAACATTTCACAGGATGTTGGCAATCCTGGAGGTTGGCAGATGGTAGAATCCAACCTTCAAGGCTATCCTGCAAAAGCAGGATTTATGGGGGAAGGATAACAAACCAAGAGGGAAGAAGTATTCTCTGGGCCTGAAGGAGAGCATTAAACCTCAGGTGACCCTAAGGAGTAGAGGAGGAAGAGAAGGAGCAGAGATTTGGACAAGGCCAAGACTGTAAAGGAAACACAGGCCTCACAAAGCAACAGGCTGAGGGTGACATGGTGTCTATGGGCAGCAGTCAGGTTCATGGCAGAACTACTGCAGGTGCAGCGTGGGGACATGGCATAAAGAAATGGATCAGAAAAACGGAGCAGGCATGGGGTTTTCAGGGGGTTGCAAAGGCAACACAGTGGACCCAGAATGAGAGGCATCAATGCCATCATACTGAAAGAAAAGTGGGCACATCTTACCACTAGACTCTAACAACCTAACCCCCAGGGTCTCCATCCACCACAGCCCAAGCTTTGTGATAGAGTTGGGATTGGTCTGAGACTTGGAAATGCTCAAAAGGTGCTCTATTCCTTCCTTCTATTCCTCCCTCTATTTCCCAACACTCATCTTTCTGGGCCAGTGCAAAGTTCATTGACATGACTCTCACTCCTCTTAATCTAAGGCTTTCATGGGTTCTGGAGAAGGCTTAAAATGATTTAGCTATTTTTATTGGAAATGCAGATATACAGAGAGGAGACACAGGAAGAAAGATCTTCCATCTGCTAATTCACTCCGCAGACAGCCGCAAAGGCCAGAGCTGAGATGACCTGAAGCCAGAGCCAGGAGCTTCTTCTGGGTCTCCTACCTGGTGCAAGGTTTTAAGGAGTTGGGCCATTCTCCCTGTATTCCTCACCCAGGCTACAAGCATGGAGCTGGATGGGCAGTGGAGTGACCAGGATACAAACCAGTGCCCATATGGGATCCCAGTGCTCAAAGTGTTTAAGATCAGCCAATTGATCCATTACACCAAGCCCTGGAAAAGTCTTCTTCACCCACGAATCATCCAGAATATGTACAGGGCCTGGCCCACAGCAGACACTCACTAGGGTTTGCTGGAATGTGCAGAACTTGCCAGCTGGAGGCTCATCATCTCCCTTCACCTTGGATTTCTCAGGCCCGAGAAACTTGCACTGTGAGTACTCAGAACTGAATCCACCAGCTGGAAGACCTCCCACAGTCAGCGAGCTGTTAACTATCAATTGGGCAGTTCCAATGTTTATAGGAGTGAGCAAAACGTGACTGTCTTCAGGTAGAACTCCATATTCTGCAGTTACCACCAAATCATCACTCCTACAATCCTCTTCCTTCCCAATCCCAATTATCACAGCTACATGGAACATCTTCCTCATCATTTTTCTAGGTCTCTCTACTCGTTGCTCATGTGTCTCCCTTATGTAAGATTATCCCAGAAGCTTCTCTGTTCAACAGCACACATGGGCCTTGCTGAAATGGGATCTACGAACCTGAAAGAACTCTTCGTAACTCTGTACATTACAAACAAGGAAATGACATGCCCAAGATCACACAGCCAACACTGGCCTCACCCGGTCATGTCCAAGCTCTCTGCTATGTGTTATCTGGGTCCTACCTGCCAAGTCCTTTGATGCCAGCCGAACCCCTGGCCAGGCATTGCAGTCGGAGTCTTTCGATGGGATCAGTGGCCGTGGTGAGCTTTTTCTTGGCTTGAATTGCCATCTCTCGGTCATGGCGTGCTGTCCCCGCCATCTGCGAAGAGGAACCCACAGCGCAGTGATGCAATTCAGTCCTTGCCGTCAGTCTCTGGCTGGGCAGAGCGGCAGCAGCTGCACTAAGAAATATATTTACAACTGGCTCTGCCCTGACACTTCTCAGGCTCAGTCTCTCAGTCTCCAGGCGTTAAGTATGCCAACTCTGCACCTGGCACATTGATAACTTACTTACCCAGTCCTGAAGACACCTACTTTTTCCAAGCAGGACAAGATTTAAGACACACAGCCATTTCCCCAGGGAAATAATTTTTCTGAAGCCTTCCCCCCTCCATTGAAAAGAAGTCCAACCTTTTCATACTCCTTTTGAACTAATCTGATGTGTCTTTTTATTTCTATTTCTGCATATTCCTTTGGCCCTATGTTCTCCCCTCCCCTTTGAACCAAACATTGATTTTTATTGTGTCCATCTTGATAAAAATTTTCAACACTTGAGCCTTAACGATTCTTACTAGTAGCCAGTGTCTTTTTCTTGACTAACAGGTCAGTGCCCCATGAATACCTAACAAGGTGGAAGGGCAGAAAAACAAAACAACAAAAAGAAAAACATAGTAAGTAGATACTACCACCTGACAACTACATGTAAGACTATTTTCCCAATTTGTACTTTTGTGTTTTAAACATTCAAAAATAGCAGCAAAGGTAGGTGCAGAGACAGGCATCTCCCGAGTGTCATCAGAACGGACACACTGGCTCAAGGAGACTGCATTTTCTCAATTCACCCAACACAGAAACAGCTGGGCATTTCCTTTTGGGGTGATGAAAATATTTTTGGAATTTAACATAGTTGGTGGTTGAACAACATGATGAATGTACTATATGTTTTTTAATAATTAGTTTAAAGTTATATAATTCTCATTGATTTAGAGTCTATATTAATATAGCTAGATATAATTATTGTACTATGAAATAGATATATGCTTCAAAACTTCAGATTGTATAGGGCATATCCATACAATTTTCTGTAAATATAAATAAATTAAACTGTGTTCCCGGCACACAATCATCTTGGCAAAAAGGATTGCAATAAAAGCATGAAGTTTCTCCATGAGGTAGTTTCTTCTCATTAGTATTTCACAGATAAAGAAATGGGGGTGTGGAGAAATCTGATAAGGTGCACAGTTCATGCAATGACACGGTTCTTGGGAATTCACAAGTTAGGACTGCAAGACTCTTCAAGTTCTTCTACTGCCACCTCCTCTTGTTTCAGGTATGCTGACCAACCTAGTCTTTGTTGCTGTGACAAAAATACTGTGATCAGATAATAAATACCTGTGTACCTGACTCCTGGCTCTGGAGGCCAGCAAGTCCAACAGTTCAGAGCCAAGCCCCTCTTCCTGCAGCAAAGTGTGGCAGGAGGCTTCTTAGGATGCGACAGAGCAAGCCAGCTGCTCTTGCAAAGCCACCAGTGGCGTCAGGGCCCCTTCATAACATCACCTGAGCCTGATCACTCCCAAAGGCCACACCTCCAGCACCATTATCACATAAACCTGGGTATAAAAGCAGCAAGTGAGCTGTCGGGGGATGCAGTCAAGCCATCTTTCATTGGTAAAGGGCTGGCTCGGGACCCCAACTTAGGCTTCTGCAAGGCTAGCCCCACCAGCAACAATATGGGAAGTTGCATTGGTTATTATCACACAGTCATTCTGTTCAACAAATAACAAATATGCATTCTAAGCTATTTTCAAGGCACTGTGCTGGAACAGGATGTTAGAGTGTGAGGGATAACTCCAGAAATCAATCCTTGGAAAACCTGGCAACCTTAATAACTTTGAATCCTAAGTCCCCTATCTAAGACAAAACAGGAAATACGAAATATGCCATCCAGGATCTATAAAGAGTTCAAGGAACTCCATAACAACATAACAAATAGCCCAGCTGAGAAATGGGCAAATGACATGAACAGGAATTTTTCAAAGGATGAAATACAAGTGGCCAACAGACACATTAAACCAACACTCAGAGTCTCTAGTCATCAGAGAAATGCAAATAAAAACCACACTGCTTTCATCTCTGCACAGTTTCAATGGCTATCATTGAAAAATAAAAAAAAAACAATAAATGATGGCAAATATGTGGGGTAACAGGTGCCTTAACCCACTGTTAGTGGGAGTGTAAACTACTATAGCCACTATGGAGGACAGCTTGGCGACTCCTCAGAACTGTGAAAATAGATCTGCCATGTGATCCAACCATCCCACTCCTGGGAATTTACCCAAACACAATGAAATCAGCACATGAAAGAATTATCTGTACCCCCATGATTATTGCGGCTCAATTCACAATAACTAAGATATGGAATCAACCCAGATGCCCATTAATAGATGATTAGATAAAGAAATCTGTAATATATACACTATGGAATACTACTCAGCCTAGAAAAATAAATAAGAAGTCCAGAAAAAAAAAGATGGAATTGGCAATCACTAGGCTTAGTGAAATAAGCCAGTCCCAAAATACAAATAGTGTGGTTTTTCCTTGATCTGTGGTAACTAGTACACAGACAACAAAAAACGTAAACTATGTGAGTGAGATTGATATTTTGATGTTTGATTATTGCTTAGATCCTTTGTCTATACTCTTGAAAAATAACAGGGCTTTTTTTCCTACTTGTCATGTGTTGAAATCTTTAATGGATTGCTAAGTCTGTGATGTTAAAGAGAAATGAAAGTATGTTATTGTAAAAATTCTAAAAAGATAGAAGGAGAGGGTGGGGAACATGGGCTGGAGGGAGAGTATGGTGAGAAGTATCACTGTGCCCCTTAATCTATATTGTGAAATACGTGAAAATTGTTCACTTTATCTGAATAAAATGAGTTATAGCATTTTTTTAATCTAAAAAAAAAAGAAACTGGGGCTTTGGAGGAAGGCAGGAGTTTCTCAGGTTTGTACAGGCACAGGGTGAGGTCTGTTCCCGACATCACATGCACTGACATCATGAGTGTCCCTGGCTCCAAAAGACCTTCCCTGAGCGCTAAGGACTTGGTGACACACGGTGAGCTTCCAACCTGCCCTGCAAGGCCACGGAGGCTGTGCTGTGCATGCCCGTGTCCACAGCGCCACCGCGTGGTCGCTCTGCGTCTCCGCGTTTCACCTCGGTGGGCGTATGGCTTCAACAGACGTCTCAGAATCCAGTGTGTTCTGGTGCTGAGATAACTGGATGTGCACCCAAGAGAGAACAAAAGTTTACTACCTGGCAGAGAGAATGCAAACCCACAGCTGAGCCGTGACAAATCCCCAGAGATAGGCTGATGCTGCTTTGTAGGATGACTTTCTGAATAGATTTCAGAGGAAGTGGGATCCAAACGTTCGTCCTAATGAAGCGGCAGAGTGGAGTAGAAGAAGCACGCTGTGCATTTTAGAGAGCAGGTGCGCCAAGTGCTAAGCTGACAGGAAACAGAAAACAGTATAAAGAAACGGGTATGTTTCAGAAAGGTTGAAGAGCACAGGTATGAGAGGGGGCGTGGTGGAGTGACGAAGAACGAAGGGAATAAAAGAAAGAAGAAACTAGAAAATTGGGGAGGGGGGTTGGAAACAGAAAAGTTAGCAGATACCACAAAGCAAAGAACCACTGTGGTGTTTGGACTTTGTACTGAAAGCAATGGGAGACCACAAGGAGTCCATTGGGGTGCAGGGGGCGGATGGACAGGAGGATGAGACAGCCAACCAGAGGGAAGCACCACTTTTGGACATGAACAATGTGGAGGGGGGAGCCAAGGACATTCATGGTGGCAGCCTCAGAGCTGGCACCCCACTGCTGGCTCCTCACCTCATCCTAGTCAGTGAGTGCGTGGGAAGTGACGTGCATAGACCCACACCACACAAAGGCCTGGGGATCGGGGCACAGGCGAGGTGTGGTCCCTGTTCAGGCTACCTTGTAGCCTGGGGCTGCAAGCCCAGGGCTCAGCTTCACTGTCGCTACCAATGCCTGTAGAATGCTTGTAGAATGAAAATGAACGGACTATTCTCAATAGGGTTCAGCGGCAGATTTAAGCCAGCTTTTTTTCTCATTAAAATTTGTTTCAATGGGTCTCAAAATTCTATAACCGATTTCTGGTCAAGTTGTTTCCATGAAAAAGTATTGATTTTAAAAACTAATAACAAAACTGCTACACACACACACACACACACACAAATTGTCCACAAAACATTTTCCTTTCCTTCTGAAGGTTTTATGATGCATTGTAATCATTAACCAGTCTTTTACTATTGAACTTAATGGCCAATTGAGACAAACAGTTCTGAGCCCGTTCTTCCACCACTGAGTAAGACTGGGGCGGCAGGTGTTTGGGGCGAAGTTACTCAGCCCCGTAACTTCATGCTATTGGGTTGTCTTTGGTGCCCCCTAATGGCAGTAAACCGAACTACAGCTCGCTTGCTTACTCTCCTCTAACCATCACCTACCACTTCTCCAAGTCCACCCACTCCCCATTCCCACCCTAGGGATCCTAGCAGCAAACACCACAAGGCACCAGCCTCTTTGTTGCAAAATCCAAAGAAACTATCTCCCCGATCCCTCCTCTAAACTCGCTCCCGTTTTGGCTTCTCTGTTGCTACTCTGCTGGCTTCCTTGTTGTAGAAAAAGGCTGGTTGTTTGGAAAAGCCAAGGAGACAGGCAGGGCTACTCATCTCAGATAAACTTTAAAGAAAAGTAAAGTCAGGTCATGCTGAAGCGCAGAGGGAAGGGCAGAACTGGGTTGCAAGAAGGCTCATCAACAGCCATGCAGGGCGAGGGGGGAGTCAGTCTAGGAGGGAAAGCTCCTACCCCAGTAGGCTGGCTGGCCGTTCACTGGGGAGGTCAGATGGGGACTGTTCTCCACTCCTGTCCGCACTGCAGGGATGTTGAGATGCAGGCACCGTGCTCCCCAGGCACAGGAGGTCACGCAGCTCCCACCCTTCTGCAGAGCTGTTCTATTATCCCAAGTGCCTATCGCATCCCCCCTGAAGTCAGCAAAACCCATTTTCCCCACAGCCAGACCCTATAATGCTTTTTGCCTTAAGAACAATCGTTAAAATACCTGTGCTGTTCCATTAGCCTTTTTCAATAGCAAGAGACCTGGAGTTGCTTTAAGAGTTCCATGTGACTTTAAAACATTCTGCGATGTAGAGAGAAAACAGAAGAGTCGATACAGAGGGCAGGTAGCTATAGATCAAGCCAGTAGGACTTCCAGATAGTTCCAAGGACTGAAAAAACATATTCACTTTCTTTCAAGTGCTTAGCCACATCCAAGCTTTCCCTCTCTTGGCCAACTCAAGATTGATTCTGAGACCAGTCCCCAGTAATACAGTAAATTCTTAAAAATGTATGTCGTTTTGCCATCCATTTTCAAAACAAATGTAACCTTTCACTTTCTTCTTCCAGAAGTAGGCTTAAGTCATCCTTGGCACCGTTCTCACTTCTGTGCCCACTCCAAAGGACTCACGCCAGTCAGTGGCTACAGATGAAGCTTCCAGGCCGCTCCCGGCACACCGGGCACCTCACCTCCCTGTGGCTTGCACTGAGCAGATGATTTGGGGATTTGTTCATCAAAGACACCCACACCCTAGTCCCTTAAATGATGTCACAACAAATAATTCATGGGGGAAAACGGAATTTTAAAAGTGAACTTGTTTTGTACAAAACAATATTGAGACTCATGTAATTTTGTTCAACAAACATGTTTTTCCTGAATTTGCAGAAGATGTTCATATATACTGCTGGCTGCCCCGCCCCCTCTCTCAGCCTGACTCTTCATTCCTGCCATGTGTGACCTGGGGATGGATGAACCACTCACGTCTTATTCCACCCTTCTCACTGGGGAATCTGTAGGTAGAGACCTTTGAGCTTGCTGCTGATTGTGATTCTGTGCTTTAAAAATACATATTTTTTCGTTGCAAAGGCAGATTTGCAGAGAGGAGAGGGGGGAGACAGAAAGATCTTCTGTCCACTGATTCACTCCCCAAGTGGCCACAATGGCCAGAGCTGAGCCAATATGAAGCCAGGAGCTTATTCCAGGTCTCCCACATGGGTGTTGCTTTCCCAGACCACAAGCATGGAGCTGGATGGGAAGTGGAGTAGCGGGGATACGAACTGGTGTCCATGTGGGATGCCTGCACTTGGAGGTGGAGGACTAGCCAGCTGGGACAACATGCCAACCCCATGATTCTGTTTTAAATGTGTGTCTTCCTTCTGAAGATCCTGGATTTTCCAAGAGATGTTAGAAAGTCAAAGTCTGGCTCCCAGGTCCAAGGTCATGATCAGGCAAACATAAACTGGACAGGCACCAGTAGCTATGTTCTGGATGTGATTTGTCCCCCAAGCGGTTGTGTGTCCAAGATTTGGTTCTCAGGGTGGCCCTGTGAAAAGACTGAGCCTAAAGGAAGAACATCAGGGCCCTGCCCATAGGAAGACTAAGGTAGTTCTTGTCAAGGATCTGCTACTAGAGTAGCAAGCCTGGCCCCACTTGGCTCCTCTGCCTCCTGCTCCAGCAGCATTCACTTGTCATTCACTCCCGTTATTGTCCCTTGTCCCGTGTGACACAGCCCAGAGGGCCCTCCTAAGGACCGAGTGCAATGGCGCTATCACTGTGAAGAGGAACAGAATGGACGTGGTTGCCATTTCCTGAGCTTCTTTCCAAGTGATGATCTCTCAGAGTCTTTGATATAATTCTAAACAAGCCATGTTTGTATACCTCAGTGAGAATTCTGAAAAGGATTGCAATTATAAGTAGTCAGTTCTGCAGACAACAGCCAACTCACAGCACCAACATTATGTGACTTGGTGATACTGAAGCTCAGATTTACACTGACCATCAGGATAAAGGGTACTTCACACAAATTATATTCAAATTTGCCAGCATTTACTCTTAAACATTTAAACCAAGCATCTTTGCACCAAGATCACAAAAGCCCATCTGAGTGCCAGGTTATTTCCTCTAAGGACTGACAGCCTAGAGGTAACGTCTCACCAACTTCTGGGACCTCTTTTCACACTGTAACATCTACCATCTTCTCTTCTTAGCTAACACAGGATAGGCAGATTAAATCAACAAGTAAAGATTGGTTTACCTTCAATGTTAACCTGCTGCCACAGTTGCTTGGAACCGAAACTATGGACGCACCTGGGAAATCTGGTCCCCTCCCCTGTCTCTTTGCCTCCTCCCTCTTACCTTCTTCCTCAGAGGTCCTGGCCCAGCCTCTTAGTGTTAATTGGACAATTTAGGAACAACGAAGGCAGTCTTGCAACCTGATTGGTCCAGCTCACAGTCAATCCCTACGCTGACCTTACTTTTTCTCAAGTTTACACTCCCGTTGCCTAGGAAATCCCAGGGCCAGTGAAAGTTCAAGCTGTTTACCCCGGGAGAGGAGCCAAGGTAGAAATCTTGCTGGAAATTGTTCGGTTTCTAGAATGATAGTAAAGTTTGTCCCCTATGTTTTATATGTTAATATGCAGCAAACTGTATCACTTCTTTTAGGCAGCCCCTCCCTGCCCTTCTGTTGTCTCCACCAGACATGTTGCTAGGATGCTTTATTACCAGGTGAGATTTAAGCCACAGCTCCTGGGAGCAGGCAGGTGTACCTGCAGGTGCTTCAGTGTTTCCCTGCATCCACACGCGGTTTCAAAGCCATGCCCGTTCTTATTTTCTCCCTTCTTTTCCTCTGTTTATATTTCTTTTCTTCTGTTTCTATTTCGCTTCTGTCACTCTTGGCTGTAGGTTTGCCACATAAGCAGCAGCTTAACAGCTCTGCTTAAAGAAAATTACCTAAATCTTCCTGGTTTTTTTTTTTTTTTTTTTGAGTGTCTGTGACATTCATCCTAGCCATACCAGTCCCACCCCTGTACACCCTGAAGTTGTGAAGTGCCTTTCCATCCACTCCTCAGTTTACAGGATGTGCGTTCTCAGGCCACTATGGTAGTTGTTTTCTCGGATCTCTGAGAGGACAGAATCTGAGAATCCCCAAGAGAACAGAATCTCTACTTTCTTATCAAGTGAAACAGGTGAATTTCAATATTCCATGTGAATTTTAATAAACCCTGAAATTGGTTGTGAAGATTTCTAACAATGTACTGGTGGGGCAAGAAAAGCCCACTTGTTCAAAAAATATATGTACCCTGTATCTCTTCTGAAGTTAGCTGTTGTTTCCTGCATGTCAAGCAAAAGATGCTGAGTTAGCAAGGATTAGACACGCCTTGCTTCTCTACCCCAAGATACTACAGCTTTGGCTGCACCTGGTTTTGGCAATCTGTTTCATGTCACTTTCTTTTTTTCCCCATTTTTACAAAAGTTTATTTGTAAATACACAACAGACTCCAAGTCATCCCTGCATTCTAATCATGGGTGGCAAAAGACGTTCCAGCCAGGAATGCAGCTGTTCAGAGACACGTGGGGTTGAGGGCAGCATCACTTCAGGTGCAAGGAGCAGCTTACTTTTTGCCAGATTTCTTAATTCCACCTGTGGCCAAGGGACCCTCCCTTCAGAGTTCACTTTCAGCTCAAGTTTCTTCTGGTCCTCTTTCTGTTTCTGCCTGAAAGCCTCATCCTCCTCGTCTATACCCTTGACCTGCTTCTTGGGTGGTTTCAGGGGCTTCTTGTTGCCACCTTCCCAGCCAGCCATGGCACCTGCTGCCCCTTTCCCAGACCCCGTCACCAGAAATGGAGTCATGTCACTTTCAACAAATGAAACTGTGAAACTGAGCTAATTAGCAATTGACAAGCAGCCATTTAGACAAGTCTCCAATAACCAAAAAGTCCAAATCTGTAATTAATTAGTAGAGCATGGGAAGCCAAAGGAGAGCTCTTAGAAGACTAAGAGGGAGTCTGGTTATCTTTCAAGATGCCCAACACAGAGTTTGAACAAACATGAAACCACTCAGGAATGGCTGAGTGAAGTTGTCCAACTGAACAAAACACATTTGTACTATGGACATTTGAAACATGAAATCTACAGCAGGCATTTGATTCAGCAGTGTAGGAGCTACTAGAGATGCCTGCATCCCACCCTGGAGTACCTGGGGGTGGGACAAGTTTCCATCTCCTCTCCACTCCAGCCTCCTGCTAAGCCGCATGCTGGGGGACAACAGGTGACAGCCGAAGTAATTGAGCCTCCGCCACCATGTGGGAAATGCAGATTGAGTTCCCAGATCCCAGCTATGGCTTGAGGGAGTCCTAGGTGTTGTAGGCACTTGGGAAATAAGTCATCAGACAAAATATCTGTTTTCCAACTCCAAACTCATTGATGAAGTGACTGTATGGAGAGCTAACTCTGCCACTCTGTTCTCAACAGAGGAACACACAGCAAAAAATAAACAGTTCCTGTGAAAAGTAGGCATTTATTCCGTGAATAAATGTGTATTTTTTTTTTCATTTTCCTCCTCAACTTCCTTTGTCTTGCCAAAGAGAGCTCTTTCACTTGACATTTTTTTCACTTATCAGCGTTATAATTCTCTCCACATTGATTCATAGACCTCTTGCTCATGTTAGCTTACAGCTGAATCTTATTTCTACAGGCTGCATAGATGTTCCATTGTCTCTTCCTTATTTTGTTCAAATTTTAAGAAAACATGTGTTTCATTTGGGATGCATCATGAAATCTTTTCCTCAAAGAAATTTCATTTATATGCACCTTTGCTTCCTATTTTATAATGCAAGAGACAATCTGGTTTTCTCATGTTTTCAAATCAATTCCTTTTCTTTCCTTGCTGAGAGGATCTGTTCTGGCCTAAATGCAAGGCAGCAGTCACGGTCTCCTGTGCTTTGGGAAAAGCTGACAGAAGAAGCAAGAACAAAGCACCAAATGGAAAAATGTGCCAAATATCTGTTATGATTTTTTTTATGTAGAGTGATAAAAAAAAAAAAAACAGAGGACAGAGAATGAGACGTCATCATGACGGGGAGGATGAGATTCTCCAAGTACTGTGTCTTGGAGAAGAGTGAGGAGAGGGCAAAGCGGCTGGTGGGATTGTGTGTCTGGGTGAGGATGGGTGGAGGTCTAGAGAGATGGGTCACAAGAATCAAGTCAAGAAACCTGAGTGTTGTGCACAGGTCTTCGAAACCAAGGCAGACACAAGTGAGGGGCCCGTTGCAGGATCAGCAGCAGGTGGGGAAAAAGAGGAGATACAAGGGGAACTTTGTTCTAGTTCAGGAGCCTCCAAGGTATCAGCAACTGCCCGAAACCTCCACCCCAACTTGGCTCCTGGCATCACATCTCTTTCAGCTTCTTGGCCCCACGCAACCACTTGGCCACCATGCTCAACAGCTTCCCAGCAAGCCAAGCAGAGCCCAGAGTGGACCCCAGCAAGAACAAGCAGACGTCAAGCAGGTAGTGCTCGTGCCACTGCTGCTGGGAGGCGTAGGGTTTGAGGTGCGCTGCCCCGCGTGTCTGGAGAATGTGGTCGATCCAGCCCACCAGCCTCTGGGATGCTGTCAGGGGGTGGGAGTGCCTGATGACACTGGCAGCCACAGCTGCAGCCTTGTACCTGTTGGCAGAGACAGAGATAGGCTGTTCCTGATTCGGTCCTCCCAAGACCTAGAAAGGGTTCTCTTTTTCTATCTGATACTCTCATAACTGGGTTATAAGGACACATTGGCTTTGCGATAGTTTACTAGAGTCACCTGTAAAAATCAACAACAGGGGTTGGCGCTGTGGCTTTGCTGGTAAAGCTGTCACTTGTGATGGTATCCACATATGCACCAGTTCGAGTCCTGGCTGCTTCACTTCCCACTTAGCTCCCTGATAATGCATCTGGCAGGGCAACAAAAAAAATGGCCCAAGTGCTTGGGTCCCTGCACCCATGTGGGAGATCCACAAGAAGTTCCTGATTCCTGGCATTGGCCTGGCCCAGCCGTGGCCATTGCAACCATTTGGGGAGTAAATCAGCAGATGGAAATTATCTTTCTCTTTCTTTCTCTCTCTTTCTCTCTCTCTTTCTTTCTCTCTCTCTTTCTCTCTTCCCTTTCTGTGTAACTCCAACTTCCATATAAATACATTTTTAAAAATAAGCAATAATCCCTACACACAAATATCCACACTTAATGCTACAAGCACTAAACTACAAAAAAGATTTAGTTTGTGAGGACAAGTGCCTGCTGCAAGGTAGCTTATGATATACAACAAGAAGGTCATTCATATATGAGGCAGTTATTCATGCACATGTACATGTACCTGGAGCACTAACTTTGTGCCACTGCCCAGATTAAGTGACAGATATCACTCTGAGGCCTGCCAGGAGCACGAAGAGCCCTATGCTCTCATTCACTGTTAGAGTATCCTGTTAACAAGGACTGGCTTTCCGAGCTGCACAGGACACTCGGTAGCATCTTCTACTGGATTTAAGCCTCTGACGTCATTATCTTGGATTTCTATAACAACAGATTCCACATCTTCATTTCACACTAGACCCTATATATTACATGGCTTGTTCTGATGCTATGCAATGTCTAGGGGCAATGACTTCTTCAATGGGGCCAGTAGATCATGGCCATTTTGGGTCCAGGCCTTTGAAAAGCCAATGAAAACTATAAATTTGCTCACTGTTTGCTATTGGATGCTGTTTGAGTGTTCCCCAAGAGTTCATGCGTTGGGATCTTAGTCCAAAGTATGATAAAATAAACAGGTCATGAGACTTTTAAGAGGTGAGGCCTAGTGGGCAGTTGTTACTGACCCTTCCTCAGTCCCTCTGTCTTCTTGTCCCTCCATGCAATTTCTTCCTCTTGCATGTGTGCCCTGTGGGGCGCCATCTGCTTTGAGCTGACTCGGCCACAGAAGCCCTCAGCAAGGCTAAGCAATGAGGTCATGTGGTCTTGGCTTTTCAGCCTCCAACGCCTTGAGCTAAAGCAGCCTCCTTTCTTTATATAAAGTACCCAGTCTCAGGTGATTATTTTTATATAGCAATTGAAAATGAACCACTTTAAAAAAAATGCACCACAGATGAAGTTGCAAACATATACAATTGTTCTGGAATGAGTGATAGGCTATTTTCCAGGCACTCCACAATAATTGCCAGGTTTTCTCCTACATACTAGATAAACTGTTAAGCCTTCAGGACCGATTCAGGCTGGTGTCCTTGAAACTCTGATAACCTACAGCTCTTATTCATCGCAGGAAAAAAACATACACTTATTTTTTTGTTTTGTTTTTCTTTCACATGAGGTCACTGTGCAGAATGAGCAGTTAATTACTTTAAAGATCACTAGGTCTCTGTTATTTCCTCATTTAACCCAAAATCATTAACCGCTCATTTTTGTGGTTAGTCTAAATTGCTCCAGTCTTAGAGGGCATGAGGCAGCCTTGGCAAATTCACTTTTTCTTGGGAAGCACACCCACCCAATGCCTTCAGTTTTAGGCCTTTGTTCAATCTACAGGACCACAACCCCAGAAAGCTGCATACCTCTTGTCTTCAATGACTTGTTTCATCATAAGAGCCAAGGTCTCTGCCTTGAGGTTATGCAACTGAATAGACACACCAAGCTTTTTAGCTTCTATTCTGACAATGTTTTCAGGTTGGTCTCCAAAGAGAGGAATCCCCACCATGGGCACACCGTGCTGGATGGCCTCCATGATGCTGTTTTGCCCACCATGAGTGACAAACAGACGGATGCTAGGGTGAGCTGTGAAAAGCAAGGGAAAAGATGGAACATTACAGGTTGGGAAATTTCAGAACATCAAGCTCAGTAAGGAAGGCATAAGAAAATACCAAGGAAATCTAGAGTTATGTTAAAGTCATTGAAGTGATGACTTAGCTTGGGGTACATCCAAGAATGCACATTCCAAAATATAAAATTCCAGGCCTTGCCTTTGTTTGGTGATGTTTGCCTCAACTAGAACTCAACTAAGCATCAGTGTCCAGGGAATTTCACAGAACAGTGTTAAGTAAGGCATATGCCTCTTCTACTGATCCATCCACATCTGGGTTCACCCTGTGCCTCTCTTTGACTTTCTCATAGTTGTTCTCTCCCTGAGTCTCACTCTATATTGAGTTCACTTTACCCACTGCCTACTAAGTCCCAATTGTTTTTAAATTCCTGCCACATTTTTTGACAACACAAACTATGTATCACTCACAAAATTTGCACTGACTCAATCATATCTTATGTTATTTTAAGAAGTCATTAAAAGCAGAGACCAGATTTTCCTACACCTCACTATTTCCAGATTCTGACTTATCCACCCCAACTTTATGCAGACTAAGTGTTATGCTTGTTGGTATAAGAAACTTCATCTCAACCTGTCACGCCACTGCAAGAGGTGTCAAAATCTTCTTGCCTCTCCTTTGACATAAGAATTAGGTGTCCTAGCTGAGAATTAAAGAAATATTTTTACAGACATGGAGCCAGGAATTTTTTCTTAAATTTCCTGTTTATTTTGAGCCACGTTCTTTGTTCTAAGCTTCTGCTCTACTCAGTGGGTGTAGCAAGGAGGTGCTTCAAAGAAGCAATACGTGCAGAGAAAACCTGGTGGAGAAAATCGTCAGATTAAATAACTCAGTGGGCCAAATACTGAGCTGTGAGGGTGCTAAGTTGCCCATGCAGATATTCTGATATAGTCTAAAGAGATTGTTGGCATTCAAGTTGTCAAGGTACGAGATGCTCAGACCTTCAGCAGACTAGGAGATGTTTATGCGTGTATGGGAGTGCTTGTGTAAGGGTATATCACTGAATGCTCAGGAAGCCATTTTAAAACATGGTAGCACATCTCCTGCCTGGTAAGCAGTCTCAGAGTTTGTGGCTTGTTATGGATTTTCATTTTGGTGAGCTTGTTCAGGAGCACAGAGGATGTTACAGGAATATCACATCTTGGCTACAGACTTAAGGCATAGAATAATAATAATTAAAAAAAGACAGCATGATGGATTCTTTGGCATTTGAATTCATTGGAGATGTAGCCTGGTTCCTTAAGAATTCCAATGGGTTGATTCTTTTCTATCCTGTGGAACCTTGTGTCTATCTATAGAGAGCTCTTTCTTTCTTAGATTGGGACAAATGCCAGTGAGACCCACAGATCTGGGCAATGCTTACCTAGGAGGTCACTCTGAGGAAGCCAATCCATGACTTTCACATTGGGAGCCCACTTGACATCTTTGTTCCAATGTGAATGCTTACATTTCCATATTACCCCTTGTGAGAGCTGGGCAAAGGCACTGTTCATTTCCTTGAGTATTTCCTGGGTCTCATAGGTGCTCACCATGGACCCAAGGGCCACAAGAATGAAACCCGAGTCCCCAAACTTAGCGATGAAGTTCTCCAAGTCCTGAAAACAGACAATAAAGGAAAGAGAGTGACAGGTTGTATGTGAAAGCTGAGGCAGTCATGAAATGAAAGTCAAATTATGCTCAAAATATACCTTTCTATTCTTGTTCCTGTTCTGTTGATCTGTGCACCCCTACTGCCTTCCAAGCATTTACTACAGTGTCTGGCATAATCAGCTTTGAATTAATAATTTAATAATAAATTACTAATAAAAGTAAATTTTAGTACTGGGTACATATTTACTCAGTGACTTTGTAAAGCATCATCGTGGCTAAGCTGCAGCACATTTGCCAAAAATCCGTTGTCTTGCATATTATATCAGTTAAGGTGAGTCATTAAGGAGTCTCTTGTCAGATGTGAAGGACAAACAGAAGGAGCAGACAGTGGCATACCCACACCCATTGTGACTGATGTATTCACGTTATTGGTGTGAGGCTGCAACAAATTCTGCATCTGCTTTCCTTTCCCTGAGTCCTTCGAACTTCCTGACTCCTGGGTCAGTGCTTAACTCTGGGAGAAGTCCAGACTCCTGAAGGACACTCATGCTGTTAAGGTTGACAACAAGACGATTTGGTTTTTCTTCTACAATTTGGGGGTTCCAGTTCATGCACTGCATCCCAATCTACCTTTGCTATCCCTCACTTTATATTAGTTTTCTCTCTGTGTCTATGTCTCAGGTAGGGCCGACTTCAAACTGTAGTATCACAAGCAAAGATAACAGTCTTACAAGAATACCCAAGCACTAACACAGTTATATAAGCCCATTCTCAGCAATAAATCCTTTTATTTATCCTAAAGAAAAAAATACACCTTCCTGTCCATTACTTGTGCTCACTGTCCTGGCAGTAGTATAGCTCTTGGTACAGCTCAGTGTCCTTTGCACTTTGTTCATGTCCATTGTGATGTTGAGAACTTCTTCATTCTCTGAAACCCTGGTCCCAGTATCAGACCATCCCTCTCCCTCCAGAGAGTCAAGGTCATCTGGGAACTTTTCAAAGACAGAGCAGAGGTGGCAGTATTGGAAAGACTATCAGTGGAAAATTAAGGTCCAACAGAGGGAATGGTTCTGCCAGAAACTGAAATGGAGAAGCTGGGGAAACAGCTGGGGCGTAGAAGAAATGGAAACAGAGTGGGTTAAGATTCTTGCTGCCCACACACATGCTATACCATTTAGCACGTTTGCCTCCAATATTCCATGATAACCTCGGTCACAGGTCTTTGTACCTCAGACCTACCTATTAGGCAAGGCCTCTCATAATCCCACCAGACTTTATTTATACAGCTGAATCTTTCACTGCTTTAACTCAACCAGAATCCCAGAGAACTAACCTCATGGCTGTCTCATGCCTACCTCCACTGGACCCTACTCTCTCCATCTGAGAGCCTCTTTCCCAGCTCCACTCCTCCGCACAAAGTCCATATCACCATGAATTATTTCCCAATTCCTTCTCCCTCAGTCGGGGGAGGAAACTGTGGTACCTGAAAGATCCAGAATAATCCCTGGCTTTCCCTGGCTCTGAATGAAACACTAATAAGAAAGCCATCCACATCGTCTGAGCCTCTGTCTGTCTTCTATTTCTGATAGTAGAAAAGATCACACCAACCTACAATAAGCAAAATATTGTGTCTCACCATTTGTATATTAGAGCAATCCAGTGCTGATAACATAATGGGCAGCCAACTAAGCTAGCTGGGTCTTGACCCTGTTAAAAAACATGATTCCAAGGCCAAGTAGATCACCCAGGTCAGGTTTACATTACTGATTGCAGCCTACTCCAAAACAGTTCAAATGAAGTGTCCATATAGAAGTGAGGAACCACATCTCTACACACAGGAGACACTGGAGACAACACCGGCAGGTTGTGCTGTCAGGTCCTGGTGGTTCTGCCCTGGTAATTCCCTGCCCCAGTGTTCTCTAGTTTACTGTGAATAACCCATCTTCTTAACCATTGTGGCATGTAATGGACATTGCTACATGACTCTTGTATGCATCATCACACAAAATGAAAACTGAGGATGGGACTTGGATGAGGCCCAAGAGCCTGTACTAGGGTGTACTTTGTATGGAGGCCTCAATATCAAGGTCAAGTAAGACTTAACTTGCACAATCCAGAAAGCAGGCACTAGTATCTCCTTTGCCTAACCCACCATTCTCAGGAGTCCTCTGGCAAGTGACAGCGAAAGGCCTCTGCACAAAGCCCAAACTGAAGACAAAATTGTACTTACTTGTGGTATTGGCTTAATAGGTTTCACCATTAATCCTCCAACATATACAGTGTTGGGATTCAGGGGCCGGGCAAATTCAAAGGCAAAATCAGAGTTCACAAACCAGAGCTCTGCTTTCTCTAAAAGGTGAGACAGAATTGGCCTGGAGCCTTCCCGGAAATGCTCCTTGATGCTGTTATCGAACATAGACTGCAATTTTCGTTGCTTCATGGAGAAACCAAAAAAGGTTAGGAAATTCTTCACCCGGCCCCAGAAGTTCATGTGGTCGGTCAGCAAAGAACTGAACACTGGCACATAAGACAGCGGGCTTGGAAGCCCAAAATCCAAGGCGCCAAACGAGGAGGCTAGAAGAGACACAAACGGCTTCCCAAGCTTCTCAGCAAGCAGAAGAGGACAGTAGTCAAAGATCTCCACGACTATCAGGTCGAAGTTCTCACTCCTCAGGGACTCCAGGATATCCCTTCTCCTAAGCAAATGACTGCACTGAAACCCCAGTTGTTCCATTAACTTTAGCAAGTTTTCGAAAGTTCCTCTGAAAAAAAATAAACGGTGGTCATGGCAGATGTTAGGTTTATATCACTCAAGAGTATCTTGAGCTCTAAAGAAAATAACCCAGAGGACATCTAGCAACAACCTACAGATCTATCATTTTCCCACAAATACCTTCTTCCTTGGTCACTCTTGCCCAGTTATGTCTGCTCCCTATAATGTTCCTAACCCTCCTCTCCTTTCCTTGATCCCGACCCTGCCCACCCTCAGTGTCAGGATCCTGCTGCCCTCAAAGTGGTCGCTCAGTGTAACAGATCTCAGAGTTCTGAGATCCACTGCTTTCCCCTCATTTACTACATTTGTAGTGGTTTTCCGTGTTTACTGTGGAAGAAGCTTGATGACAGAGCCATCAGTGTGTTGTAGTTTATTTTCTTTAGCCACCATGGGTCTGCACATGAGAGATGGTCTTGCTCAAGAAACTCTTTGATTATACTCCAGTACAAAATCTGAATTGAGAGTCAAACATCTGGGGACAGCCTTATGGTCCACCTGGGGCCAGCATTAAGACCACCTGTAGTACTGGCATTCCATTTCAGAACACCAGTTCCAGACCCAACTGTTCCACTTCCGATCTACCTCTTTGTTAATGTAACTGGGAAAGCTAGGAAGACAGCCCAAGTGCTTGAATCCTTGCCACCCACACCGGAGACCTGGATGGAGTTCCAGGCTCCTGGCTTCAGCTTGGCACAGCTCCAGCCGGTGCAGTCATTTACAGAATAAAACAGTGATTAGAAGATTTCCTTTTCTTTTTGTCTCTCTCTCTTCTCCCTGTGTAATTCTGTCTTTCAAATAAATCAAATATATACTTTTTTAAATGAAAAGGACACTTTGCCATACCTAGGGGTTGTGGACCTTGGGGGAAAAGGGAACTTCAAGATGGATCCTGAGTGGCTAATTGGAACTAAAGTTCTAACGGGAGCCTAACAGTCATTTTCTGACTGGAAGTTACACATGTCCTCTCTCGGTTCTGTTTGAAAAACAAAACAAACTCTACGTTGCCCTTTAATGCCCCAGCTCAGGTGTGCACCGTTTCAACTGCAAGTTAAACACACTCACAGCCCTAACCTAATTGATGAACTGTGAACTTCAGGCAATTTTCAATTTCAACCAATCAGGGCTAAGCACTTCTTCCCTTGCAATCTTCCCTCTTTTATCCCTCATTTGCATAGCAGACAGTGGGACTGTAGGTGGGAACTTTCTCTTTAAGAGATGGCCCTCAGAGTCCGCATTAGAAACAGTGATTAATAAAATCATTTTGGAAAATCACATCCCATGCAGGAGTGCTTGGTTCAAGTTCCTGCTCCTGCTAATGTGCAGGCTGGTAGGCCACAGCTGATCATCCAGTGCTCCTGTGCCTGCCACTCACCTAGGAGACCCAGGTTGACTTCCCAGTCCTGGTTGGGCTTGGCTCAGCTATGGCTATTGCAGGCATTTGAGGAGTCAGCCAGTGGATGGGAAGATGTCTCTCTGTTTCTCTCTCTCTCTCTCTCTCTCTCTCTCTCTCTGCCCTTCAAATAAATATGAAAGTAAATAAAAAAATCATTTTGTTCCTTTGAGTACACCATTCCTGTCATTCTAGACTGAGGATTGCATTTCTCTGCGGGCAAACTGCTACCCCAAATAAAGCCTCCCTCTTATCATTAATTCTTCTGTGATTTTTTTTTTTTCTGGCAAAAACAAGCAAAGGGGGAAATAAGCCTGATTTTGAAACACAGTTTCAGCCTTTTTGTTTTGGTGCATACTGCGGCATTTGAGGCAGACGGCGGCAAGGCTCTACAGGATAGCCTACGCATTTATTCCAGAGACAATGCTGGAGACGCTTTCCCATCGCTGCCTGTACGGAATGTCATCCTGCTACACAACATGGTGGGGAAATAGATGAGAGCTCCCAAGCCCCAGGTCCCAGGCACAAGGCTCAAGACCTCGGGGCTGTGCTGACCACACGGAGGACTGAGGAACCAATGCCCTGGCACACCTGGCTCCCCACAGAGCAATGCCACCCATCAGAGCAGGTGCTGAGACTAAGCGCTCTGCCCAGTCTTTACAATCAGTTTCAACCCATTCAGTGAAAGTAACTGATTGAAATCATTGTCTGCTGTGCATTTTTAAAGATTTCATGTAACTAATAGTTGCCAAGTGTTTTTAGATAACATCATCACTGCAATATAGTTTATAAATTACATTTGGAATAAACTACTGAACAGAAAAAAAATTTTAAATGCATCATTAACTATACTTGTCCTTGAAAAGATTAAACTAGCAAAAAGCTACAGGTATAAATCCCAAATTACATGTCAAATATATAGGTTGGCACAGATCTGTACAGGAGCAAATGCAATCTTCCAGCTTGACTGCAGAAAAAGACTTCATGGAACAAGACTTCACCACACCGTGACAAGTGAATAGAATTTTCAAGAAAAGCAAAGGGGTGAGATGAGGTAGTCAGCCAAAATGCGCACCTCTAGCATTGAGGAGTTATGTGTTCCTTTCCATTCTAGATAAATACAAAGGAGTTGGCAACACATCTCATTGTGTACTTGGCTGATTGTTTTACAACAAAATAAACATTTACATGGCTAGAAATTCTGCAAATTCAGTTTTCTCTCCATTTACAAATCAAAAGTACTTAAAAGAATTTATGTAAAATGGAACTTAAAGCTAAGATTATTTTGGTAGACAACATTGACAGTCATGCATATCATAAACAGTTTGATCTCTGTATTAACAAGAAGAACGTGGGATACCTTAGTGTCTGTGTTGGGAGATTCTAAGTGAAGTGTTTCAAAGAAGGGCCAGAAAGAATCATTTCCCCGATTTTCACAGAAATATGTGCATACTCATAATGTAAGAACAGTAAGAATACAGAAGAATTTCCAGTGACTACTGGGAGCAGTGGCTGGAATAGCGCTCCGGAGACTAATGAGATCTCCCCATCTTGGACCCTGCACTCTTCCTGCTTCTTATTCCCACGGCTCACAGGATTTGCACCATTCTGGTTGCCCACCAATTAGCTGTGACCTCGTGGCACCTTCTCTGACAACTCCACCCACCCATCTCTGACGACCCATCCCTTACTCCTCACTCACCTACCAATCCCCTGCAGCTCCAACAATCCTACCCACCGATCACTCACGGCTGCCCTCCCATCCTCTTCCTTCTCCTCCTCTCTCCCTCTGCATATGCTGCGGCTTCCCAGCCAGTTTTCTCCCCATCTTCATTCATCTTGCCCCCTTCCCCTTGCAGCCCCCTCCTGCCACCATGGCAGGAGATGTTTCCCTTCTCTCTTCTCCATCCCTGCCTCTGCCTCCACTCCCATCTTTACCCTGTTGGAATAATAGACCTCCTGGGTACCTTGCTGCGTCAGGTATTTTGGCATGAATGGCATCAACCTTATGGTGAAGAGAGAACTTAATTGCGTGTAAGAACTAATAACTGCTGGGTGGTTTTATGTGTGATGTTCATCTACTCCATTCACACATCATCTGTCCCTCCACCTGTTCAATCATGCTCTGATCCTCACTTCAGTAGCTTCCATGTAGCTATCGGCCCATTAGCATTGGCTAAAACAGTGACTTTTTAGTTCAAAGAATGGAGACAAATTACCTGCCATGCAGTGCTTCTTCCATAAAGTTATCAAAGCACTTGTTAAATTCTTTTTGATGATCTTGGGGTGGAATCCAACTGGTAACTTTGTATGATTTTTCCTCTTCCTTAAAACCTAAAAAGACACCAATAGGCTAAACATGTTAAATATACCATGTAACATGGTAGCACCATCATAGCGACACCAATATTTCATCCTAATTATTTTATAATTATATAAATGTGCACATTTTGAAGTATTGTTTTTATCTTTTGTTGCTTTCTCATTTACCCTGGTTTATAAGCTGACAACATTTACTAAAATAATAATTTGATATGTTTATTCAACTTAAACTTTTGGAAGTTTTATTTAAAACTTTCATTGGAAGGTAGGTTTTAACTGTTTTCAGCTTTTTTGAGGGGTACAGATATAGTGCAACCATGTGGATGTCCTTCTCTGACATACTTATTCAATAAGTATGTCTATCTGTCATACTTATTTAAGGCAGACATTCACAAAGGAGCTCACAAAAGGGATACCCCATTGTCCCATGCAAAGATTCCCAGAGAATCTCAGTAGATTCTCTAGAAATCACCTGTTCAGCCTAAGGCCTCTCCATTCCTGACCCTGTGATGAAACAAGTATTGAACCCCTCTGCACCTGCAACTTTTGTAACAAGTCTAACACCTTGGATCTGTATTCGAAACTGCACTGTAGAGAAAACACATTCCTTTATATAGGTTTTTAGTGAATCCCAATCATGCTTCTAATTTAGAGCCCAGCCCACTTTTAATAGGACCCATTACTTTTAAAATGATCTTCAATCTGTACAAACTGCAATACTCCAGGCACTACCGCAGGGTTCCCCAGAGCCTCTTTCACTATAACAGCTTCAGCCACCTCTTCACACTCATCCAGTTGTTTTCTAAACCACCCACCTTGTCTGTCTGGTTTCCTATTTCTGCTACAATAAACTACTATAAATTTAGTGGCTTCACACAATATACTTGTGCTATCTTCCAGATCTGGGGATTAAAAGTCCAAAATGCATCTTATTAGATTAAAGCCAAGTGAGCTAGAGGACAGCCCAAAGCCTTGGGACTCTGCACCCACGTGGGAGTCCCAGAAGAAGCTCCTGACTCCTGGCTTCAGATCGGCTCTGGCCAATACCACCACTTGGAGAATGAACTAGCGAATGGAAGATGTTTCTGTTTCTCCTTCTCTCTGTAAATTTGACTTTCCAATAAAAAGTAAATAAATCTTTTTTTCTAAATCTCTTATAAAGTCATCAGGCCACCTACAGAATCCCTAATATTTGCCCATCTCCAAATCTTTGCGTTTGTCATACCTGAAAAGTCTGTTTTGCAATATAATATAGCATATTTATTGGGTCCAGAAATTAAGACATGGATATCTCGGAAGCAGGTATCACACATCCACCATAGACTGCCCTCTGATCCCCAAACATGAAAAAAAGCATTTGCTCCAATCCAACTTATCCCAGTTTCTCAAACCATAAAACTAGTAACTCAAAATGCAAAAATCTCATCTAAATTTTGTTAACTCAAAAGTCCCAATTACATTAACCAAATAAATAATCAAAATCAAGTATGTTTGAAGATATGGGTATGATTCATCCAGAGGTAAAATTTCTCTCTGTGTGTGATCCTATGAAATTACGAAAGAGTTATCTGTTCCCAAGAATCAATAGGGGAACAGACACAGAATACTACTTATCAATAAAATCGGGACAAAATGGACAGAAAACAATGAGTTTTCAGAAATATTGAACAAACAACAACTAACATTAGATTTTGACTTAAAACTTGGAATAACCCTCTCACATTCAGCTCCCATCTCCTCTGGGCTCACTGCTGCATCCTTAGCACCATCCTCCATTCCTCGTAGAAAGTAACAGGTGTTTTCAGCTGATAGTTCACCCATCGATCTCCCACGGACAGAATTTCCTATCGGCTCCCCTGTTCCTTTCCATCAAAACTGACAGTACTTCTGTTAGCAGAAGATTCTCAGAGACCTTGTGCATTTTCTTAGTTGTCATGAGAATTCATACTCATTGATCTTTTCTTGATAATCTCATCTCTGTGAGTGGAGCACAAGCAGTTGAGGTATCATGCACCTCAAGTAACTTTCTGAGCTGGGGGTACAGGTTCACAGTGAATGCTGGGACCCATGGCCCCTCACTGCCTATCTGTAAGCACCAGCTCTCTTCCGCATGCTGCGTTATCTATGAACATTTTGTCTCACTCAACTCAGACAAGTTCATGGAACCAGGACACATTCAATCTGCTTCATGCTCATCTTTCACTCTTGAGTGGCTGAGGGCTGTGACCATTCAATCCTTCAGGAACATTAGCTAAAGTCTGTCCAGAACAACCAAGATAAAAAGATTCAGTGCTTTCCTGGCATGAAATCCCATAATTTTATAATCTTTTGCAATTATAACTTCCCAAGTCAAGAAGTTCTGGTTTCTTTTTGTCCACAATTCTTACCTCAATTATTTTTCCTCTCTCATATTTTGCTAGACTCACACACAAAAAAGAAACCTATAAAACTATAAAATCTATTTCCCTTGAAAGTCTACTTAGGGTTATTCGTGTGGGCTCTAGGCCAATGTGGAAGTTCTCCTCTCACATCTCTCACTTCTTTCTGAGTCTGCCCAGCATAGAACTTTGCATCCACATTTCTAACAGTCTGTCACACCAAGCCAGCCACAACCGATAACCCCAATGTGATCCCACATCCTCATTAAAGCATGAGTATACGTTGGACCCTTTTTTCTTTAACACCTGATGTCACCGATTAAAGTCATAAATAAATAAGCAACATGTAGAGGATGTACACAACCATTCATCAACGAATGGTTCCAATATTTCTATACACTGAATTGGCAAACACATCAGAAGCAGTAGCCCCATTATGTGTTTTCCTTATTTGCAGATGTCTATTCAAGCTCTGCTAATGAAAGGGAAAAAAATGGAAATTTGGTTTCAAAGCCTCAGAGATAGTCACCACAAGAGAATATGGAAGACTCCTAAAACTAGGACAAAATGGTAGGAAGAATGTGAATTTCCTGAAATTGTTTATGGATTTTAGCTTGAATGTATTTGTTATAAAGAATGGAAAATTTGCATCTTTCAGTTGTATCTCAAAATTCCCAGTCCCTACCAAATTAATTTTAATTTAAAATTGTAATTTCACATAATTCAATCATAATTTAAAAGTATAAAATACTTACATTGGGGCCGGCATGGTATTCTATCAAGCTAATCCTCTATCTGCAGTGTTGATATCCCATATATGCACCATTTCAAGCCCTGGCTGCTCCACTTTTGATCCAGCTTCCTGCTAATGCCTGGGAAATCAGCAGAAGATGACTCAACTCCTTGGGCCTGTGCACCCACATGGGAGGCCTGGAAGAGGCTCCAGGTTCCTGGATTAAGATTGGTCAGCTCCAGCTGTTGCAGGCATTTGGGGAGTGGACCAGCAGATGAAGATCTCTCCACCCACTTCTCTCTCTCTCTCTCTCTCTCTCTCTCTCTCTCTCTCTCTCTCTCATACTGCCTTTCAAATACAAATAAATGAATCTTTTTTAAATGGCATTAAAAAGTAGTATACTACATAGATTCAAAGAGATTTCACTGATGCTCAGTGAGGAATATGGAAACTAACCTACCAGGCAATTACAATAGTACTAGCTGGAACTCAGAAAATACTTAAATGCCAGTATTCATAGCAGTACTATTCACAGTAATAAAAATATGTAAGTAGTCCAAATATCCATGAATTATTTCACAGAATACTATATAAAATGCAAATGGAATATTATTCATCCTGCAAAAGGAAAGAATCAAACACTTGCTAACTTATGGATGAACTTTGAAGACATTACAGTAGCTGAAATAAGTCAGACACAAAAAGACAAATGTCTTTTACTTATATGAGCTCGCTAAAACTGTCAAATTTAAAAAGTTTTTTAAATATGGTTGCCAGTGGGTAGGGGTAAGGCTAACAGGCAGTTATTCTTATTTTTTTTTTAATGAACTGTATCTCAGCATTTACTATTTTTAAAATAGTTTTTTTGTTGCAAAGTCAAATATATAGAGAGGAGCAGAGACAGACAGGAAGATCTTCTGTCTACTGATTCACTCCTCAAGTGGCCACAATGGCTGGAGTTGAGCCAATCCAAAGCCAAGAGCCAAAAGCTTTTTCTGGGTCTCCCATTCAAGTGCAGGGTCCCAAGGCGTTGAGCCATCCTCAACTGCTTTCCCAGGCCACAAGCAGGGAGCTGGATGGGAAGCAGGGCTGCTGAGATTAGAATCATCACCCATATGGGATCCCAGCGCATGCAAGGCAAGGACTGTAGCCACTTGTCTACCATGCTGGACCCAGGCATTTATTATTTAATGGTACATTAAATAATTAGTCTGTGATGAAGAGATGGGTGATAGTGATTGTGGTGCAACAATATGAATGTCCTTAAAGTCGTTAAACTCTATAAACTGGTTTAAAGGGGAGTATATTACATGTTATGTATAGTTTACCTTAGCACATTTTTTAATTAAATGAAAAATTTCTACAGAAAAGTATTGTTAGCTCCTGAACAAGAGGCTAAAAGTCACCTGCATAATTTTATATTATCTCTCAAAACGTTATTTTTCAAAGATGGTTGATTTGCAATTTTTTTCTTTAGCTTTATTTAAAAGGCAGTTAATTTGAAATGAATTTTTATCTACTAACTCCTCAGAGAGCCACAACAGCCAGGGCTAAGCCAGGCTACCTACAGGAGGTCAGAGCTCAGCCCTGGTTTCAAATGTGAGTGGCAGGGAACCAGTCAGGAAGCTGGAATGGAAAATATAGTCAAGATTCAGACTCAAGCACCCCGCTATGCGATGTGGGAATCCCGAGCCCCATTGTAATAACAACATCTCATGTCTGTCCCACACATGCTTGATTGGGGGAAAATGTGTTAATCAAATACAGCACAACATTTCATGCTGAATAATCCTAAAGTGGACAGTTCTACATTTCCCAGCTCTGTCATTATCCTGTCAGTTCTCCTCAAACTCGCCCTTTGAATTGCCTGACTGAAATAGTTTCCTTATCTGTCAGCAGAGAAAAGTTGATCTTATTTAGGAGCTTTGTTTTAGCTGAAGCTCTCTGGATTCAGTGAATCAGTTAACAGCATCCAACATCAACATACACACACCCATGCATAGTCACTCATTTTTCTTTTTTTTTGTATTCTATTTTTTAATTATATTGTTGACAATCTTTACATAGTTAGTTATGATAAAAAGGTTCAGGGGCTATAGGGACACTCATTTTTCAAAAATAGAAATCACCTCACCTTAGCTGCAAAAAGAGGGGCTCCTTAAGACACCTTTTTTGATAGCTATCATTAAATGAAGAAACAACCTATGATAAATAAAGAAAAGGTGATTTTCACAGATAAAAATTGTTAAATTTGGCTGAATACTTATGCTTCATATATTTTCAAGCCATATTACAAAGTGACATTTATCAAAATAATCCAATAACATGTGGAGGCTGTTTCAAACGGTGTCGAAATGGAGATAAGGAAGGGAAAAAATGGGAATATGGAGTGTAGAGTCCTGATCAACAGAAATGGACATTTTCCAACACTTACACACTCACACACACATTCACACATTACAAGTTTTGTATCTTTTGAGTCTGATACTTCTTTGAAAATATTTTTGCTAAGTTTTTTGTTCTACAATGCATTTTACTCTTTGCCTAGAGTAGCAAAAATCAGAAATTAGTGAGAAAATATACCTGCCATCAAAGAGTTTCCTCCCTGATGAAGCATGGTGACATTATGGCCATGATCTTGGAGAATCTGGGACACCCGGGCCACCAGGAGGTAATGGCTTCCACCTAGGAGCCAAGTGCAATGTCAGGTTCATTAAGATGACAGTAGAAGTTTCGATTGGTAGCATGATGAATTCAGGAAAAAGAGTTGGGGGAGCAGGAAGTTAGAGCTGGTGGAGAGGGAAGGAAGATGAGGAGTTTTGTCTGTATCTCCATCTCCCTCTGAGTAACCCCAGATGCCAAAACCCAAGTGTCCAAACCCTTCGTCTATGGCAGGCCTTCCTCAGAGCTCCCACTAGCGGCTCCCAGTCTCCATGTCAGGGAGAGGAGTTTCCCTGTGTTTACTCCTGAGAGGGTTTCTATGCTGAGGAACATGCTGTATTTTTTCTAGGCCTGAGGGAAACAGCCATGAGCTGAAGAAGGAACTACACTAGCGGAGGGAGGTTAGGTGCAATGTCAGGCCTGTGCTTCTGAAGGATTCCTCATGATCAACTAATCAGGGCGATTTCTGAACTCTTTCTCTTCTGAAATGGATGCTACTGTAGAAAATGGAAGTGTGGAAACTAGAAAGTGAATCCAAGAAACAGCTGTGAGAGCAACATGGGGACACAGGACAACATGGGGATCCGAAGGAGGGAGAAACCCAGTCTACAGGTGGCGTGTAAGTGCCAACATAACAACGCTTCCTCTCACACCATGTTCCCACACCAAGCAGCTGCTTGAACTGGAGAGACTTGGCAGCAAAGAAGACGATGGAGAAGTGCATGGCAATGCCAAGTGTTTGAGCATGCGTGGGAGGAGAGCTAGAGAAGCAGTACACAGCCTTGGGAAGGAGTCAATATTTCTACCACCCAGACATGCACAGCTGATAGCAACAAGAGCTCGCTGAGTCCAAGCCCTCTGCATTCTTGCTGATGTAGGATGCCACAGAGGCAGCCATTCACTATGGGTCTGGGTGAGTCAGGAGCATTCTGGAACAGGATTCCAGAAAGTCAGAAAACACACCAGCTCAACAAGCATGGAAAATCTCTCACTTATTGCTACTAATATTCAGAAGGAAAAAAAAATGTATATAGGTTTCAAGTGGAATTACATAGTTTCTTTTTTTAAAAAAATGTTTGTTTTTATTTGAAATGTAGATTTACAGAGAGGAGAAAGAGGGGGAAAGAGAGCGAGATTAATTGTTTTAAAGATTCTAATTTAAAATTCTGATTTAAAAAAATAATTTTAAAAAATTCTCACTAAAAAGGGCTGAAGTGTGGAAGGTGTGCAGATAGATAACCCTGGGATAAGCTGTCCAGAGATGAGCAATCCTGAGCAAATGGGTGTGCCAGTATCAGATTGCTGTGCTTTTGAAAAGAGAAATTGTATTCTTTGGTCCTCGCGTTTCCTCTTACAAAAATCCAAGTGAGGACTAGATTAAATGATCCATGGTTCTTTCCAGCTCTAAGCTCCCTAAACGTGATCCAATCAATGAGTTTGAACAGATGCTCATCCTAGAAAGACCCGTTTCTCCTGCCATATTTTGCTCCTTGATTTCTGTTCACTTTGGGTTCAAAGTAAAGAAGATGAAACTGAAACACCACATGCTTCAAAGACTTCCAGCAGCCCGGTTAAGAGCAGGGATTTCAGCCCCACTGGTTCTCAGGGTTTGCTAGG
Organism: Ochotona princeps; assembly: GCF_030435755.1. Lineage (NCBI taxonomy): Eukaryota > Metazoa > Chordata > Mammalia > Lagomorpha > Ochotonidae > Ochotona > Ochotona princeps. Next base: position 22,238,027 of record NC_080854.1, on the reverse strand, counting down.
AATGGAGGCACACTCTGTACTTAGACGCCTGTCGCACTCCCTCCTAATACTGGTGCCCTTTAGGAATCCTGAGTTACAACCCCCACGGGTTGTACCCCAGGCTACTACGCACCGCTCCCTCCCTGGAAGGAGCTGGGGCACGTCTCGCCTGGCCCTCCGGGAAGGCAGCCAGGGTCTGGTTCATGTTCGAGGGGTGTGTTCTGAACGGAGAGAGGGCAAAGGAGAGAACTCTGTTCTGAAACTAGCTTCTTCACCTCAGCGGAAGGAGCTCCTCCCCGTCCCACATCTGGGCCAGCTCCTCCATCTACCACCCTGGACACCAGCCTCGTGGATGATCCCTGGTCCCGCGTGAATTATCTGAGCCCGGACAGCGCGCGAACCCCGGATCTCCCAGCGTCGATTTTTGCATCACTCACTCACCCAGAGTGGCCACGGTCAGGATTTTGGCGGCGTCTGAGAACAGGGCCCCAGAGAGAAGGAAGCACCCCAGAAGCAGCATCCTGTGCCCAGCCTTGTTCACTCCGCAAGCAGCAGCCCTGGGGACTTTGTGCCCCACTGGCTGGATCAAAGGCGCTGGAAGCCGACCTGGGAAGAGGTGAGAGAGGCTTTCTGTCTGCCCACACCCCCGCCCTTTTGTCTCCTCCTCTTTTGGTGCGCATCCATTGGATATTGGGTCATCACCTAACCAAATCACAGGTAGTCGGCAGGAGGGGCCACTGAGCTAATCCTTCATCCAGCCCTCCCTCCTGGAAAACACGAAGAATCAGGATGGCAAAGGCCTTCAGAAGTCACATAGGAGTCAACTTCATCTAACTCTACTAGATGCTGTGTTGAACACGTAGCATGCCTTATTTCCCAGGGACTTGCTTAAAATCTCTAAACTCTTTAAGCCCCGGCCCTCCTTTCTTGTCCACCTTCGCTAGCCGCTGTGAGGGCCTATGTAGATGCTAGCATCATTGAAGGGCTAACGCCCTAATTCTGGAATTTCGCATCTCTATCTGAAAGACAGAACTGTAAGCCTAGCCTGTAATTCCAACTGAATTGAGCATCTTTCCCGGATCTGCCAAGTACAAAGTGAAGGCACCTTGCATTTCTGCCCCCTTCTTTGTCTCAGCTCTGGAAAGGGTAGAATCACATTTGCGCTCCGTCTGCTATAGAAAAGGCCTCCAGTGCAACCCTAAAAACATGCCAAGAACGAATGAGAAAGCAGCAATGCAGATAAAGGGACTAAGAGAAGTGCCTGTAAGTACTCTGAGCACTTTGATCAAATCCTAGATAGCAAACGTGCAGGATGAGGCTTACTCTGTTTTCTGCTGTTACAACAGAACACCAAGGACTAATTTATTTTTTAAAAAAAGAGGCTTACTTTGGGCTCACAATGCTGGAACCTATAAGTCCAAGAACCAGCAGCCGCATCTGGGGAAGGTCTGATAGCAGTTACTGGCATCACATGGCAGGGTTGTGCAAGGGTGGCAAGCAGGTGCATGTAGAAGACAGGGAGTAGACAAAATAACAGAGCCACTTTATAGCAACCTGCTCTAGGAAACTACTTTATTCCTGCAAAAACAATGAATCCAGTCTCTTTGAGAAAAATGTGGGTCTCTCTTGAAGGTCTTGCTTCTCAGTGCAACCACATTGGCAACTAAATTTCAATGCTAGTTTTGATAGGAGCAAACCACATCGAAACCATAACATTCTCCATGAACCCTAACCCAATTAAGATTCCATGGGGCTTAGTACCAGCAGACATAGGAGTTCCAGGCATGTGATGTCTCCTTATTTCATAGTTGGAGAGACTGTGTTGACCAGATGTGGTGCCTACCCATCAGGTTTCTCTATTGTAAGGAATATGTTCTTTCTTATAACTACCAAATGAAGAGATATTTGAGATTGTGCCATATCAAGCCAATTACTGGGGGCTGGGAGGAAGAGGTGATAGTGGGCACACAGTTTCAGTTTGGGATAATGAACAAGCTCCACAGATAAATATGAAGATGGTTGTACAACAATGTGAGTATACTGAATGGCACTGTACACTTAAAAGTTGTTGCAATAGTAAATTCTGTATAATGTGTATTTCATTATGATTAAAGTGATTAGAATAGCTTTTAATGACTGTGTTTAGATTGAGGATCTATATTTGTTGAAATTCACATGGGTTATCTTTCATTTTGGTATTATTGTTATTTGATTTATTCTTACACTTAGTTCATCAATGATACGGCTCTAAATGTCGAAACTGTGCAGAAAAGAACAGCCACTTTCTTTCCAATCCTTTCCCTGTTCCCACCCACTTGCCAGGCTAACCAGGCTCGTTCTTTTCTGTTTTATTCTTTGATGTTTTGGTTTTTTTGCCTGTGAAATATACAGACGCACAGACAGTGCTACATACTCCTTCCACAGAAGGAATTACATTCTAGAACCTACAGCACTGTTTTATAAAAAGCTGTCCCAGTTCTTCTTCAGCTCATCTCTCATATGTAGATGATTAGTTGTTTCCAATATTTTTCAAATTGATTATGAATAATGTTGCAATGAGAATTGGACTTTCATATTGTTGAAAATATGTCTACAGGGTACATAGATTTGGGGATTCTGGGATCAAATATGAATAAATGTGTAGTTTGGTCAAGTCTTGCCACATTGTTTTTTCTTATGAGCAATGCTGTCAGACCATGTACTCCTACAGCCTCAACACACAATGTATGCCAAATCTCTGCAACTATCAAGTGGATTGGCCCCTTAAGACACCAGTTAGGAAGGCTGCATCCAATATCATGGTACCTTGATTATGTAACCAGATCTGTGTCCTAATTCCAACTTCTGCAGCAGTAGAGGCTCAGGTAGTTGGGTTCCTACTACTCACGTGGGTAACCTGGATTGAATTCTCAGCTCCCACCTTCAGTTCCCAGTCCTACCCACTGCCAACCATTGTGGGCACTTGGGAAGTTAGCTAGCAAATACGAACTCTCCCTCTCTGTTTCTCTGTGCCTCTCAAATAAATAAATGTTGTTTAGATAAGACAGGTCTTTGAAATTGTTGACAATCTGATGGGTGACAAGTGGTATAATATTGTAGCTTTAATTTGCACTTATATGAATATGAGTGAAGATAAATGCCTTTTATGAGTTTTAGAATTATTTGTGTATGATGTGCGCAGATCTTATTCTCTAATTTTGTCCATTTTTTAAACGAGTTTTTAATGATGTTTTCCTCTTCAGTGTTAAGAATGCTTTATGTGATAGGGTGGAGTTTTGTAAGGTAGAGTCTCACACATGAATAGCTTTGTTGCTTGGTGATAGGATTAGAGAGTTGCGTCATCCATCTTCCTTCTGTTGTCTGTGGAACATTTTCGCTATTACTTAAATTTCTTTCAAAAAAATGTCCAAACAGTGCCCCCCACTTTCCCTTTCCCCCTCTGCCCCCTCAGAAATGAAGCCTTCCCCAGCACATTAGCTTGAGGGCATGCTTTCAGGGACACCTTTGCCTTTGTCAAAATGATGATCTGCTAAAACTCTCTCAGAATTTTCAATTATACTTTGATTCTCCCTTCTACGCACATCTTCAGCTCACTGCACAAATGACAGATATGGAGAAAGTCCAGGGAGTCTCCTGAAGCCACGTGGGCTTATTTGACACAGGAATATTGCAAATCCAAATGTCTCTGGTTGAATGGTGGTGTTAGAAATGGTCCCAAGGTTACTAGGTCCTCACCTAAGGTCAATGATTCTGGACTACTGCCAAGACAAAAAGACAAAAGAGGAAAAGAATCAAAGTGATGATATCAGAGACTGTGGGGATGAAGATGGTTATCCAACATGTTCATCTGTTGGTGGAGCAGGCCCTTTGTTTTCTGAGTACCAGTGGCCATATTTCCCACCAAGGAGTGCATTGTGATCATTGACATTTTGAATATCATTGCTGCCCAAGGGTTTGTGCCACAGCGATGGACCACACTCACTCCTACCTGCCACCTGAACTGCACAACCACAACAGTGATGCAACCAGAGCAGTAACATGTACTGAGTATAGAACTGCTTATCATGTTAATTCAGGATACAAATTACCCTGTTACAATGCAACAGCTTTATTGGGTAATGAAAAAGTCTTTCAGGCACCAAGAGTAACAATAGTCTATTGTGGCTAAATAACAAGGCCACCTAGATGGGTTTCCAAATAAGAGCTCCAGATAAAATCAAACAAATTGTTTCTCCAGGAAATACCCACTAACAAATAGGAGGCCTAAAGCCTGGTAGACCTCTTCAGATTCTAAAGACAGCATGCATCCAACCTGGATGTTCTTTCTGCCCTTTAGTCAAAATGACCCACAAAGCTGCCAACTTTAAATGGGGCTCTTTGACAACATCAAGACTGGGAAGCCGGTCAACAAATCATGACTCAGCCACAGCCTTTGAAGTCTTCAGAGCCTACTGACCTGAAAGAATTATGAGTGTCTGCAACCAGCAAGCCTGCTGTTTATAGTTTAAAAACTAACTTGTAGGGAATATTTTGGCCCCTTCCTGTGAACTGGGACCCAGGACTCCCAGTGCACTGTGCCTATTGACCATCTGGCTGGTTTTCTTACGACATTAGGAAATTCTGTGAGTATATGGAATCTGTTAAGCTGCTGTTGTCATCCAATCAATGGGTTATTGAGACTGGACACTGTTTCTTCACAATGGACCTGATCTTATGCTATGATGGAGGCCCTATTGCTACTTCATGTCACATTTGTATTGACTTATGGACTCCTGTGTAAAGGTTTTGTCCCCAAAGGCTTATGTTAATAGTACTAAGAGGATAGTATTGTAGTTCAACCACAGTGTTTCGACGTGTGGACTTTGAGAGATGATTGAATTGGACTGTTATCAGAGTACAGCTGCCATATGATTAAATCCTGGAGACTTTCATAAATTCTGTATAGTTGCAGCATGTTCTGTGTGTCAGGCCATGTGCTGCCTTGAAACTGCCAGCCAAGACATCATCATCAGGAGCCAAACCACTTGGGCCCAGCAGATCTTAGAAAGGTGAGCCTCCAAGATCATAAGTTGAAATAAACTTTTTCTTTGTGAAGGTAGGGTGTCTCGGGTATTTTGTTTCAATAATGTTGAAAGCTAGCTTCCATAGGTCATTTCTCAGATGCTACTACAGTGAAGCGAGTGGGACATGGGCAGGCAAGACTCTATCTTTACTGGGCATCTTTCCTGAGCCTGGAAAACTGGCCACCAACAAGTCCTAGGTCTCTATTTTCCCTTGATGCCTGTTGGCCAGTATAAACCCACTCCATATAACTTGAGTGTGTAGGTCTGCTATCCTCACAAATAAGGTCAAATTTGGTTTATTTCACATTTATTCTTTTCCCAGATCCATTATCTCTTCAAAAACACAGAAGGAGTCCAAGGAATAGCTCTACTAACTTCTGGTGTTTATTTTTCTCTTTATGGGGATTTCATTTAACCTTTTTTTATAGTACAGCTAGCACAGAATTCCATGTAGGTTAGGAAGCACAGAGAAAGAGAAGCCCCTATGAGAATGCACCATTTCCTCTTTCCTGACATCAACCTCAGCATTTTACAGACCTTAATGTCAGCCAAGAGAAAGTAAAGTAATCAAAGAGCAAGTTAACCTTTATATGCATGAGTGTGCAGGTCAATGCCAGCTCTCATCAGGATGTCTAAAGTTGCCGTACTCTACCTCTGTGGGAACATGATGATGTGGACACATTCCTCCTGCTCATTAACACATGAGTTTTGCACAGGATTTCAGAGCCATGTCTACTGTAAAGAGAGCTCATTTGTGAATCACATTTTCACATTAAGTTACCCTAAAAAACGTAACTTTCACCTTTCTTGCATTACTTAAGGTTTATTGCTCACAAGTTTTTGGTAAGAATCTTTCTGGAGAAACAACAGCCACAGCAGCCATTCTTTTCACCTGCTCAATAATTATGGACTGGCGCTCCAGGACTGAGACCATATCCTTGCCCTACTTCATAGCTCCCATCAGTCTTGAAGTCTTTGAGACCAATGTAGTGCCAGGGGCTCCCTCAGGTCCAGCCAGAGAAGTTCCCAGGAGTGCTTGCTGCTTTGGCATATCAACATATGCCAAAATAAAATTTTTCTTTACATGCTTGAATATTTTTTGGCCTTTTCCCATGTTCTTTAGACCGCACAGGTAGGTTATGCTAACACTCAAGTTCTAGCTCCTTAATTCCTTGCCATTTGCCAATGGAGAGACTGAACTGTCTTTTGTCTTGAATAGTCAGGAAACAGAATCTTGGACAAGTAGGACAGGATGCTCTTAGCTAATGGTGGAGAAGTTCTATGAAGATTTTTGTACACTCTCTCCATGTTTAATCAGCAAAGAAGCTCTCAAGGGACATTAGCAGCAGGAAACGCTTATGCAGACCCACCAGAGCAGATTCACTCCTAAATGCACCTACACAACATAGCTTCCTCAACATTTGTGAGAATGCACAGGAGAGGCAAATAGAAAATGAAAGAATTGGAGCAGACATTTGGTGCACTAGTGGCAGCTGCTTGGGAGTGCCACGGTAGATTCACTCCTAAATGCACACACACAATACAGCTTCCTCAGCATTCATGAGAATGCATAGGAGAAACAAATAGGAAATGAAAGAATTGGAGCAGACATTTGGTGTGCCATTGGTGGCTGCTTGGGAGTTTCACATCCCGTATCAGTGCCTGGTTTGAACACTAGCTCCACTTCTGATTCCAACTGCCTTCTAGCGTACACCTGGGGACGCAGCAGGCGATGGTTTAAAAACATGCATGGGTCATTCTGATCAACGTGGGAGATCCAGAATGCGTATCTGCCCTCCAGTGTTAGCCTGGCCCATCTTGTCAGTTATAGATGTTTGGAGAGTGAAGTAGTGGACGAAAAAATCACTCCCTGGCTGTTTCTCTATCCCTCAAATAAACAGCTGAAATTATAAGAAATAAGGAAAGAGAAGACAGAGAGAGAGAGAGAGAGAGAGAGAGAGAGAAGAGAGAGGAGAGAGAGAGAGAGAGAGAGAGAGAGAGAGAGAAAGAAAGAAAGAAAGAAAGAAAGAAAGAAAGAAAGAAAGAAAAAAAGAAAGAAAGAAAGAAAAGGAAAGAAGGAAGGAAAGGAGGAAGGAAGGAAGGATGGATGTGTGTGTGTGTGTGATGTTTACATAGTTGATTGGGGTAGGAAGGGTCAAGGATTAGGGAAAAGTGGTAGAGAGAATTGTTTCCAAATTTTCCTTTTCTTCTTCCTGTGTCTGGGAGAAAGCTGCACCCAGCCTCCCAACCACTTCAGTACCAAGGAATGGAGAACGGCCACCCACTGTCATCCTAGAGTCCCTGATATGGAGCATGCTCTGAAGGTTCTGTTCGAGTGGTTCCGATGATTCTGAATTGATGCTGAGGGCCTGGTGCAGTGGCCTAGTGGCTAAAGACTTTGTCTTGCATGCGCCAGCATTCCATATGAATGCCAGTTAATATCTCAGCAGCCCTGCTTCCCATCCAGCTCTCTACTTGTGGCCTGGGAAAGCAGTTGAGGATGGCCTAAAGCCTTGGGACCCTGCACTTGAATGGGAGACCCAGAAGAGGCTCTTGGCTCCTGGCTTCAGATTGGCTCAGCTATGGCTGTTGCAGCCACTTTGGGAGTAAATCAACGAATGGCAGATCTTCCTCTCTGTCTTTCCTCTTCTCTGTATATCTGACTTTCCAATAAAAATAAACAAATCTTAAAAAAAGAAATGCTGTTGATCTCATCGATCCTTCCAAAGTCTGTTAGCTGACACAGTTCACCTTATAGTCTCCATTCGCCCAGATATTTGCTGTTGGTACTTGGCTGGGGTAATTGTCCAATTTGTTCTGTCCTTCCTCCTATGCACTGGCACCCGATGTCCTCTGCAGACCCCAATGAACTTCCGTATCCTCCATGTGCATCTGGGTATGCCGTCCACTGTTCCATCAAAGCCACTTGAAATGACCCAGTTCTGAATCATACATTCCATGGACAGACCACAGATCCTGCAATTCTCCACATGATTGGAATTCTGAGTCCAGTGGTTCCTTTTGGGAGATCACCAAATAAACCTTGACCATTGTGATCCCAGATCTGACTTTTGTGTGTGTTTACCAGTATGTGCAGCAGACTGATCCAGTGTGACCCACATCCCATTCAGCTCTCAAATATGTCAACAGGCATTGAAGCCCAAGCCAACCCAACCAATCCCAATATCCAGCCCACACTCATGCTGGTGGGTGCCACTGCCTAACCAGGCCCGCCCCCAGTTCTGGTTCTCATGTTCACCAGTGGGTGTTTTCTTAGTTTGGCTAGAATTTCATCAATTTCACAGATCTCTTCAAATATATGAATTTTGGTTTTGCTGACTTTTCTCTACTGTCTACCTACTTGGAATTTCACCGGTTTTTGTTCTGTTTTTATTAGTTATTTTAGATGCAAATAGAATATAAAAAACGAACCTAAAGAACAGTACATATTTCACTACTTGTTCAAAAACATTTGCTTTGTAACCACTGCTAATAAATATTTAAGAGTTAAAGGAGTTATAAATCTGCTTCTCAATGAAGTTCTCTCAAATGAAATACAATGCAGAATCAGTAAAACTCTTAGTAATTTGTAGAAATGTAATTTATTTCATGCAAAGCTACATACTTTACTATATTTTAACAACTAATCATAAGCATTTCAAGATTCCTTACATCACAATAAGTTAAAATACTATGAAGGAACTGCAAGAACTATAAGTCAATGAGTTTGTGAAAAACAAACAGAAACAACTTTGCCACTTTCTCTAAACACAGACTTGAAACTGTAGTGAGCATCTGCAGAGAAAAACAGTCAAATTATAACCCATCCATCAAATAGGAAAACATTTGTCATTATACATTAGGTAATAATGACTGATGAAAGATAATTTTGGCATCATGCACCAAAAATTAACATAATTAACATTATGGAAAAGTATCATCAGATACACATCTGAAAGATTTGTTTCCTGAACTAGATATAAGTAAAATAACAAATACTTCACTAACGCAACCCCAAAATCAGGCTTTTGGTACACTTTGCTTGGGGACTGTTACTATAAAAAGATTCTGAAGGAATGGGGAGTAGCTTGAATTTACACAGGAATACTGAATTTTAGAATATTGCCCTAAGGAAACAAATCTTGTGAGAATTTTAAACTATTTAAAAGCAATACTACAACGAGTCACTTATAAAAACATTTATAAAAATTAAATATCTGAAGGGAAGATAATCAACAGTATAACCCTTGTACTTTTCAATGCTTTAATTCATAAATATATGTTGGATTATAGTAATTTAAAAGAGGTCCACATATTCTCTACTTTCTAAAATGAGAAAAATCCTTCAGACTGTTTTTAAAATAAACAAAAACAAATCCATTGGATTGCTTTAAAAAATAAATATATAATCTCTCTCCTCAATCTTGGTATGTTCAGTAGGGAAGATTCTAGCCAGCATTGAGAAATCCATTGCTAGGTGAGCAGGCTGAGAAGTTATGTCATCAATATCAATTCTAAATGGTACTGTACAGTGTAACAAATTATGAGGACATCTGTCTGCCATTGGAAACACTTTTTCTACTCTTCTGAACTGTGTACAGTAAAATTTTTCTACAAAATGACTTGAGATTAAGATAACCACAAAAGAGGATTTTCAGGGAGAAAAGATTTAATTTTTCCCAAAGTATGTATTGGAAACAACTGTCATTTAGGATATGCATGAGAAGAGAAATAAGCCAAGAGTGTTGCTGTTCTAACAAATTAAAAAAATTACAGCAAGGCCTCAGTTGACCTCAACAGATTAGCTTTTTTCAAATATAAGTAAAATTTTAGCTAAACAAGGTGGGTCAGAGGATCAGAAGTGAGGACATCATGTTCCAGACACAACAGGAAAAAGGGTGGTGCACAGTGTCTGCGCCATTGAGGCGAGGCAGATCAGAAGGCCTTGTCTCTAGCAGCCGGGAGGGAGATGAATTTCCTCATCTTTCAAGTCTCTGAGGGCAGGAGAGTTAAAGGGGTTGGGAGGAATTCAGAATTAGAAGACTTCCATTAACTCCAATACATTGTTCTGACTCATCTAAGGAGCCTGTTGATGTTGCACGCAATTCACTAATTCCTTTTTATAATAAGAGGTTTCAAGGTTCTGAATACCTTGTGTTAAGTCCATTTACTAAAGTGCCCTCGTTTGTGACCTACGAGCACATGTGCTGGCCAGCTAATGGTACAAATACATTCAGTTGTTGCTTAGTTGTCCAGTATCTACTTTAGGTGTAATACTGCTATTTCAAATAGCAGGATTCTTAGAAGCAGTTCCTTTCCAAATGCTCTGTTCATTAAAAACAATTGGGCACACAAAACAAAAGAAAAAATTGCTAGCACATTAAAAATCATATTATACAGAAAATCTTACGGGTGGTGTAAAAGGGGTGAGGTAAGAAGGGAAAGGAAAGGCAAAACCTGAAATGCATTCACTTAATACTCAGAACTTAACATAATACAAACGATTACACGTGGAGATTCAAGTATGCTAAGGTTTTTCAGGGACATCTTTTGCTTAGTGCAAATGTACTTTCATACTTGTAATTTTTAAGGCATGATTCACTCAAATTACAAGGACAAAACTCACCTATTCAACAGTGAATTATAATAGAGAATTTATTTTTCTTTTAATATAGTAAGCAATATACCATCAAGAACATTCTGTAAGTATTTAAAATGATGCTTGCCATTGAATATATATGAAATTCCTTCATTAATATGGTACAGATACTTCGGAAAAACCACACAGGCTGTCCTTTCTATCCATGTTTCAGTGTATATTTAGCTTAAAACTTTAACAAGTAAGCACCTCATAAATGCTAAAATCTAAATGCAAATCAATGGGCAACATTTTTCCTCAATGTTGAGATTGTCAAATTTTCTGACTTATCATTTATGAGAAAAACTTTCAAGTGTATTCATGTAGCTCTTAATATTTTTTTGAAGTGAAATTTTGTGATGAAATTATTTAAAAGCCTTTGTTATTTGGTAAGAGCAAAGTTTAATAATTAGATGCATACTTTAGTTCATATTTAAGAATTTTTTTCCAAAAATTATCCATCAGTAATAAGTTATTTATGGACTAAAAAGTTAATTAGCAAGTTACAGATGATGCATGAAATTAACTGCTTACTTATTGCTTTTGGGAATGATTATCTGAATTACTGGCTTACTGAATATGATTACCTAACAACTATTTAGAAAATTATAATCAGTAATTTTTTATCATGTAATAAAAGACATCAAAAATAATTCTTCAACAAATGTACTTTGTATGTAAATTTCATGAGTTTTGTAGTACTGTTTTGTTTTTGTTTTGTTTTGTTGTGTTTTTTTTTTTTTTTTTTTTTTTTTTGCAAAAAAAGCCATTACATCTTGGGCCCAGCACAATGGCCTAGGGCTAAATCCTTGCCTTGGATGCACTGGGATCCTATATGGGTGCCCATTTGTATCCTGGTTGCTTTTCTTCCCTTCCAGCTCCCTGCTTGTGGCTGGGAAAAGCAGTAGAGGACCGCCCAAAGCCCTGGGACCCTGCAGAGCCTGGGAGACTCACAAGTTCCTGGTTCCTGGTTTCGGATTGGCTCAGCTCTGGCCATCACAGTCACTTGGGGGAGTGAACTAGCAGATGGAAGATATTTCTCACTCCCTCTCCTTCTCTCTGTATATCTCCCTTTCCAAGAAAAATAAGTAAATCTTAAAAAAAGAAAAAAAAAACATTACATCTGAATAGGCTTCTCAAAACAAAAAACTTGTATCTTCCATAGTTTTTAAATAAGGTAGCTCAACAAACATTAACTTTTTTTTTTCAAACAATAAACTTCTACTCACAGAGGTTAAATTAATGCATTCTGCACTCAAGATTACTCAAAGAAGTAGACTTTGTACATGATCATGTTTATAATTCTGTAAGACAAGTCCTACTTAAAAGGTTGCATATTCTGGGTCACTGAACCAACCAAACATTATTTTGGAAATAACTCAAAGTTAAAAGGAATCTATACTGTTTGCTGAGTATATGTAGCTGTAAAACTCAACTTTTAAATCTGTAAAAGGTAATTTAAAAGAAATAACATTTCTTTACATGCTTCTACCAATTTATCATAAGACACCTTAGAATTTGTTGTAAAATTGAGTAGTTTTTTTCTGCTTCTACTATAACAGCATCTATTATGACAAAACTGATAATAAACATTATATACTTAAGAAAAATATTCCCAAGTAAACCCACAGACCACTATTTTCACCAGACTTCGATGAATTAATTCTAAAAGAGTTTTTGCTTTGGGAATTTTAAGATTTCCTGTAATAAGAAATTGGACCCCTATCTGGGATGATCGTTTCCCCATTCCAATACCTTCAAGTACTGCTAGGAAAAATGACACTGCTAACAACTTGTTCTGTCTTTTAAATCTCATCTAGTCAAATCCCTCACAGTAGTTGTGTGAGGTAGATTGGTAGGTAAATGGCAAGTATCAACTTCATTCTGCAAATGATGAAATGAAGGCACCAAAGAGTTCTACGGTTTGCCCAAAGTATTCTGTGAGTTGGTCATGAAATTGCAAGCAGTGTGAAATGATCTCTGCCTGGTCTATTACTCTCTGACCACACTGCATAATACAAAAAGTCTACGTATGAGTGAGCTCAAAGAAGCATGCTATACAACTTTTAATTGACAGTAAAGCCAAACATTGATAATTATTTTAAAGAGGATCTAATTTCCAAAATCATAAAAACTAAAAGATCACGAAGGCTAGCTGATTTGGATAATGCACTATTCCTTTCAACACTTGCATAGAACTGCAACTTTAAAAAATTTATCTGCAAGTACTTATTAATTTCAACTTAGGATTCACAGTAAGATTACCTTCAACCAATATAAAACCATGTAGTTATGGTGACCATGTAATTTACCTTCCAACTTAGATAATTAAGAGTGAAACCTAGGAGTTACTTTTATAAGATAATAGGTATTAAAATGAAACTACCCTGGGCAAACTCAAGTAACGCCACTCAATGTAGAGTGGATCCTATGAGAGCTGCAAATATTTTAGGGACATAAAAATCTCTGCAAGCATGTTTACTTAGAAATAAAATGCTAGTGTCTGAAAAATAATATCCAACATTGGCTTAAACATAAAGGTAAAATAATAAATTAATTATAATAAGCATATTCAACAAATAAATTATGTATTTTAGCATAGTGTTGTTTCCTAAAAAAACATAATTTACATGTTAATAATAAATTATTTACTTTTCACCTTTAGATATCAGAATTTTTTTCCTAAAAGCATAAACAGCCATATACACATCTAAGAGAATTTTGTGGAACTATTTGCTATATAAAAAATGACAACAAAAGAATTTGCCATTAATGGTTAAGATTTCTTCTTGAGTGGAATGATCGACATTGAAATATGCAGCATGATAAAGTTAAATATTTCTCTCTGAAATGAAAATCTTACAAAGCAATACCAAAAGCACAAAATCCAATTCCTATGGAGATGGAAAGAACAATGTATCACCTGATCCTAATATACATGCGAAAGACACTATCAGTTGCAATATAACCTCAATTACACATGCAAAGAACCAAGGGAATTTGCAATCAGATTTGAAAAACATATTTTTACATTCAGTTATGTCTGGTAAGTAAACCTTGGCTTAAGACATGGGTATTGTGAATATGGTTATTTCATGAGGTCCCCATTCACTTACATTTCTTTGGGAAACACACACTGAACATTTCCCTTAGAAACAGCAAAAATGTTAACTCGCATTAAAACTATATACTATTATTTAAAATATAACTATGGCTTCCTTGAACCTTTGAAATAATTCTCTGGAAAAAAAAAAAACTGATCTGAAACAAACTTGTTCCCAACATATACAGATGTTTACCTTGAATAAAATACTTCCACTGTCAACTGTGCTTCTAAGGCAGACACCTAGGAAATACTATGCAATAAATTCCTACTAGAAAAGTTGATACTGTACTCAGAGAATAACTATCAATATCAGGATGTAACTAATCTGAGTGCTTTTATATATATACATATATATATATATAATCCTGGAAGTTTACACTGAGAACACAAAGCAAACTGTATAGCACACAGATGTTCGTGGAGACTGAATTGATGTGTTGATCTTGGTTAGTTGTTCTATACATTTTTTTCAGAATTTAGACATCATCAAACATTCCCTTGTGAGACATTGAAAGATATCGTCCACCAGGCTGATACCTAAAAGGTGAACATAAACAATTGGTCTGAGACAGCAAAAAGTAATAAAAGAGGAAGAAAAAAAATCAGTAACATTAAAAAGAAGTGGCTAAATACTTGATAAACAATGTGAAGTCTTCCAGTAGCTGAGAGCAGAAACTTGCCCTCCAAGGATATTACCCAAAAGGATAATTATTAATTACAAATCAATCAGCAACTCTTGTTCTCTCTGGAGCACAAGTGCAACAGAATGAAGAAGAGGACCTAAGATGGCGTGGTAGGGAAAAGACGTGCTGATTCTGACCACAGGAAGATAACAGAGGAAAACAGAGGAAAACAGGGTGCAGCTGGAGCTAACTCTGCAGTGGAAAGTCTACAAAAAGCAGACAGATGCCTCAGAGGAGGGCAGAAAACCCAGTCTTGCAGCAGTAAGCAGGATTCTGTCAGTGACTCCTGCAGCTGGAGGCTGGAGGGAAGGAACATGGTTTTCCTGGAGCTAAGCACCCACAACCACAGGGAGAAAACACCATCTCAATAAGAGCACAAGTCATTGCAGTACTGCCCAACTGGAGGAGTTAATTCAACACTTCCCAGTGACTTTGAGACCGGTCTAGGGAGTTGGCAGGGGATAGGGTGGCCACTCAAGCCCCCGAAGCACTCCCCTAGCTCACTCTATTAAGGTATTTGGACTCTGCTTGCCAAGGTGGAGCACTGACCAATCCCTAATGATGAGGCAGATCGTTTGGAGTATGTTCTGGCTCATTTGTTGAATGGGGGAGGCTTGAGAAGATTAGGGTATGTCGCCTGCTTCCTGTGACTGTGGGAGTCCTATGTTCTGTGACTGTGATAGAAGGTGAGATGGCTGCAGAACCCACCAGTACACGTGAGATACAAGGGGAGGGGTGTGAGCCTAGCAGGGAGGCAGTGCAGGCACGCCTGCTGGGTCATTGCTCCCACTGGTGAGTGTGAGAACTGGGACTAGAGGCAGACCAGGTCGGGCAGGCTATGGCACCTATTGGCCTGCATTTGAACTGGGCTAGAGGGAGAGCCAAGTTGGGCTAACTGATTCTATCTACTGGTGAATGCATGAGCTGGTTGGGCTTTGCCACAGCATCAGGGGCATGTGCTGGGACTGGAGGCAAATCCAGTCAATCTGGATTGCAGAACCACCTGGAGAATGTAAGATCTGGGAATGGGAGTTGGTCCAGTAAGTAAACTGTGGGCACCTCTCTGATGGGCTGCAACTCCTACTGGTGAGTACGAGAACCAGAGCTGGGGGCGGGTCTGGTTAGACAGGCAGTGGCACCCACCAGCATGAGTGTGGGCTGGATATTGAGATTGGTTGGATTGAACTAGGCCCCAATGCCCATTGATGTGTATGAGAGTTGAACGGGATGTGGAACACACTGGACTAGCCTGCTGTACACACTAGTAAGCACATGAACCAGGGCTGGGGACGGGCTTGGTAGGTGTTATTTGGGATCACTCCCACTAGACTACAATTCCTGCTGGAGTATGTGAGGGCCGAGTGTGTAGTGGAATGGTTTGGACTGGGCCACAGCATCCATTGTTTTACATAAGAGACAAGGCTAGAGACAGAACTGAATCAGCAACTGCCACTATCAGTGTGCGCGTAGGCTGATGTGGGTGACAGACTGAGCCAGACCCTAGACTGGTATGCACACATAAGAGTCAGGTCTGGGACCACCTCAGATGGAGTTTCTTTGGGAATTTCCCCAGCTGAACCACTGGATTCAGAATTCCAACCATGTGGAGAATTGTAGGATCTATGGACTGACTATAGAGTGTACATGTGAGAACTGGGCCTCCTCAGGGGATAAGACAGAACAGTGGATGGCACACCCAGATGCACATGGAAGATATGGCAGTCCATTGGGGTCTGCAGAGGACATCTTGTACCAGTACAGAGGGAGGGCAGAATAAAATGGACATCTACCCCAGCCAAGCATTGACAGCAAATATCTGATTAAATGGAGATTCTAATGTGGACAATGTCAGCCAATGAGCCTTGGAAGGATTTCCTCTTCCTTGGAGCAGCAAGACTGACAGCATTTGAGAATAATCAAAACCACTTGAACAGAACTCTTGGAGCATGTTCTGTGTTGGGGACCCTGGAATGATATCAGATGGCCATTCCCCCATGCCGGGGTGCAAGAGGATGTAAAAGAAAATCTGGAAACAATGGTCTTACCCACTTTCTCCTAACCCTTGATCCTTCCCACTCTGATCAACTATGTAAACATCATCAAAAAACAAAAAAAAACAAAAAAAAAAAAGGAAAGAAAGAAGAAAGAAAGAAGAAATTCAGTATGTCAAATAAAAAAGACAGTGGAAATCTCTGCCAAATGACTTGGTGTGACAGAATAAAGAATTTTGGAGCTAGGAGACAAACCCTTGGAAATAACTCAGTAAGACAAAGAAGAAGAAAAACTAGAAAAAGCAAAAAAAAAAAAAAATGCCTCAAAATATTAAAACAACTAAAAGGGAGGGAATCCTCCCGAACTCCTCCTGTGAGGTCAATATCACCTTAATTCTAAAACCAGAAAAACATTATAAGAAAGAAAAATACAGATCAATATCCCTGATGAACATAGATGCAAAACCCCTCAAGAAAATGCTAATTACATCAAACAACACATCAGAAAGAACTTTCACATGGACCTAGTGAAATTTATTCCCAGTATATAGGGATAATTAAACATATGCAAATCAATAAATTAACAGAGAAGAATAAAAAACGTAATTATCTGAATCGGTGCAGAGAAAGCATCTGATAAAATTCAACATCCTTTCATGATGAAAATATTAAGCAAACTGGGTACAGAAGAAACATTCTGCAACATATGCCAGGCAGTTAGAGCAAACTCACAGCCATCATCATACTAAATGAGGAAAAATTGGAAGCATTTCCACTAAGATCTGGCATAAGACAAGGATGTCCACTTTTGTCCTTGTTATTTAATACCATTTTAGAAAATTTTAGCCAGATCCATTAGGGAAGAAAAAGAAACCAAAAGCATACAAATTGGAACCAAACACTCTTCTAAGAGACTATTGGAACTCGGGCCCGGCGGCGTGGCCTAGCGGCTAAAGTCCTCACCTTGAATGCCCTGGGATCCCATATGGGTACCGGTTCTAATCCCGGAAGCTCCACTTCCCATCCAGCTCCCTGCTTGTGGCCTGGGAAAGCAGTTGAAGACGGCCCAAGGCCTTGGGACCCTGCACCCGCGTGGGAGACCCGGAAGAGGTTCCTGGTTCCCGGCATCGGATTGGCGCGTACCGGCCCGTTGCAGCAGCTCACTTGGGGAGTGAAACATTGGATGGAAGATCTTCCTCTCTGTCTCTTCTCTCTGTATATCTGGCTTTCCAATAATAATAAAATCTTTAAAAAAAAAAGAGACTATTGGAACTCATAAGAGAGTTTGGTAAAATTGCAGATTATAAAATTGACACACAAAAAAATCAACAGCCTTTGTATATATAAACAATGCCATGGCTGAGAAAAAAATGAGTAGTATCAGTACCACTGACCATAGCTTAAAAATTTTTAAATACTTTGGAATAAATTTAACCAAGGAAGTCAAAATCTCTACAATGAAAATTCCAAAACATTAAAGGAATAAACAGAAGAATACACACAAAAAGGGAAAAATCTTCCAGGTTCATGGTTTGGAAGAATTAACATCAAAATGTCCATGTTACCCAAAACAATTTACAGATTCAATATAATCCCAATCAAAATACCCAGGACATTCTTCTCGTATCTAGAAAAAAACGATGCTAAAATTCAAATGGAAACACAAGAGACCCTGAATAGCTAAAGCATTCTTAGACAATGAAAGCAAAGTTGAAGGCAATTATAATACCTGATTTGAGGATACTACAGAGCATTTATAACAAAAACAGTCTGGTTCTGTAACAAAGATGCACATACAGGCCAATGAAAAAGAATAGAAGCCCCAGAAATCAATCCAACCATCTACAACCAACTAATCTTTGATAGACGAGCTAAAATCAGTTCTTGGAAAAAAAACAATCTCTTACCTTATACACAAATCAACTCAAAAAGGATCAAGGATCTAAATGTATAACCTGATACCATCAAATTAATAGAGAAAAACATCAGGGAGACAGCAAGACACTAGCAAAGGAAAGATTTCCTAGGAAAGATGAACAGACAATGAAGACAAAAATAGACAAATGGGATTACATCAAGCTAAGAAGTTTCCACACTTCAAAGGATACACTGGACAAAGTAAAGAGGCGAGCAACAGAATGGGAAAAATACGTGCAAATTATACAACTGATAAACAATTAATATCCAGGATCTATAAAGAGCTGAAGAAACTACCACCACAACAAAAAAACAACAATCCAGTGCAGAAATGGGCAAGGGACATGACCAGGCATTTTTCAAAGGATGAAATGCATGAAAAAATGTTCAGAACCACCAAGGCCACAGGGAAATGCAAATAAAAACCACAGTGAGGTTTCACCTCACCCCAGCTAGAATGGTTATCATTCAAACATTAAAAAACAATAAATGCTGGTAAGGATGTTGGGGAGAAGGAACACTGATACACTGTTGGTGGCAATGTAAACTAATACAACCATTACAGAAGACAGTAAGGAAATTACCCAGAAATCTGAAAATGGATCTGCAACATAACCCAGCCATCTCGCTCCCGGAAATTTACCCATGTGAAATGAAATTAGTACATGAAAAAGTTGTCCACATCCCCATGTTTATTACATTTCAATTCAGAATCTAACCAGATCATCAACTAATGATTAGGTAAAGACAATGTGACATATATGCATTGTGGAATACTAGCCACCCATGAAAAAGAATAAAATCCTGTCTTTTATAACAATGTGGATACAACTAGAACCAATATGCTCAGTGAAATGTCTCAGCTCCAGAATGTCAGATATTATATATTTTCTCTAATTTGTTGTAACTAATATAGAATACAAAAGATATATTGGAATGAAACAGAATCTTGTGATTTGATTACTATTTTTGTCCTTGCTTCTACTCCTGTGGAACTGGAGTCTTTCTATGTTTTACTCATTGGATATTATGGTTAGTGGTGCATTAAGCCTGTGATTATGGAGTGGATTAAAATCATGTTTCTACTAAAAAAAAAAGAAAGGAAAGAGGGAGGGAAACTGAAACAGAAGGAAGCATTGTTATCAGAATTGGACCTATGAAATATGTTCTTTGGGGGCCCGGCGGCATGGCCTAGCGGCTAAAGTCCTCGCCTTGAAAGCCCCGGGATCCCATATGGGACCGGTTCTAATCCCAGCAGCTCCACTTCCCATCCAGCTCCCTGCTTGTGGCCTGGGAAAGCAGTCGAGGACGGCCCAATGCATTGGGACCCTGCACCCGCGTGGGAGACCTGGAAGAGGTTCCTGGTTCCCGGCTTCGGATCGGTGCGCATCGGCCCGTTGCGGCTCACTTGGGGAGTGAATCATCGGACGGAAGCTCTTCCTCTCTGTCTCTCCTCCTCTCTGTATATCTGACTTTGTAATAAAAATAAATATTAAAAAAAAAAAAGAAATATGTTCTTTGTATCAATACATTTTTTAAATGACAGATATAAAAAAGAGGATATAAGACATATCCAGGAGATTAATTTGATACTAATTCTCAATTGTTCAATATAAGCAGAATTTTTTTTTCTGCTCCTTATAGGCAACAACAGGTAAACATCTTCATGCAAATGCTATTTTGCTTTTAATTATTTCCTCATAGCAGGGTTCACATCATGCAGACAGAGTTGAATGCTTGACCTGTCATTTACAAGTAGTGTGAGTCTATGCAACTTAATTTATAACACATTTCATAAACAAGACTGTTAGAAGCAGGCATATAAACATTACTATGAATCCTTGCTATTATAATTCCTTCTTTTAAATTTATACCACTTTGTGCTGTATGACGACACCAATTTCAACTACCACTACTGAATGCTGTAATTTCTCAAATACAACAGCATTAGAAGAGATAAGAAGGTAGAAAAAAATTACTTAATATGTTTTTAAATTAGTGGTAATGATGATAATTTTCCTTATGTTTAAGTATTAGTTATTTTTAACCTTGAGAACTCATTGTGTTATTAGATTCTGGAGCAATGTCAGAGCCAAAATGACACAACAGCAACTTACCTCCCTGATTCAGACTCAAGGGGGTCATCAGTGAATGTTTCTGCATTAAAATCCAAAGGTTCTGCATCTTGGAGAAGTTCTATCCGGTCCCTTTCAGTTTTATTATTGGCCCTGGTATATTTGGATACTGCTGCAAAGGGAGGGAAAAAATGTTTACTTTGTTTTTCCTCTTTTAACTTACAGGTTACAGTTGATCAGTCGATGGATTCACAGAAAAATCAATATTCTAAAGGATCTGAGTTTTATGAAGAGAAATAAACCAAGACAACTACATGGCTCATTAAATGATTAAAATTATGAACAGCATAATAGAATATGTGAAGAAATTTCTCTAGTCTTGTAGCTACGCTAATCTCAGAGGCAGATATGTGTGATATTTGTATTAGAATATAAAATTATATTGCTAAATTGTTCATTATCAAAATAAGTTTCACTTTGTTTCAAAGAGAATATTATCTTGGGAGCTAGGACTTGACGGTATCAGTATAACCAACTCAAGCTCTTACAGAAACATCTTAGTCTTTGTCCATGAGGAATAAGGCAAGCAATGACTAACATATTCAAAATGCATGGGGTCAGCATGGTGGTGCAGCAAGCTGATCCTCTGCCCTGTGGTGCCAGCATTCCATACAGGCATTGGTTCTGGGCCCAGTTGCTCCACTTCCAGTCCAGCTTTATGTTTGTCGCCTGGGAAAGCAACAGAGGTTGGGACCCTGCACCTGCGGGAGACCCAGAGGGAGCTCCTGGCTCCCAGCTTAGGATTAGCTCAGCTCTGCAGTCATTTGGGAAGTGAACCAGTGGATAAAAGAGCTCTCGCTCTCCCTCTCTCTCTCTCTCTATCACTCCTTCATTCTGTAAAATAATCTGCCTTTCAAATAAAAAGAATAAATAAACCTTTAAAAGAAAAAAAATGCATGCTACAAACTTAAAATCAAAATTTTCTAGTAGCTAGATTTAACAGCAAAAAGAAACAGATTTAAATTAATTTTAATATATTTAAATTAACATAACCAAAATGTTATCATTTCAACCTAGGATACCAGCAACATTTTATATGCTCAATAGCTTCAGGTAGCTAAATGGTTACCATACTGGTTGGATACAGATCTGCAACTAATTGTCCCATTTTAAGTTTCTCATTAACAACCTAAGTTCTTTCAGTCTTGTCTTAAATAATCCAATTATCAAAAAATTCAATTTTCCTTATAACAACTTTATGATAGAGTTCTTTAAATTAAGGCAAGTCATTAACATTCTTAATTTGTCCTCTTGAACTAAGCCCTAAATGTTAGCCACTTTATCTTTTCATTATTTCAAGCAGCGGTTGCCTACGAAATTCTAGGTTTTCTCAAACTCAACATTCCAAAGTTTTTCTTACTTCTTACCATCTTCCCATTCACCCTGATATTTCCAGGCTCTAAACTTCCCCTCTGGTAACCAAGAACCCAAATTCCTTCACTGAATTTTCCCTCTATTTTTCAACTTTAACTAAAGCTTTAGCCTTCCCCTATTTATTGTGCCCTAACGGTCATTTAAACACATTTTCTCTTTAGCTCAATCAGTGCCCATTTTTGGCTCTCGTCATTTCTTAACTGGACTGCCAAAATGACTCTGAAATGGTTTCTAAGTCTTGTAAAATTGTGCTTTATATAGCCATGAAATCCCTCCTTTTAATCCAAAAATCTTCATGCTTCTTCGTAGACTAAAGTCACATCTCCAGGACAAAATCAACACTTGGGAACAGACCATACCTGTTTCTTGACACTGTGGCCTCTTATCAGTGCCTAAGGCTTGAGCTGTAGTAACAAAGAAAAACAAGCACTTCTTCAAAGGTTCTCTCAGGTAACCATGTCCTGCATGCATTCTTCCTTCGAATTAAAACACCCCTTACTAGAACCTCAGTGGCAGAGCGCTCTCAACAATATTATTGCTAAAAGACAAACAACCATTGCCTGCTTTTTGCTCAGTGCAAAGTTTAACACAGGTTTCTTGGTACCTCCTCAAAGGCAAATGGCTTCTGTCTCATTTTAGTATAACTAGTACTTAACGTCCCTTTCTCCTTCCTCTCTTACCTGTGTTTTCCCTAGCATATACTGAGGAGTGTAAGAAAGTAAAGCCATTGTAGATACACACAATTCTAACTCTCAATCTTGCTTTGCAAGCAAGCTTAAGAAAAAAGCAAACTAAAAAAATAAACAACTTACATCGGTTAGTACTAGCATCTGAGAAATTGGACTCTTTTAGATCCATGTAAGTATTTCTGTTCCTTGTGGAATCTTCTCTGTTGTGTCCATAACGTTCTTTCCACTCCTAGAAAGGAGATATAAATATAAAACAAAAGGACTGAACATTTGTTAAGTGCTAAGAGGTTATAGAAACAGGATTTTTTTCATCTGAGATTCATTAGCAGTTAGTCTAGTTATAGTGTATTTAAAAATTCTGGCATGGTTTTTATCATTAAAATTAATCTCTGTAAGTTTTAACTTTTAATGAAGAGTTTCATACAGTTTTGCTAGCTATCATTATAGAAAATTATTTTATCCAAATAACAATATTACAACTATAAGCTTGCCACAGTTATGTAAAAGTATTAAAATCTGTAATAATGAAAAATATATTATCAATTTTCCTTCACTCAAATCAATTAAACATACGCAGGATTTGAAAAGTCATTTCCAGTAACAAAATTCAAGTTATTTACAAGCACAATTAGACTATGACTCATATGGAATTAAAACTATCTCAAATGCAATAAAACAGATTCTCCTATTCATCAAATCTTAGACTAGAAGGCTCGGAAAGGTGATTTAATTCAACCTTCCAGGCAGAACAGTCTCACTTGACTAGGCTACACTGAATTTTCCGTCTGAGCAGCCTATCACAATTTTGGTAAGCCATGAAATTTCCCTACTGTCTTACATAATGGTTGGACTTAGTTTGTAATTTCACCAACAATGTATAAAGGAACCATTTTGCTTAATGAAAAAAAGCCAGTCCCCAAAAGAAAAAATCATATATATTCTGTGATATGTGGTAGTTAAGATATAAAAAACATAAGAATGAAACTTCAGAACAATATATTATGATTTGGTTATTACTTATAGCCCGTGTTTACACGTCTGCAGAACATTGGTCTCTGTACTTTTACTTGTTGAACATTATGATTAGTGGTGCACTAAACCTGTGACTATAAAATAAATTGAAATTTACATTATTCTAAAAATTAAAAGCAAATATGAAAAAAAGCAGATTGAAGTATGGAAGATTTGGGGGGTATGGCTATCTTCTTAAAATCATATCTACAAAATACATATAAATCTGTCCATATTAGTAAAAATTTTAAATACATTTTATCACTGTTTTTCTGTCCTGAGCCAATCATTCAAAATAAGTAAGATTCTCATGATATTTCACATTTATTTTCAGCTTATGACAATTTAATAAACACTGCACTTACTCTTCTTCGATTTTCACCTTCTTCTTGCCTTTGCCGCTTTCTCTTCTCTAGAGACAGAAAAATGACCTCAAATTTGGTATAACATGGTTTAATTAGACATTGAATAAATGACCACAAAATCAAATGCAATATTCTCTTGTTGAAAAGAGCTGAGAGAACACCTCATGTTCATAGGATAAAGACACTCTCCTTCTTGGAGCTGGTCCCGTTATCTCCAGCTCAATAGCTCTTTTAAAAGACATTCATTCTTAATGATAAACTGATATTTGTTTCTCTGTAACTTCTATTTTCTTTAAGTACTATTTTAAATTCATATTTTTTCCTGTTATCAGAGTCTTTCATTAGTTTCTTGAGGTTACGTATTTGGTGCTCTTCCCCCCTTTGTCCATAGCATGTAGTCTATAAATGTATCATTCTGGCCGTCCCTCTCTAATTTTATTCTATTTATCAGTCTTGTTCCAAAAAAAAAAAAAATTCACCCAGGATTTGATGTGATGTAGCAGATGAGAACTAATTCATGCAAAACAAAGGGACATCAACTCGATATTATTTTCCCAGGAGAGTGCATGAAGGATATATCAGCTTTTGTGGAGAATGTCTAACAACCAACGTCCCATAGTATTTTATCCCTATCCTAGCATCATTAAATGCCAGTAAATTCAATATATTCAGTTTGGGATTATGTCTAGTAGAGTGCTGAATATTCTAAAGGCTGTTCATGATCACCACATTGTAAAAGACTTAGCTTGAATGATTTTCCATGCAGTATCACTTACACTTTCTTAAATTAATCTGGCTTATAATTATGTAGAACTTGGCAAATATATTTCTAACCACATAGTAAAAACAACTCTAATACCATACAAGGCTTTATTAATTGTAAAGAGAAGGAGATACACAAAGAAAGATCTTCTGTCCACTGGTTTAGTCTCCAAGTGGTCGCAACAGCCTGAGCTAAGTCAATCTGAAGCCAAGAGCCAGGAGCTTCTTCCTGGTCCCAAGGCTTTGGGCCATCCTCGATTGCTTTCCCAGGCCACAAGCAGGGAGCTGGATGGGAAGTGAAGCAGCTGGGACACACACCAGTGTCCATAAGGGATCCTGGCGCATGCAAGGCAGGGATTTAACCACTGGGCCACTGCACCAGACCCTCAGAATTTCTTAAACGCAGAATTTCTTAAACATAAATGATTTTTTTTCAAACTATTTTTGATAAAAAGGCTGTTGGAAGATTTTTAGCTTAAAAACTATATTTATATTTTCTTCAAATAGGTTAAATGATTTGTTAATTATATATTTTGCATTGATACATTAACAGTATCTTCCTTCTTTTATCTTAAAAGGCAAATCTTGGGCCCGGCGGCGTGTCCTAGCGGCTAAAGTCCTCGCCTTGAAAGCCCCGGGATCCCATATGGGCGCCGGTTCTAATCCTGGAAGCTCCACTTCCCATCCAGCTCCCTGCTTGTGGCCTGGGAAAGCAGTTGAGGACGGCCCAATGCATTGGGACCCTGCACCCGCGTGGGAGACCTGGAAGAGGTTCCAGGTTCCCAGCTTCGGATCGGCACGTACCGGCCCGTTGCGGCTCACTTGGGGAGTGAATCATCGGACGGAAGCTCTTCCTCTCTGTCTCTCCTCCTCTCTGTATATCTGGCTGTAATAAAAAATGTTTAAAAAAAAAAAGGCAAATCTTACCTCGTTTAATTAGTTCTTTTCCTTCATCAATTAAGTCTGATGTCATATCGTTATCTCCCATGAACTGCTGAAAACCAAGCAGATTCAAACAACGGGTCCCCAAACTAATAAAAATAGATTAAAAAAAAAAGAGCATCATTTCACATTGTGTTTCTTGGACCTATTATTACCCCCAAAGAAGCCTATATTTCAGTACCACTCAAGTTGGCAAATGACAGAGACACTTTAAACTAATTTAAAAAAAAAATTTTTTTTTTTAAGATTTTATTGTTATTGGAAAGCTGGATATACAGAGAGGAGGAGAGACAGAGAGGAAGATCTTCCATCCAATGTTTCACTCCCCAAGTGAGCCGCAACGGGCTGGTACGTGCCAATCTGATGCCGGGAACCAGCAACCTCTTCCAGGTCTCCCACGCGGGTGCAGGGTCCCAAAGCATTGGGCCGTCTTCAACTGCTTTCCCAGGCCACAAGCAGGGAGCTGGATGGGAAGTGGAGCTTCCGGGATTAGAACCGGCACCCATATGGGATCCCGGGGCTTTCAAGGCAAGGACTTTAGCCACTAGGCCACACCGCCAGGCCCCAATTTAAAAATTTTTAAAGATGATTTTATTTACTTGAAAAGCAGACAGTTAGAAACCTTCCATTCACTGGTTCATTCTCTAGTGATGTAATAACCAAAGCTGTGCAGGTCAAAACCAGAAGCTAGGAGCCCATCTAGTCTCCCACTTGGGAGGTAAGAATGTAATTACTTGACCATCAATAGCTTCCTCCCAGGCTGTGTGTCAGCAACAACCTGGAATGGAAAGGGAGCCAGAGCCCCAACCAGGCATTTCAATAAGGAGTGTGGGCACATCAAGTAATGTTTTAGGTACTATGCCAAATGCTCCATCCCTGTTCTTTTTTTAAAAGAATTATTCTTTTATTGGAAAGGCAGATATACAGATAGGATGAGAGACAGAGATTCACTGAGTTATTCCATACACTGACTCCCCAAGCGGCCATTATGCTATTGCGCCGGGCTCTCCACTCCTGTTCTTTAAGAAGTACTTTCTGTCCCTTTTCTAAAAAGTTTATCCCGAAGACTTCTTTGAGTAGGATATAAACTATCCTCAGATTTCTTACATTACCTCAGGCCATTAGAACACCTTCGGAACACAATTGTACCAGGATGCTCAATGATGTCTATGATAAGAGCAACCTGCTCTTATATTCACATAGCAGTTTTAATACTGAAATATACATCCATAATTTCCAAGAATAGAATATTTTGGCTTAGAAAGGCTTAATTATGCAAATTCATTTTCATGTTCTATGAATTAATTCTAATTTATTTGAAATGTAGAGAAAAGTTTCTTATCTGCTATTTCTTTTTTTTAAAAGAAATGTTTATTAATATAAAGACAGCTTTTATGCATTCCATAGGTATAATTCTCTCTCACTCCTGTGCTTCCCTAATGTCTCTCACTTTCTTCCCTCTCCTCATCAGTTTTTGCAGAAATAATTTTAACCCACTTTTTATTCACAGCATAATTTGCCACTAATCATAATGTTCAGCATGTAAAAAGTGGGAAGATCATACTTCCGCAGGAATGCAAACGGGGCTAAAAATGACAATCATATCCTAAAGTGACTGTTTCATTCCTATATTATTTTTTGGCACTCTATATTAGCTGCAAGATAACATAGAAATTATATATGCCCACAACAATTGTGGGTTAGGCTGAAGCCAGGAGCCACGAACTCAACCCAGCTGGGGGCAGGGCCCAGCTGCCCAAGCCAACACCTGCTGCTTCCAAAGGTGTACAGCAGCAGGAAACAGGAAGAAGAGGCAGGACTTGAGCCCAGAATACCGCACCGTTACACCAGATGCTTGCTCCAGTCAACTAGCCTTTAAGTAATGTTGTAAACAAATGTTGTATTTTACTTGGGGATTATTACGCTGTATCTTATTTTCATTGATTTTGTACCCTACCACCTGCCAAACTCTCTTATGATTTGATTGAGTCTTCTGGTGCTCATATGGATAGAACCATGTCATCTGTAAACAGGGAGAATTCTAATTCCTCAATTCCAGTTTGAATTCCCTTCACTTTTTTTTTCTCAACTAACAATTCCAGCCAGGACTTCTGATGATACATTGAATAGCAATTGTGAAAGCAGACATCTTTGTCTACTTTCAGATCTTAGTGGGAATGCTTCCAATGTTTTCCCATTTAGTATGTTGCTGATATTGAGTCGTTTGCATATTGCTTAAAACTATCCCTGTCTCTCCAAAGTTGCAGTAAAACAAAGAACAACTAAAACCTAACAGGTAAACACCGAGTTTTAAGCAGAAGTGATATTCACACCCAACCAAAAGTACTGAGAAAAACTAAAGTTAACATTCTCACCTAAAATAAGTAGCAATGCAGAGAATTACCACCAGCATAGGATAATATATATAGAATCCATCTGCAATAAAGGATAAAACTTTCATGGACCCCATAATCTGAAGAGCAAGAAAAAAGTAAATTAAATCAGCAATGTTCTGTACTTTCATTTTTTTCCATCATTAGAAAATTTATCCATAACCATCAATAAACTTAGACTTGTCAAAAAAGCAGAAGCAAATGAACCAAATGAACTGACTTTGAAGAATTGGCTCTTCATTGAAGTTGTAAGAAAAACTTGTATCTCACAATTATAACTAAAAATTTTCATAGATATTATAACTACAAATTGAAAAGTTAATAATATCAGTCAGGTCCTTTTATACTATTCAACCAATCTATATCACCTATGAAACGTTTTTAAATAGGAGAAATACTTTTTGTCTACTGGCAGCCATCAAGGAGTTATTTGTCAGTGTTTAAAACATGTTTTGTGTGGGGAGGGGTGGGGAGAATCCAAGTACCTATGAAACTGTGTTACATAATACAATGTAATTAATGAATTAAAAATAATAATAAAAATAAATAAATAAATAAATAAACATGTTTTGTGGTATAAAAAGTGTTAAATAAATCCTTTAAAATGGAAAAACATTAAAAATAATAAAACAAACAAAATCACTTTATCCAGTCATTAACAATTACATATATGACCTTTAAAAGAAAGCTTTAGCTGTCTGAAAAAACCAAGCCAAATAAAACAAACTAAAACAAGAATCTAATAACACTACAGAATTTTTCTGCCAGCATTAAAATACATTTTAAAGTAACAACATTACATATAGGCAAATAATCCAGAGGCAGACATTTAGTAACAGATGGGACACCTGCAACTCATATCAGAGCAGCTCCGGTTAAGTCTCTGCTCCCAATTCCAGCTCCATGCTAACGTACACTCTGCAAAGCAGCCATGGAGGCTTAAGGAGGTAGGTCCCTGGTTCCAGGGTAGGATCCCTGCATTGGGTCCCCATTGCTCAGCCTCAATCTTTGCCAAACTGAACGTCTGTTACCAGAACGAATCAGAACATAGCTCTCTGATTCCATCTGTCTCTGAAATAAAGGCATCTTAATATTCATGACACTTACAGATGTATAAGCAGTTGGCTGAGTATTCTGGTGAGAGATGGATGAATCCATGTGAGTCAAACCCAAGAAATTAAGACACAATGGAGGAGTCAAACGGCAAAATAACCTGCAGTAAATATTCATAAAAGCAGAACATAAGAAAAATGCTTTTTATATTATATTAAGAACATTTTGTGCCTAAAATGTTCATTAACTTGTGTTATATGAGAACTCCATAAAAAATAATGGAAAATGTGCATTATGAACAAATTACACATCAATTTCAAAAATGTTTGCACTGAAGTAAACTTATACTAATTTGTCATAAACATGTCTAAACGGGATCTAGTCTGAATAACCAAAATAGATATTTGTTGGAAAAGAGCCCTTATCAGAAAACATGATTTCTGCTAAAACAGAAGCAAGAACAAATATCACTGTCACTTAAAAGTATATTGGGACAATGTCCCAAAGATACCAACATTTTAAGAATGACAGCTTGCTTTAAGAAGAGACAACTTGTAATTCCACAGTGGTAGACACTCTACATCAGTTTGAGAGGACAAAATTAACCCTGCTTACATCCTGTGTGAAAAAGACAAATTAGGAACAGCAGACGTCTCAACTGGCTCAGCTTACATATCTGTGACTAAAAAAAATTACTTACAAAATGAATACCAAAACTATTATGTCCAGATCAGCCACTCTCTTAAAATCAAACCTTCTTAGGAAAAATTATTCCAGTAGGTTCTCGCCTCTTTAATTGTCAGGCCATGGAATCTCTGAACACTCACTCTAGCTCTGATTGACTCTGTAACCTCTGACTGTTGCTACTTAAGTACTAATCTATCTGCTGAAGTTCTAATTCATAAATTCAGGCTATCTATTATTTAAATCTAGTCAATGAACTCACAGAAAAACAGAATTCCAAAATATTTTTCTCTCTCTTTTTTTAAAAACAACTCAACCCTACTTACATGCCACTGAAAAGAAGGCTGTAGGCATCGGTCTGGTGATGGGAAGCCAGGTAATAATAGTTAAATACACGAATCCTGAACACAGTCGAATAAACACAGATACTTAGAAAGAAAATGGAAAGAAAACAGGCAATCTGGAAAAATCAAAAACAACAGTGTGAGACTAACAGATTTTAAACCATCACTTCATGTACTATTACAAGCATTCTCCATTTCCAGCTGACATTTATTGATCTACAGTGTAAATATACTAATAGAAACTTTTAAAATCACATTAAGAAAGCAAAATTATGAAAATCGTCTACATCTCAACAACTTCTGCCTCCTAAAGGTTTAAGTTCCAAATCTACCTCTTAAAGTGAGTCTGTTCTCCCATTTACTTGGTAACTCTTCAAATGAAGGGGACCTGCAGCTCCGCTGGCGTGGGAGGACCAAAACGCTTCCATAAACTCAGACCATCTACACATGCTTTTTCCTCCTCACATACCATCTTGAGTTTTTATGGTCTGTACACATTTATGGAGCTTATTTTTAGAAGTATGCACAATATTACTGTGAGAACCATCAAAACTTTCATTTAAAGCTAGAACTATATGCAAAAGATACTACAGTTAAAGATCATAATATATATTTTTGACAGATGTAAAACAAACTGACCTCGATATAAATATAATTGTATGTCTTTTCTGCCAGCTGAATGAAGACTGCAAAGAGGGATAAGACAGGAGTAGTGCTAAAGAATGTGCACTCTGACCACACAACAATCACAGAAAAGATGGATAAAACCACAGCTAGGATTCTGTAAAACCATGGGCGCAAAAGACATTCCCAGTACCATTCTGGAAGATAAAAGAAATGAATCAATTAGGAAAACTATAAAAAAAAAAAAAAAACCAAACAGGGTATTTAACTGTTTCAAAAAACCAACTCCCCAAAATCCTTAATTACAAAGAGAAACATCAACCTTATGGAGGCAAAACTGACAGTACCATAGCAAAATGATCATCAATCATGGGACAAAATTATGCTACGTACTTCTTGTGGTGGTTTACTGCGAACGAGGCATTAATGCTCTAGCCTTCCTGCCAGAAATGGAGAAACTGTATAATCATGTAGCAACGTCCAATTCAAATCAGGGCCACTCAACAGAAAACTGAAGTGTGCTTTTCAAAAGCCTCCATGTTATGATCCACAAATAAAGACTAAGAAACCGTTTAGGTTAAAGGAGATGCAGAAGACCTGACAACCAAATGTACCACATGAGCCAGGATTGTTCCTTTTCCTTTTTTTTTTTTTTAACAAAGAATATTTTTTGGGATAATTAGCAAAAGCTGAATCAGGTCTGCAAATAATAGTATAGTCTCCATATTTGTTTCCTGATTTATGATAGAAAGTGTCTTTATTGTTAGAAAGTGTACACTGAAACACTGATGGGCAGAGTTGTCAAATCTGGATACAATTAAGGTAAAATTCAAGGCTATACATTGAGAAGGATAAACCAAATGAGTATGGTGAAATGTTAACATTTGCAGATCATGAGTTAAGATTGCATGGCAACATTTCACAGGATTCTAGTTTTAACTGTGAATTTAGGTAAACATAAAGAAATAAAGGGCCCAGCACCATAGCCTAGCAGCTAAAGTCCTTGCCTTGCACACACCAGGATCCCATATGGGCGCTGGTGCTAATCCTGGCAGCCCTGCTTCCTGTCCAGCTGCCCACTTGTGGCCTGGGAAAGCACTCGAGGACAGCCCAAAGCCTTGGGACCCTGCACCCGCGTGGGAGACCCAGAAGAGGTCCCTGGCTTCTGGCTTTGGATTGGCTCAGCTCCAGCCGCTGTGGCCGCTTGGGGAGTGAATTAACGGACAGAAGATCTTCCTCTCTGTTTCTCCTGCTGGTTTCAGTTTCTCTGTGTATGACCCTCCTTTCCATCAGGCACGTCTCTGACTTTCTTTACCTTCCCTACATAATGATTTTGTCTTCCATCCCCAGCGCACCTAAACTACTCATCTCCATTGCTATCCCTACGTTCCACTGTCAACAAGTCCAATCCTTTCATAAAATCTCATTCCACTATCCTTGTCTCTAAGCAAAACCTTTGTCTAGCAACCAACTGTAAGACTATACTTGCACCAGTTATCCATCTGTTCTATCTCTTTAAAAAAAATTACTTAAAATCCTTGTATCTTTATTTCCTTTCTTCTTACCTATGTCAGACTGTACAGTCTTTGGGGATAGCTACTCTCTGGTCTCCCAGTTCCCTGGTGCCGTATTAGTTCACTCTGCTTGCTTTGTTAAGCCACGTGCTTGTTAGGCCTGACTTCCTGGCTACTGTGAGCATGCACATCAGACACTGCCAAAGAAAAACATACAACTTTAAATTCCTCATTACTAGCTTCCAGTGGGTTATCAGATCGGCCTGGTTAACCTACTACAATCCTTTCATTTTTCTGCATGTCCACTTTTAGGTAACTATTTTGTACCTTTTCTTTCCCCCTCAAACATCAAAAATCATCTCTTTTATATCCACTGAGAAAAAAAAATAAAAGGTGATTCAGAGAAGTTCCCCTAGTTTGCATCACTACATGACAGCTGGACGTGAAGTGTATCTAAGCCTTCCCTCCTCTGAGGAGCCTCTCTTCTTCGTTCACTAGCTCCCAGCTCACCTCTGACACTCATCAACACCATCCTAGAAATGCTTTACTGTCGCCAAGCTTCCTCTCCAATATTACTGTCAAACTGTAAGCTAGAACTCCTCTGACCCTCCATCCTGTATCTCCAGTCAATCTTCAGTCAACTGTTGTCACTTTGCTCTGTTCTTTTACAAGAACACTAAGGGTTTACTATTCTGACTGCAATTATTCTCCATACTCCTTCCAAATTTCCAATCAGGTTTTTAAATTTTAAAGCCTTCCTTCACTTCGCTAAAATCCAATTATCCTATCTTAGCATTCATACTTGACCTGAACTTAGTATTTGAAAAGTTACTTCACATACTATCGTCCTCAAAACATTTTTTTTTTAAGATTTGCTTAATTATTTGAAATGGAGAGAGAGAGAGAGAGAGAGAGAGAGAGAGAGAGAGAGAGAAAGAGGTTGAATAAAAATGCTTTTATCCTCTGATTCACTCCCTAGATGGTTGCAAAGGTTAGGCTGGACCAGGCCAAAGCCAGGAACCAGGAACCAGGAGCTGTTTCCAAGTCTCCAGTGCAGGTGGCAGGAGCCCAAACATTTGGGCCATTCCTCGCAGCTCTTCCCAAGCCACTAGCAGAGAGCCAGATTAAAAATGAAGCAGCCAGGACTTGAACAGGCTCCCACATGGGATGCTCGTGTCACAGGATGCTGGCACATTTTCTAGTCTTTTCTGCTGATTTCTCCTGAAAGAAAAAAACTCATTGCTAAATCCTGGAGTTCTTTAGGCTTAGTCCTCAGACATTCTTCTCTATTCCAATCATTTCTTTACAGATTTTATCCGGACCCACGGTTCACTAAACATTAATGACAACCAAATTTATATTTGCAGCCCAGAAGTCTCCACAAATGCCAATTGTTATAGCCAAATGCCTATTAAACATACTTACTTATACTTCAATGTGTTTATTACTTGCTTTTCTCATTCCACATGACAGAAATGTTTATCTTCTTACAATGACATAGGAAGCACCCGACAATAGTACTAACATACTCAAGCCAGTTGATGTAGTACATGTATTTTTGTATTGAATTCTGATTACTTATGAAATAATAGTGGAATTAACGGATTACAAATAATGGGACAAGCAGTTTTTTGGGGGGGAAAGCTTATCATATACTGTGCTATAATCAAAATACAAGTAAAATTCAACTCTTCGCTACTGAAATATATATATGTTTTTATGCAGAAAAAATATAATAAAAGTTGGAAATTTTGTATCAAATTACATACCAACTGTAGGAGTATAAAAATATTGGATAAATCGATTTTCTGGCTCTGCTGGTTGAAAGGTGTGAATAAACTGACGAGTAGCAGTAGTTTCATTTTTTGCTACATCTTCTAAATAAAATGCTTGTTCCAAGAGAATTTGCCATTGTACTTGAGTTCGACGGTGCCTCTGCACTGAATAAATCACCTGGGAGGAGGAACATGGGCAGAGCCATTACTGCTCTGATGTAACAGTGGCTAACTCCCCAGGAGGGAGTCTGATTTCATTGCCACAAGAAAGGAAGGTGCTAGCAGCATTTAATGTTTGGGTCTGAGGTGTTCATATCAAAATGATTCTATAAAGATTTAACAGTATGCTCAATGAGTAGTAACTCTTCCCAACACCATACAATTACCACCCCTGAGAAAAACAACACTTTAAAGAGAGTTAACTCCAGGATCAAAGGAAGTGATACACACATTCACTTAAAATTCCTTCGTTGTGGACAATAATTGTAAATCTAACAAATTGTAAGTATGTAAAATAGCTACAACTAATAATTCAAATTACCTGTTTATGCAATTTTACCAGACTTTTTTCACTTGGGTAAGTATTACGCTTTTCATCAAAATCTTCATAATCATCCATATTCCTACCCATTTTTTCCTGATATTCTGTAGGACACTAAAAGGAAGATTTAAAAAATATTAATGTAAAAAGACACAAAAATTACTTTGTTAAAAATCTTTCAGTCTTCGGCATCTGTAATTTTCTCAATAACGTTTTCCTTTATTGGCATTCCCAAACAGATCTTGATCTTCTGGAATCTTTGTAAAATATTTTAAGAGACACAATGAATTTCTTCTTATTTCTGTCAATCTTTATGCTCAGATATACTATCTAGGTATGGGTAGAAGCAAAGAAGTCTACATAGGCGAAGCAACTAGTATTTAAGAGGATTATTCCAAGCAGATGCCAGAAGAAACTTCCTACATAATATAGAAGAATTACGATAAACCTAAGATGCTGAATCTTTGAAAATGTAAAGAAAAATGAACACGTAGTTTAGAGTTACTACTGCACTAGTAGTAATTTGTTGTCTATATGAACCTTGGAAGGTTAGTTAACCTTCCTGGAAAGTCCTAAAAAAGTAGTAAATGTAACCATCATTATAGTCAAAACAAATGTGAGCTAATACTCAGTACCACAGATGGAAAACATAGGAAAGGAGATATTGTAATGCTTCTGTGGGCACCTATAGAAAAACAGAGAACTTTGTAAATAATAATTTTTAGAATTATATCAATACTCCTAATTCAATATTAATATATTAAAACCTTAACTGTATGACATCTTATTAAATATGTTTTTAAGTATTTCAAGTCATCCACTTAATGATACATGAATTGCATATATTGCGAAATACATATAGGAAGCAGATCGAAAGATATCAAACCCTAGTTAATTTTTTTGTAGGAGACACACCTTCAGTAACCACATACAACAATGTTTGAAAAGTTACCTCCATTACTGTGTCATGGAAACTATTAGACATTACTTGACATCACAATTATCTTCATATTTCCATGGAAAACACTGCCAATAATTAACGCTAAGTTTGTAATAATAAGGGAAAATACTATTTTAAATCACTACTAATCTATGCTTCATATTTCCATGAATGTATGTTAGAAAGACCTGAGCTACAGGGGTTTTTTTCATACTTTTCTGATGTTTTTAATAAATAGAAATCTATAGTTTCAATGAAAATAGATGACTTAATATTTGATTACCTTCTTAAGTATTGTGTCCACACATTTTCTCAATGGATGGTTATACTTGATGCTTTCATTCACTTTACGAACCTCCTATAAGAATAGTAACACTGTTTTCAGTTCTACAAATCAGACATTTCAAATAAGAAAGCACTAAGTACTACAGACATTCTCACAAGTATAATTTAAACTCATATTACTTAGTATTACATGAAGTTCTTTTCACTGAATAAAGGTCCTTGGGTAAAATTATAAGGTCAATAAATAGTCCTTATCTAGATCCTCATTTTTTATTATTATTTTCTAGATTTATTTCATTATCATTTGCTTACTTGGTACACAAAGATGAATACATATTATAAATAAGTCCACAAAGGATCAAACTTGGTAATCCTCAAAGAACAGGATTGTATTCCTCCACTTTGCTCATCAAGATCAATTATCTCATCTAAAACAGAGCGAAGAAATTAGAGGAAGCAAAAATGACAAACGTCCCAAAGCACAGGCTTTGTGCTAGAGCACTGTTCCAACTGACTGATCCATTGTATACTTGCCTATTTAGAGCATACTATACTGCAGCACTGTGCTGCATACAACGCCAAGAGAGTGCACGGTATTGGCAGTCTTTGCCTAAAATTACAGTTTTGTGATAAAGAATAAGTAATTTAATGAACAAGATACATAAAAGGGTTAGGGAGAAGAATCTTTAGAGCCAGTAGTTGTGAAGAAATCACAATATTCTACACTATTCATGAATTCTTTTAAAAAGTTGGAGCCACTGTTTAAGCAGAAGGAACAGCATGTTCACAACCTGGGAGGCAAGGAACATCTGAGTAGGATGCCAAAAAGAACATTCTGACTGTAGGGTGGAGAAAGGCTTTCATTAAGACAAAACTAGTGACAGAGAGACCAACTGACTAAACTGTGAGAAAATATTATGTCAAATAATCACTACCTTTTGTGTGTGGAGCTCTCTTGCACACAAACAGAAAAGGGGGATACAGAAGAAATACCATTGGTTAATAAACACCTCAAGATACTTGAATTCACTGAAAACAATGACAGAGGCTGTGTTTTGGCACAGCCATGTATCCCACCACTCACAATGTTGGCATCACATATCAGAGTGCTGGTCTGAGTCCCAGCTATTGTTCCAATCCAGCTCCCTGCTAATAAGACCACCCACGTACTCAGGCCCCTAATCTAAGCACATGGGAGGCCCATGTGGGAGTTTACTGGTTGCTAGGTTTGGTCTGGCCCCAATGCTTACTGTTCTGCCCATTTGGGGAGTAGAAACAACGGATGGGAAAGTCAATCTCTCCCATACCTGCCCCTCTGTCCCTCAAATACATACATCTTTGTTTAAAATTACAAATTACAAAATGAGATGTTTTCTAATAAAATTATTTTAAAAATTCATATATTTGATGAATGTAATGAGTTAAAGTTGTGAGAAAACAGGCTTTATGTACAGTAAAAAGAGATACACTTTACTTGGAAAATATCTTAGTTACATCTGTCAAAACTTAGAACATATAAACTCTACGAATAATCCATATCAACACAAAAGGTAAAATCAAACCATTCCCTAAAACTTTAATAATGATCAGTGATTGGGCCCGGAGGCACGGCCTAGCGGCTAAAGTCCTCGCCTTGAACGCCCCGGGATCCCATATGGGCGCCGGTTCTAATCCAGGCAGCTCCACTTCCCATCCAGCTCCCTGCTTGTGGCCTGGGAAAGCAGTTGAGGACAGCCCAATGCATTGGGACCCTGCACCCACGTGGGAGACCTGGAAGAGGTTCCTGGTTCCTGGCTTCGGATCGGCGCGCATCGGCCGTTGCAGCTCACATGGGGAGTGAATCATCGGACGGAAGATCTTTCTCTCTGTCTCTCCTCCTCTCTGTATATCTGACTGTAATAAAATAAATAAATCTTAAAAAAAATAATAATAATGATCAGTGATTTATGAGTGCTTTTTAAAAATTTCTTTCTTTTGAGCCCTGTATGGTAGCCTAATAGCTAAAAGTTCTCGCCTTGAACACACCAGGCTCCCGGCAGCTCCACTTCCCATCCAGCTCCCTGCTTGTGGCCTGGGAAAACAGTTGAGGACGGTCTAAAGCCTTGGGACCCTGCGCCCGTGTAGGAGACTTGGAAGAGGTTTCTGGCTCCTGGCTTTGGATCAGTTTAGTTCTGGCTGTTGCAGCCTCTTGGGGAGTGAATTAACAGGGAAGATCTTCCTCTCTCTCCATTGCTGCCTCTCCTCCTCTCTGCATATCTGACTTTCCAATAAAAATAAACAAATCTTAAAAAAAAATAAAAGGTGGATACAAATTTATCTTATAGAGTTGATTTAAGAATTATTATATTAACATATGTAAATTAGAGTTTTGTTAAGAATTTTCAGCAAAGAGTAAATCTCTATAATTGCTATTGTGATCATTATTAACTTGGGGAACCAAAGTTGAGTGTTTGGCAAATACTAAATCTGAACAACTGTGTGCTGCTTCATTATTATTAGCAAATTACAGGAACAAAAGTAATCAATATGAGAAAGTTAAGAGGCTTGGGATCAGCCTGCAGAGTTATCATGAGTAAAACTACTTTTTGTAGACAATATTAAAACCTTATGGAGCTTATTCTAATACAAATGAAAAGCTTTCAACATGAGATTTTAAATTAGGCAGTAATGGCAGAGTGGTGCATTTTCACAGAGGAGTAAAAGATGTAAGGTAACTTCAATAATATCTTCAATTTCATAATCAAATTTTTCTTAACTGTAAAAGTATGTAATTTATTGTGTATTTCTGTGTGTGTTATTGAAAGCTACATTTCAACAATGCTGTGAAATTGGCTCAAGTCGCCTGCATTTCATAAGTAAATGAAGTAGTTCAAGATTACAATAGGAAATGCAATTTATTGATTCAAACTGCAGTGTAATTGTTCTCAAATGAGGTTTCCAGACACAACCTTGGGATAAGCTTTCAACAAGAGTGTCCCCTGATCATTATTTTCATTTTTATGGTAGGGTGACCTTATAATTTATCATTTGATCTGGGAGACTTTTGAGAGTAACACTATTAAATGTTACCCCAAGACAACAGGATTAATCTTGAATTTTTCCCAGTTGGAGGTTGCAAATAAAACCTATGAGGCTGAACCGCCATTAGAAATCCATCTAGGATGACCCATTGCCAACATTTGTTGTCTGAACCCCATCGATGTGCTAAAAACAACGAAAACCAACAATGACTAAAAGGAAATGCCATACAATTTGGTCACAACTGTTCACGAGGTTTAAATTTACTCACCTCCATCACATCTTCTAAATTTTCTTCTGCATCAGCTTTCTCTGTCATGAGTTTGGCTGCCTTAAAGTAAGTCTTCATAAGCAGATAACCTCTTTTTGCTCCATTCCAGTATGATCGAGGTATTTCCACCAAGCCATATCCCAAGAGTAACACAAGAAGAAAGAGACCCCATGTATTTGCAGCAGCAATGCCAATCGTCTGAAGCTGGTTCCTAAGAAACAGAAAACATAAGCAGAGAGTTGTGATAAACACATTTTCCTATAAAAATGTAAGCTGAAAGTAATTACAATGGAATGTTTTCTCAGAAAGCATCTCCCCTGAGGATAAGCAGAATTTTACATTACTAATGATAGATAATTTTTTTACTCACTAATTATAGATAATCTATGGATTTTGATGGAAAGATCAACTACGACTGCAACAATTAATGTTACTATAGAAACCATTGCTTCTATTACAGTTAAAATTGGAATACAGAATAATTAATGGAAAAAAAAAAACACAAACCAAAACAGTGAGGTCCAACTACTGCTCTACTCCTAAATTTTCAGATCTCATTTTTAACAAAATATTACAGATAATAAGCATAAAAGAGTTCTACATTTTGTGGAAATATATGAATCTAAAATTACACTATGGGCAAATATGACCTCAAACTTCATTAAAAAGAAAGTAATAAGTTATAAGTTCCAGTGAGAAAGGAAACCATTTAAAAAATCTGAAATTCTATCCGAAAATAATATTATTGCTTTTAATATAGTTATAGACAAAGCACCAACTCATTTACAATAGCTAATATTTTTGAAGATGTTATTTTATATTTTCTTTCTTAGCAATAAGGTTATTCAGATGCCATTTTGGAGAATCTATACAATGCACAGATTGATATATACATCTTGACAAAATGTCTATTTAACTGCATGTATGTTTTTGTTTTTCAAAGTTATATATTTATTTGAAAGGCAAAATTATACAAGGATTGAGAGGACAAAGAAACTGATTGATCTTCTACCTGCTGGCTCAGTCCCCAAATGACTGTAACAGCCCAGGGCTGGATTGGGCCAGGCCAAGAGCTTCCTCCAGCTCTGCCACAAGGTTGGCAAGTGCCTCAGTACTTGAGCCATCTTCTGCCACCTAGGGCTTAGTAGGGAGCTAGATCAGAAGTGGAGCAGTCCAGGCTCTAATTAATACTAGTTATGGAATGCCAGCCTATTATACTACAATGCCAGGCCCTGAGAAGCTAATTTTTAAAAGGACAAACAATATTAATGTTTTCTTACCATTCTAAATGCAAACGTGGGTTTACAGCTACATAAATTAGAAATGCTCCAAAAATCAATAAGTAAGTGCCATAATAGATTGCATTCTCTATGAGAGCAGTTTTAATCTTTCCAGTGATGGAAAATCCTCCTGATCTTGCATATGACTGCATAAAAGGTAACAGAATCCTGGAAGGGCAGAAAAAAATATGATTCAGTAACAAAATGTCTATACATACTTGTACAATCTCAACAATACCAGAAATAAATGCATCTCAATTTTAATGTATGATTTGCCTCACTAGGGAATGGTTACAAGGGGCAGACATAGACATAATGGTGCAGCAAGTGAAGCTGTCACTTGGGACAGTGTATCCCGTGATGGAGTGCCTGAGCCCGACTCCTGCATTCACTTCGGATGCAGCTTCCTGTTGATGTGACTGGGAGACAGCAGGTAATGGCCTCCACACTCGGGTTCCTGTCACCCACATGGGAGACCCAAAAGGAACCCCTGGCTTAGCCCTTTGTTTTTGTGCGTATTTGGAGAGTAAACTAACAGATGAAAGATCTCTTTCTCTCTTCTCTCCCTTTTCGCACCCCTCTGTCTGATACTCTGCCTTTCAGTCAATACATATTTTTAGAACAGAATGATTATGAGTGATTATGTATTATTATGGAAATAGAAAAAAACATCAGAGTTGAGTGAATATTTTTATAATAATAAATTTTGCAAAACACAAAGACTCCATGATACATACAAGGTCTATGGCACATATCAAGAGGGCAAGGGACATTTCTGGGAGCAAAGGAGGCCACAATGACCAAGAGAGAATGCGACAGTGTAAATGACTTTTTAAACTGAGTCTAAAAAATAACATTAATGCTTTTTATAAGGATTTTGGAGAAGACATTTTCTGTATTAGAAAAGAAATATGATCATATTTCATTTTTCTAAGATTTCAAAGTGGAAAATTGTTTGAAAGAGGAAAACTGAAACCAGATGACAAGGTAAGAGTGAGGGCAGTGGTGAGAAGCAGGAGAGGAGAAGACTGTTAGGACGTGGACTTGGAAGAACCCAGGAGACATCTAAGAACTGCTGTGCAGGAAGAAGCTGGTTATTCAGACTCAGAGCTCAAGAAGAGAACTACAAATATGTGGATTCCAAAGCTGAGATGATGCCACTATATGAAATCTGGAAGGGTGGGTATGCAGAAGGCAAAATGAACTGACACTGACCTCTAAGAAAGAGTAACTATTGAGAGAGAGGTATGAAAATGCAAGAAGAGCCAGATAAGCAGACCTGAGTAGAGGGGTAAGTAAGAGTACAGGGGCAAGAAAGAAGGAAGGAAGACAGAGAAGACAGAAGAAAGCATTTGAAAGTGGAGATAGCAAACAAAATTTCAGATGCTCCCTGAGGGCCAGGTAAATTAAGGACCTGTATGTGGAAGGGAAAAATGGGTGAAGAAAAAGGTTACTATCAATTGAGGAGTAATTAAACAGAAAATAAGTGAATGCATCAATGTAGATAATGCATTTAAGCAATCTGGAAACTGGTATATGCATAAAATGGAATACTTTTCAGAAATTAAAAAGAAAAAACACTGATACTTAAAACATAGCATAGATGCATCTCCCAAACATGTAAATAAAACAAGAAGGATACAAAACAGTTCCTACTATAGAACTACATGTTCATAAAGTTCACACAGGCTGATACTGTAGCATAGCAACTTAAACCACAACCGTAATGCTGGCATCCCATATGAGAACAGGTTCAAGCCCAGCTGCTCCAGTGCTGTTGTGTCTGGCCCAAGTAGTTCAGTCTCTGCACCTGCTCGCAAGCAGCCTGCCCAGCTCGGATTGCTGCGGCCATTTGAGGAGTAAAACAGCAGACGGAAGATTTTCCTATTTCTTCCTCTCTCTTTCTAACTCTGACTTTCAAATAAACAAATCTTATAGAAAAAATAAAGTTCACAAACATTAAATGCAACCTGTGGCACTGGAAGTTAGAATCTTTGTGAGTTGGGAGGACAAACAGAAGACACTGCAAGCAAGGCTCCCGGGGACCCGGTTAGTCTTCCACACAGCCTGCTGAGTGCTGCTATACAGGTATATGTATTCTGAAAAAACTCAAACTAAACACAAGTTGTGCTCTTTCTGATACCAATTTACACTTCAATTTAAATTTTAAAAGTGCCAGTGGAGTGATGGTTAGCTAAAAGCTGGAAATGGCACTGAGAAGAGAGGGATGAAGTCACCGAGGAACAGGTATAAAACTACACTGAAGGAGGAGAAATTAGATCTCATGTTCTACTGTAGATTTCAGAACAAAGAGAAGATTCAGAATATTTCACCAAATCCATGATACATATTTGAGGTGAAGGACACATTAACTATCCTAATTTACTACTTCCACAAGGTATTCATTCATACATTGAAATACTGCACTTTACCTTGTAATTCTGTTCAGTTATATGCTAATTATAATAAAATTTAAATAAGCAAAACATGCTTATGCCTCTACCAAAACTTAACTGATTTTAATGAACTGGATGCTAGAAAAGGATTTGAGTTCAGAGACTTTTTGCTTCTTTTTCACTTAAACAGGATAAGACAATGGTCTGCTCTGTAGAAATTGGAAGCTTTCTAACAAGTTTCTGACAAGAGCTGAAGGGGATGAACCCATATTTTAGAAAAGAGGGATGAACTTTGACAAGGGTGATTCTCCCCACCCAGTCTCTCCTCTGCCCCCTTGGTGGGGCAAGGTAAGTAGGTTTGCTGGGAAGAAGCTCAATGGTTGCCAACTCATGACTTTCACTT
Organism: Ochotona princeps; assembly: GCF_030435755.1. NCBI lineage: Eukaryota > Metazoa > Chordata > Mammalia > Lagomorpha > Ochotonidae > Ochotona > Ochotona princeps. The sequence continues at coordinate 22,194,851 of NC_080854.1, read as the reverse complement.
TCACAGTATGGTTAACAGAGGTACTTTTGGGGAGGAGCAGGAAAGAGCCAAAAAGATAAATTCAATAGTAGGACTTAGAAATGATATAAATGGAGCCACCGTGGTGGCTCACAGGATAATCCTCTGCCTTGCAGCGCCAGCATCGTGCATTGGCACTGGTTCAAGTCCCGGCCACTGTGGCCATCTGGGAAGTGAACCTGCAGAAGGAGGATCTCTCTCTCTGTAAATCTGCCTTTCAAATAAAACAAAAAAAAATAAATAAATCCTTTCAAAATGAAATAAAAACATAATTTAAAAAAAAATGGAGAGTAAGCAGATGAAAGAATCAAAGGCAAGTCTGGCACTGTTGACAGCCCAGCTGAATTCAGTAAGCATGACTATGTAGGAGCATTACTCTGCCAGGTTTTGTTTTTTTCCTCTTGCAATATTCTCTGCAGTTCTGTTGCTTGAAGAATATCTAAGAGATCTAAGTGAGTAAATGCGAAACACAATGGAAAGCCAAGGCTCTAATGCATAAAAAGGAAGACTTAGAATGAATGATTATTCAATGAGTCTATTATCCACTGTCCGGAATCAGAACGATTACAGATGAGACTCTACAGAAGATTCCTCTTAAGGAAATGAGGCACAGAACTGAAGGTAATTCTCATGCTGTTAATTTCGAAGGCTGCTCTAAGAAAATACAAAGAAAACCAGGGAAGGATGATGGCCTTATCAAATGCAGTTTCGTATAGCAACAGGACCAGAAGAAGCCCGGGCCGAAGGTCAGAAGAGAAAGCAGCATCTGATAGGACACAGTGACAGGGCGATTCTGTTTCTGTTTATCTGATTTTCCTTTTCCTTTTTATTTTCATCTTTTAAGATAGGAGAGACTTGAGCCAGCAGAAAGAAGACAAAGATTTAAAGGATAAAAAGCAAATGACACTATATGCCAAACTAAGAAGTTTCAAAGAAAAAAATCATAACTTTACTCCAGTTTTTTTTTTAAATCTTGTAAAGATTTATCGATTTGTTAATTTATATGAAAAAGCATCAGACAGAAAGTGAGGAAGGTGGGAGGAAGGAAGGAGATATCTTTCTTTAGCTGTTTCACTCCTAAAATGGCCATAACACAGCATTTCAGAACTATCCAACCCACTTGGACAGAACTCTCGGAATATGTGCACACTGAGACCCTGGGTTGATGTGAGGGGGCGGCTCCTCATCCCTGGGTACTGGGACATGTGGAAAGTCGTGAGTGGTTTCCCCCTTTGTCTCTCCCTTTCCCCCAGGAACAACAACAAGACAAAGCAAATTTGGAAGCAATGAATTCACCCAATTTTCCCTAAACCTCGATCCTTCCCACCCTGATCAACCATGTAATCATTATTTAAAAAAATAAAATTAAAAAAATGGCCACAAGAGCCAAGGCTGGGACCAGCCAAAGTCGGCAGCTCCACATGGGCCTCCCTTGTGGATGGCATTTGGGTCAACATCTGCTGCCTTCCCAGGCGCACGAGCAGGAAGTGGTTTGCAGACAGAGTAGCTGGCACTCAAACTGGCAGTCTGATATGGGATGCTGAAGTCACGAGCAGGGAATTAACCCACTGTGCCACAATTTCAGTCCCCAGAAAATTTTTTAACTGTTTAAATTTAAAAAAATTTTAACTTACCATGTTAAAAATTGTGATGTCCAATATACTACCCTCCAGAAAATTGGCATAATTCCATCAGGAATATAACTCCACGGCTTAAAACACGGGTGTTGGCTGTTTAATAACAATTTAAAGCCAATTAATCATAAGTAAAAGCGAAATTAATTTTACACATAGGAAAGTGCATATATATTCAAATTCTAAATTACTGGCTCTAACTAAATATTTAATAAAACATTAAATGCAAAACTTATTACAAAACTGAAACAGAAACACACAAAAGTAATAATGCAGTTTTAGAGATGAATGCAATTTAGATATTCAACTTTCAGTGTATTTCTAGTCATTGAATAAAATCAGGGCATAGCATTAAATTAATGACTTAGAACGCAGCAGTCCAAAAGTAAAGGTGTTTTGAAATCAAATCTTTAATGATTACCTTTGAAATACCCACTCACCTCATGTGTAGAATGGGATTTTTGTTTATTTTCTACATGGAGTTGGGTTATGGGGAATGGAAGACATTAGGTGATTAATTCCTGGACAACAGAATACTAATAAGTAAGTTAAAATAGCATAGCTCTAATAGAGATCCATGCTAGCTAACATTTATGCAAAATTCTGTCTGAAAAGTTTTTAAAGATTTGATGCGTCTCTAACAATATAATCCTTTATTTACAAATAGTTGTCCTAGATTGTAAAGATATCTTTTAATCCAAGGTCTTCCAACAATCTGGAATGGCTGCTAATTTGCCTCCAGTTTTTCCCTTAATTTTTATTATTTACTGAAGAGGCAAAAAGACAGAGAAGAGTTCCTATCCAGTGGTTCTCTCCCACAAATGCCCACAAAGGCCCCTGACCATCACTGAAGCCAGGAGCTAGCAACTCAATCCAGGTCTCCCACATGGGAGGTAGGAACCCAACCACTTGAACCATCACATCTGCCTCCAAAGTTCTGCACTAGCAGGAAGCTGGGCTTAAGAGCCAGAGATGGAGAGTTGTTCTATATACTGTGCTATGGGATCTGGATATCTTAATTTGCATCTGAAATGCTAAGTTCAATGCTCAGCCCTACATCCATCTCAAATGTTGTTCAATGGGGAGTAACACATTTTAAATTTACCTTTACTCAAGCTAGTTTCATGGATTTTTTAAAAGCTGCATGAAGAAGCATGCAACTACTACTTAAATTATTGGTAAAAGCTAATTCGATGTCCATTTTTTTAACATGAAAATTTCACATGAATTCCATACAATATTTTCACAATTTTTAAATTTTTATTTACTGTAGATGAAATATAACAACTTCAAAGGATGTGCAATGAGAAACACTCAGCTTGTCCTTTTCACAACTTTGTCCTTTATCATAACTGCTTGCCTTTTAACACAACTTTACAAATTAGGCAAAAGAGAAAAGGCATGTCCCATTTTCTTGGCTCTGAGATGGGCTGAGAGAAAATGAAAGTTTTGGAAATAATATATTTAATAAGAGGAACAACTTGCACTAAAAATTCAGATCTTCAAACTTCTCGCTACGGTCTACTGAAAGGCCTATGTACCAATAAATATTTTTTAAAAACAGATTTAAATAGAATACAACATAGTAAAGTCTACCAAAACAGAAGTGGAAGGAACAGTTGAGAGTAACTTTTAAAAACGTAAAAGGTAGATGGTAAGAACTATTTCAAAATCATTTTCCAGGGCAGACATCAGGCAAAGCAGTTACGATAGCATTTACTAAGCCAGGTCCTCTACCAGAACTCCTGGACTCCAGCCCCAGCTTCCTCCTAATGAGGACCCTGGGAGTTGGCAGGTGATGGCGTTCAGTGCACAAGGCCCTCTCACCCTTGGGGGAAGTCACAGCTGGGTTTCCAGGTCCTGACTTCAGATTGGCGGGTCGACAGCCAATAGGCATTTGGAGAGTGAACTAATGAATGACAGCTGTCGCTCTCTCTTTGTTGTCGCTCAAATAAATAAATTAAAAACAAGACAAGACAAATTACAGCCTGGAACATTTATATTTAGAAAAAAGAAAGAAATACCTTGGAGCTGGGGCGACAGTAGTAGATAACCTTGTTATGTTGTTGTTCTCAGGAGGGCTGGAATTTGCAGCAGCATGCTTGCATCGGTTGTATATTGTCTACACCAATGGATGCAGGGTTTAAAAATCAGAACCAAACCATTAGCAAGTACTTAAGGGATATTGCAGTTTATAAATCTTCTTAAAACTACTATTTCCACTATGTTTTCTAATGATCAGAATCTGAAAACAGCATTTAAATTCAAAATGTAAGTATAAGCTTATATCATTTAGCTGTATTTAAGAAATAATGTAGTGTCAGACACGCTAAATGATTGTAACTGCTTTTGTGACGTGAACATCAGTTTCACTTCTTACCGTACTAACATCCAGGGGCAGTATGAAGACAATAAGAAAGCAGAGATACCAAGCAAGAAGGGTGCCAACGATCACAAGTTTATGTTGCTTCTTAAAGTCTCCATATCGGTGAAGTAGAAACAGAGCCAGAAAAAAGACAAAAACAATCTCGAGGCCCAGAGCCGCACCACTCATTATTCAGTCTGACTAACCGCAGCTGTTCACATGCACGTCTGGATCATAATTGTATACTGAAAAAAATACACAGCTTTAATACAGGAAATAACCGATTAATAACTGATAACTTGCATGCTTAATATTAGACTACATATATGATGAAAGGGATAGTTTCTATCTATGTGCTTATTCATTTTTAAAGCACATCTTTTTAAATGTTGATTTAATGTGTACTTAAAGATTTTAGGAGACTCTAGAATATACCTTAGGAAATTTTGCACTATAATATGAAATTAAAATTATTGAGCACCAGTATATTTGAGGTACTTTCACATTTTATCTCCTTTGATCCTAGAGACCTTGAAACAAGACAATTAAGGATCCCCATTAATTCTTTAAAGGACATCTTTAAAAAATTCACACGTTGTATCTTCAAAAGTTATTTTACTGAAAATCTTACTTGAATTAAGAAGTTATAAACACAGATACGAACAATTTCAAAACACTGTCCTCTGGAGTTTGTTTCCAGATGTTATAGGTCCTAATAGTATGTTTTACATAGATACATTTCTGTCTAGATTCCAGGAAAACAAATACTTTAAAGTAATTTTCTAAGATTATGATAGCCTACAATTTAAGATCTAAGAGAATGAGGGAGACAGAAAGGCAAAGACTGTACCTTTCCTTTGTCTGCAGTGGTATTTTTCTTTCAAGTTAATTCTAACCATTTTTATTATCTAAAATTCCTATTCATTTAGTGTTCCCAAAACACATTTATCATTTTCTACTATTAATATCAATCTTATTTTCATCAAAAAAGCTACCTTAACTATTTGATACAAAGAAAATTTATCAACAAGTATTGAAGTCATATATTTTAAAAGTTTTATTTATAAATGCCAATGAGGTAGACATCAACAAATGCTTTGAAAGTTCTCTACTCAAATAATTTATTTTATGCACTGAATATGTAATTTTTAACCTTTACATAATCAATGTTAATAATACTGTCTACATAGATACAAGAGGGTATATATATCTGTGTGTATGTATTTATATAAAGATTCAGCTTTTTACTTGAAAGAGTTTACAGACAGAGAAAAGGAGACAGAGAAACAGCGAATTGTCCATTTGCTGGTTCATTCCCCAAACAGCTATAGCTAGCGCCTGGCCAGGCTGAAACCAGAAGAAACTTACTCTGAGTCTCCCATGTGGGTGCAGGGGCCCATATAAGCGGACCATCTTTCACTGCTTTCCCAGGCACACTGCAGGGAGCTGGATTTGAAGCAGAGTAGCCAAGACTGAAACCAGACCCATATGGGGTGCATGTGCTTAGTCTACTCTACACACACCAGCAGCCACCAAATAATAAAAACCAACAATTAAAGACTCTAATGATGGACAATTAAAGGAACCAGAACTACAACTGAATGATAAAAAGCTGGCAACCCTCTACTGACAATTCAAATTTAAATCTTTCAAATGTAATTGTTATTTTCAGATCCAAAGATTCAGGTATGGAGAGACTTCAGTATAGAATGTAAAATACCACAGGCTCCAATGTAAAAATGGGAACAAGTCAGATGTTTTGAAGCTACCCAATATCTGAGTTGAAGAACTAACCATATGTCATATACTCCAAAGTGTGAAAAGCCTCTACAAGAAAGCAGAAAACTATACAAATTATTTCATCTTAAACAAGGCATGAAAGAGAGCAGGGAAGAAAAAGACAACTAAAATTTAATAAAATCTTAAAAATGCAAGCTTGAAAACTACAAGACTTACGTTGAGAACAAATAACTCTTAGAATTCTAATAATGAAAAACAGAAAAAAAAAAAAAAAGGATGGTGGGGCCAGCGTTACAGCATGCTGAGTTAAGCTGCTACCTGCAATGCTGGCATCCTGAATGGGCACCAGCTCAAGTCTTAGTTGTTCCATTCTGATTCAGCTTCCTGTTAGTTAGTGCTGGATCATTAACCTGGGATCAATTCCTTGGGAAAGCTGTGGAAGTTAGCCCAAGTCTTTTTTTTTTCTTTAAGATTTATTTATTTTTCTTAGAAAGAGAGATTTACAGAGAGAAGGAGAGAGAGAGAAAAAAATCTTCCATCCACTGGTTCACTCCCCAAGTGGCAGCAACAGCCAGAGCTGAGCCAATCTGAAGCCAGGAACCAAGAGCTTTTTCTGGGTCTCCCATGTGGGTGCAGGGTCACAAGCTTGGGCCGTCCTCTACTGCTTCCTCAGGCCACAAGCAGGGAGCTGGAAGGGAAGAGGAGCTGTTGGGACATGGGATATGGTGCTCATATGGGATCCCAGCACGTGCAAGACAAGGACTTTAGTCACTGTCTTTTAAGTCCCTGCCCCCTGGGAGAAAATCCAGACGAAGCTCCTGGCTCCAGACTGGCACAGCTCCGGCTATTGCAGCCATTTGGGGATCAAACCAGTGGACAGAAACTTTGTGTTTTTGCTTTTGAGTAAGTAAGATAAACTTATTTTTAAAAATAGCTAACATTTAGTGTACTTACTGTATTCCTAGTATCATGTTTGCACTTATTATAGTTCATTGATCTGGACCTCATAACCTAGTGAGAAAAACTTAGTATGCTTCCTTAATCGAGGAGCAGAAAGCATAAAAATGTAAGTAATTTTTCCAAGTTCCTACAGCTGGTAAGGTAACGCTGTACTTCAAACTGAGGCACCCTAACAAAGCCTCATCACAGCTGCACCCCTCTTCTCCAATCCCAGCATCCTTTCCACATGCAATGTGAATTATCCAAATAATGCATTGTTAGTTGTCATGGTGATGAATTTAAGAATGCTCTCCTGTGATGATTCTTTTCTAAATATCAAGATAGAATGCTGAGTCATGTGTAATGCAGAATTTAACAAAAATCTTTTTACCTTACAGGCAACACTACTATTACTTTATTTAATGTAACATACAACTCTAATATACATAGAAAAAACAGAACAAGCTACTCCACTTCCAGATCCAGCTCACTGCTAATGTGCCTGGGAAGGCTTGGGCCCCTGCCACCCACATGGAAGAACAGCAAATTTAATCAAAACTAAAATTCTTTTGTTCTTGGTCCAACCTATTTATTCCAAAGCTTTAGGTTGCAGCAGAACACTAAAATCTGCTATAAAATTGATGCAGGGAAAAGGACTCTTTTGAAATGTGATTGACAGAAAGGTCTGGAAGAAGCTCCTGACTTCTGGTTTCCCCCTAGCCGAGCCCCATCTATGCAGCTATCTAGGGAGTGAAACAGCAGATGGAAGACCTCTCTCTCTCCATCTCTCCCTCTCTCTCTCTGTAACTGACATTCAAATAAATAAACACAACTATGAAATGTGATTGGAAAATAGGAACTTCTTCTCTGGAATTGTTCTAGTTTTTTGTTTCCTTAACGTAAATAACAAGAGAAGAAAAAAAAAACTGAAGAAATTTTAAGATTTCATGTTAGGACAGAACTAAGGAAAGCGCACATTATTTTTCTTCCAAATCAGTTTAATTGGAATCTCTTGCCATGTGCAATTTTCCAGAATGACACTAGCAATCTACTGTGTATATACGCCTGTCGATCTAGTCACAGAAAGTGTCGATTATGGTTACCCGTCCTTCTGGTTCCTTCTGTGCTCTGATTCTTGGGATCAACTTGCAATTATGCTGTAGTTATGCATTTATGACAGTGCTTTTCTCGCTCAAGCAGCTCAAATTGTAGGATAAATACTTTGTCAATTTACGAAATCACTTTGCATTTTGTTTGAAGTTTCCAAAGAGTTCTAAAAAGTTCTTGCCCCATGTCATTTGTAGTTATTTCTAAAAATGTGATCTTTTGTGGTGGTATTGACCTCTTAATGTTAGCATTTGAAATACACTTTTAAAGATTTGTTGATTTTTTTTTTATTGGAAAGTGAGATTTACAGAAAGAAGGAGACACAGAGAAAAAGATCCTGTATCTACTGGTTCATTTCCCAAATGGCCACAATGGCTAGAACTGAGCCTATCTGATGCCAGGAGCCAGGAGCTTCTTCATGGTCTCCCATGTAGGTACAGGTCCCAAGGTATTGGGGTCATCCTCCTTTACTTTCCCAGGCTACAAGCAGAGTGTCAGATGGGAAATGGAGCAGCTGGGACGAACCAGGGCCTATTTGGGATCCCAGTGCCTGCAGGGGATGGCTTAGCCAATTGAGCCATCATGGTAGGCCCAAAATATTTTTGTTTTTACTAAATTGGAAATGAGGCATCTTGAGTAACAGTAAGATTAATCAAGAAAATACCCTACATCTGTATCAATCATAATGCAGCTATTTAAAGGAATAGACTGTAATCTTTATGTAACTAATAATCTGAAGTCTTCAGTGAACACAATTCCTTGCCAAATATACTCAAAAGAACTGCATATACCAACTTAAACTTTTACACTGCTAATAGAAAAGATATGATTAAAGGGGATGTGAACAGATTATTCTCATACTAGCAAGCTGTATGCTTGTTATCAGGACAAATGACAGGAAAGTATGTATTCATGCGACAGAAGGTGGGTTTTCCTGCCTGCCAGGCTCTCCCTGAAGCCTCCCAGGAGACCCTGCTTGCAGGAGTTCAGACAGTCACACATGCCAGTTCTCAGGGAGCGTGTAGCTGAAGCCAGGCCCACATGAGAACACTGCCTGTCTTTACATTCAGCACCAGCCTCTCAGACTTGCCCATCCATGAGCTTTATATTGGAGGTGGCCCCTCCCACTTTATATTCCAGTGTCAAGGTGTTTAATTTTTCCCTTGTTTATTCTTTTTACCTCCAACAGTTTACAAGCTCTCATTTATTCTACTGAAGGAAACTGTAACCTTGCTAAAAGATTTTCTGTATTTTGTTAAAAACATTCTCTTCGGTGAGCTGGCAATCTTAAGGGAAGGAAGGAGTTTTCAGGACCAACAGCTTTCTCCTGAACATAAGTGTAAGTTTATGGAGAAAGAATCTGTATGTCGCATTTTAAAATCTACTATATAGGACATTACTGTAATGAATTTTGAGCACCATCAATATTCTTAACCTATAAGCAATCAGATGACGCGTGAAGAGATCTCTTCTTTACACCAAGCTCACTTTCAAGAACAAACTTGAAAAGGTTCAGGAAAAACCCTCCTCAAGAGCTAGTTACTTTTCAAGTTCAGCACCAGTCTGGACAAGGGAAGTCTAATTCTAACATAAAGCCAATGGGTTTCTCCCCTTCCCCGAAAACCACGAGGGTATGTCCTATGACCTAATACTGCATTTCTGATCAAGCTGGCCAGCTTCCTCCTGAACCTCCTAGATCCGCTTCATTTGTATGAGGGTTAGAATATGTCTCCCTCCCTGCTTGCCTGGGGTCACACTTGCAAGTACGGGTTGCAGAATTTCGCCTGGTTATTCGACCTGGAATAGGGTACATTTTCTCTAATCGCTTCCAACCTCTTCTCAGAAGATGGGCAGAAAGAGCAACTCATTAAGCGGGCGGGCGATGCGCGTTAAGATGCAGTTGGTTGGGTCAGGGGCACCAAAGGGCTTTGCAGGTGCTCCCTGGCGCAGCACCGGTCTAGCCCTCTGCAAGCTTCACAGCTGCTGTCTTACTTATTGCCCTACTAGTGTTTATGAGACCTGTCGAGGCTGCCAGAGGGATTCGCGTCTTCCCTACTGCGATCTCCCGCGCCCCTCAAATTAAACCATGGCCTGCACTTGGAATTGCACTGGAGTTTACACAACGCTTTCACGGCACGTGATCAGATCTGACCCTCACTCCAATGTGCGTCGTCGCTGTCGTGCCAGTTTTACAAAGGACGGGAAGCTTCACTCCATAGACCCAGTCCCAAGGGTCGCCCGTCTTTCTCCCCAGGTGAAGCTTCCCGGTCAAGGATCAAGCAGGTGGGACGCCCGTGGCTCGCAGCCTCTCACGCAGCCAGTGGGCCGGGCCACTGCTCCCACTCAGCGGCGGGGGTCCGCAGGCCCTTTAGGGGCGGCTCCTCGGGATGTCCCCGATCCCCCTCTGTCTCCCCTTGGGCTCGAGCCCCGACCCCAGAGTCGCACGCGCTTTCCCTTAGGCTCACCGTCCGATCTCGCCAGACAGCAACTGGAAGGGACCTGGAAACTCCGTGTCCGCCACAGACTGTCTAGAGTCTGGGACCTCCTCTCGGAGGGGACCGAGGAGGCGGTCGCCAAAAGGCCCGCGAGCTCCCGGTGGGGCTGAAAACCCGTCAGCAGTCAAGCGACTGACATTTCCCAGTCAGCCGCAGCACCGCCCGCTTCCGCTTCCCCGCCTACCCCGGTGGACCGGTCAGCCCCGCACCGCGTGGGATTGTGGGTATCCAGAGGGCGGGCGAAGCGGGCCGGGAAGGAAGTAGTAATAACGCTTCGGACTACGAGAGGGGACTACAATTCCCAGCAGGCTGCGGGCGCCGCAGACGGCGGTCGCCGGGGAGAGCGGGCTGTAGCCTGCGCGCGCGGCGGGGATGGAGCGTTACTAGTGTTCGCGGGTCGGGCGCCGGGGGCTGGAGCCGCACGCTTCGAGCCGCTGCGCGCCAAAGCGGGCATCCGAGAGGCGGGCGGCTCCGTGGTGAAGGCACCCCAAGTTAAAACCTCCGAACCTTGTGGGCAGCCATGCACAGGTAAGCCGATTGTGGAAAAAGGGGGCAGAACCTGAATGGACCGTCTTCATTCTTTTAGGCCTCAAACACTGCTACTACTCGTAATGCTGTGGCGAACGCCGTGTTGCGACTAGACCCTGCCTGAGGAAAGTGCGGGTGGATGGATGCTTTCGTGACAGGACTCCGGTGCTCGCGTGTTCTTTGGCTTCCCCGCGGCCGTTTTCCACGCACTGTGGAATGGCTCTTCTTACTTTGGCTTGTTCCCTGCTTGTGAAAGCAATGCTTGAGGCCTTCTCCTTGATCGTAAAATCCACAAAGTCTTTCCGGTCCTTTTTTTTGTTTTCTCTCTCCCGTTTTATTTTCTGCCACGTTCCTGGGGAACTTGCCACCGGCGTATCAAAGTAAATGTCCCTTGTATTAGTTGGTGCCCTAGCTGGCAGCCTCCTCGATGCCCACCTTGGCACGATTCACGGGTGTGCGCGAGGAAGGAACGGCGGGCATTGTGCCCTTCCGCAGGAAACACCTCCAGGAGATCCCGGACCAGAGCGGCAACATCAGCACCAGCTTCACGTGGGGATGGGATTCCAACAAGACTTCTGAGCTGCTGTCAGGCATGGGGGTCTCCGCCCTGGAGAAGGAGGAGGTGGACAGCGAGAACATCCCCCAGGAGCTGCTCTCCAACGTGGGCCACCCGCAGAGCCCCCCGCGGAAACGGCTCAAGAGCAAAGGCAACGAGAAAGACTTCGTGATTATCCGCAGACCCAAGCTCAACAGAGAAAACCTTCCAGGTAAGCTGCAGCCCTAGGAGGATGAGACTGTGGCTTAAGGGAAAGGCTGCACTGGACTAAGCTTTCGCTGCCAAACTTTTGTTCAGGGGCCTTTACAGGGCCTTAACAGGGGTCCCTGTTCAGATGCCCTAAAACCAAAGTTAGTTTTCCAAGCAGTGGGCAAATTGTTGAAGGTCGGTAGGAATCTTGGTAGATAGGTATCTTCAGGTCCACCGTGGGTTTCGCAATGTCAGCCCATGAGGAGATCGCCTTCCCCTTCTTCCTGAGAAGGGAATTGGCATGTTCAGAGGCCTGCTCCATGCCCCTGATAAATAGGAATTGAAACAATGACCTTTGAGGATCCCTTTTGTTTACAAGCCCCTGCTTTGTGCCTGTAAGGAAGGTTTTTACGTTACTTGCGCGTTAGTTCAGTTCGTTGACAATGGACGGCCAAAGTAAGGGCTGTGCTCAATGAAAGGTACTCGTCTCCCAGGTCCCCTCCCGTTGTGCTTCTCCCATCCAGTGTGTTGCTCTGGCTAGGTTTATGGTCTTAGCTATTCAGTTACCCAGCCCCAGCCTGTCGGATCGCCCCAGTCCCCAGCATCCAGTCAGTTATTGCGTCTTTCTGTCTCGCCCAAGCTCTCATCATCTGCTGCCTGAGCTGTTGGAATGGATTACAAATTTGAGCCTACTCTTCCCTGGAGCCTTCTCCAGTGTTGGCATGGGTTGACAGATGTAACACTCACCCTGTTGTCCCTGTTCCCCAGTGCCCTGGTGCCTGGTTTCTCAAGCAGGCGAATGAGTGCCTTCCAGACTGGATCAGTAACCCAGTCTCCAAAGCCACAGAGTCAACACAGTGCATGGACAAGGGGGATTATTCGCTTTTCCTACTAGTAAATCATTCCAACAGTAACTCAGCACATACCTGCTGGGGAAACACCCCGTTCTAGGCCTTGGCAATGCAGCGGTAAGGCAAAAATAAATAATTCTACCACATGAACCTTCGATTCTAACGAGGGGGTATAGTAAACATGATAAATGTTTTATGTGGTTTTTAGTTTTAGTGCTGTGTCTAAAAATAAAAATAGAACAAGCCAAGAGGGAGTAGATGCATTGAAGTGGGAAAACAGATTCAGCTGGACAGTAGCCTCTGAACAGAGAGAAAATGGGGCAAGGGAGCATGCCATGCAAGTGTCTTGCAGAAAGGAGGGATCCTGAGGCAGAAGCATGACATACTTTTTCAAGGGAGAATGAGGAAGTCATGTTCCAGAAGTTTAGGGAGCTGGGGGAGGGTAGGCCAGAGGCTGTGCTGTGACCTAACCTTTTAAAAGCACACACTGATATGCTGAGGTAGTGGAGAGCAGAAACCTGGAGACTAAAAGGAGCTGTGGGGGTAGTAATCAGCAGTGCTTGGATCAGGATGAATTCTGATGTTAGAGTCAACCGAACTAGTGGGCTGTTGGAATACATAGAAGATGCGATCAGAGTCTAAGCTGGAATTAGTTGGGTGATGGAGAAAAGAACAGTGAAAAAAATCAAGACAGAATTGTGTAGAGCCAAGGTCAATAAGTACATTCCTAAAATCTCCCATCTGGGTTTCTTTGCAAAGGGGAGTTGCTTAGCTACTTACTTGCTTTGAAAAGATCATTTGATTTCCCCGTCTTTTTTTTTTTTTTTTTTTTTTTTTTAAGGAGAAAAAGCCTTATCCATCTTACATCTCAGGGATCCTTAGGAGGAGTTGGGTGACTTAGAGGCAGTAGAGGATTGTAGTGAAGTCAGGCAAATCTGGGTTCAAATCCTCTTAGTGCTATCACCAACCCTGGAAAGATGCCCGAGCTCAGTGTGCCTTAGTTTCTTTATCTGTGAAGAAGAGTAATGTACCAGTTAATGATAATACCAGTCAGTACTGCATTTCCAACACCCGTTCAGTAGGCTAACGATTTTGCCTTTTGCCTCTTGATCTTGTTAGTGTGGAATTTTACTTCTTCAAAAGCTTGGTGCTACTTTTAATGTCTGGAATACAGCACTCACAGTTTGGTGGTTGACCACTCAGAAATGGGGAAAGAGACTCCCTGCTAAGAAGCTTAACAGGTTTAGCTTAACTTGACCCGTGCCGATGGCTCTTGACATAAAAGGTGATAGTTCTGTGCTTTTCATATTCACCTGCACAGATGTAAGTGCCGAAGACATTTATAAAGCGAGGCCCTAAGGGAACAAGAAAAATTTAAGAAATGGCTTATGTCTCCCTGGGAACTGACCAGTCAGACTGGGGAGAATGAAGAATCAGAGCAGGTCACTTGTAACAATAAGTGGTAGCTTACAAAGCAGCAGCAGGTGCTCGAGCTGTGAGGCCCAAAGGGAGGGAATGTCTTCTGCAGAAGGGAACCCAAGGCTGCCCATTCAGGTGGATGTAGGTGATTCTCCTTCCACTTGAAGAAAGTAGAAGTTCCAAAAATGAGGCAAGCTTCCAGGCATGGTCCCATCGGTAAGTGTAAGTAGTTAAAGTGGACCTCAAAAATGCGGTTACACAAAAAGAGAAAAGATAGTGACCTTTGTTTTGGTTATTGCCAAGGAGAGAAAGGCCTTAGAGGATAGAGTCATCCAGCAGTGTTCATTTGTATGTGCACGGACGTGGTCACTGTTGAGACAGGTGGGGAGGACGGGCTCAGGGGACAGGGCAAGAGACAGAGGCTGAGGAGGAGTCCCTGTGGGCCTCCAGGGTTGCTGGACTGCCATTCCTGGGAGCTTTGTGTGCAGTCATCAGGACAGGTGGCTTTTGGCTCGGCCAAGACTCGGGTGAAAATGGCTACACCTGCTGTGCATAAATATCTAATGACTGACCCTGGGCTGCAAGTTTTTGCTGGTCCCTTGCTGAGCAGGCTCTCCTTGCAGGCCCCAGTCCAGCCTCACATCTGGCAACCAAATCATCTTCATTATCTGTTTATTTTGGAAGATAAAAGTTATGTGGGTAACCGGTACCAGAACAGGTCTGATTGGTCCCTGGAGTGAGTGGATAGGAGGAGCTGGAAGAGCAGCCCAGCAGTGAGGTCAGTGATAGGCAGCCAGAAGAAAATCACACTCTGTGCTTGGTAAAGGCTGCTCCCCACCCTTTAAACAAGCAACACCCTGGAAAACACTGTTGAACTAATTTGCTGATCAGCTTTTCCTCAGCTGTGAAACTGCTTGAAATTCCAGAACCTTCCACAGTTCTCAAATGGTGGCTCTAAAGCTCAGAGTAGATCAGAAATCCCAGGGGAACTTGTTCAAAGTGCAGAATTCCTTAGATTGTAATCCAAGAAGTCCTAGACCCTGGGAATCTGTTTCACTATCCCCAGGCAAAAATTTTTCTCACAACTTCTTTCTCTCCCTCTTTTTGGGGGAGAGGAGGGGGGTCAAGAGGAAGGGGAAAGCGGCAAAGACACAGGTGCCCATCTGCTGACTCGATCTTCAAATAACCCAATCCCCTAATGGTTAAAGCTAGGCCAGGCCAGAGCCCAGAGCTGAGAACGCAGTCTGGGCTTCTCAGGTGGGTGGCAGGGATCTGATTACTTGAGCCATCACCGGCACCTGCCAGCGTCTACCTTTGGCAGGAAGCTGCAGTCAGGAGCTGGAGCACTGTAAGGTGGGCTGCAGGCATCTTGACCACTCAGCCTGCAGTTCCCGAGTGTCAGCTCTTAGAGCATTTATGGGCTCCTCGCCAGCCACGTTAGTTCCCTAGCTCCTTCCATTCATTCGGCAAGCATCCATTAAGTACGACCATTCTCAGGGTTTGGAATGCAGCTTTGAACACGCCAGGCCAAAGACCCCGCTGTTGTGAAGCTGTGTCCTTAATGTCCCTCATCCCGCAAGTCCCAGTTTCCATGGTTGCTTTGTTCCTCCCAGTATACCCCAGGTTTGAACTAATCTTTTGTAAAAGTAAAGGGTTAAGAGGCTGAGCAGGGCCTTGGAGACCCCTGTTTAGTGTTATTTTGTTTTGCTTCTGTCATCTTCGTTCGATTATCAAAAAAAAAAAAAAAAAAAAAAACACAAAATATGAAAAGATGGTATGGTCTTAGGTTTTCTCATTATGGTTTGTGGGAATGGAAGGTCAGGCTTCTTATCTGGAATGCCAAAATTTATGGTTCTCTAGAAATGAAGCATGGGAGATTGCTATCTAAAACAAGCTTGAAATGAGCCCCACCTAAAAAAGAAATAGTTGGTGTGGATGCCAGGGCTTTTGTTCCTTTTGTCCCTGCTTCCATAAGTGTGGTGGTATTGCACACTTGAGGTGCTAGAAAAAAAGGTGTGTTTATTTAGATGGAAAAAATTCTGAAACCCATGCACTGTTTTTCATAAGATACATATTCTGTGAATCTTTTCGTGGAAAATTACGTGAATTTGATGAATTTTTTTTTGCACCAAACACCTTTTCCATTCTTGTTTTCATTAACTTTTTTAAGTATAATATTTGATTATCTATGCCTAAAGAAAAGAACTACTATGAAAGGCAGCATTTTGGATATGATTAGGATTACTCTGAATGTGGGTGTAGGTGATATTCTGAGAGAGGAATGTGTCAAGTAAAATGAGTTCCCTTACTGCAGCCACTAAACACATGGGAAACTCTCCTGCAAACTCCTCTTCGCAGAGCATTTTGAGAATCCCAAGGCGGGATGCGGTTCCAACAGAAGGAAACTTTGTTGCACCTGCAGAAGAAGTACCAACAATGATGGGTGAGGGGCAAGGCTGGCAGGCTTGCTTGTCTGAACCATGGGGCTGTCCATAGCATGGGAGACCCAGTACCCTGGACCTGACCATTATTTTCCTTCCTCTGGAGTTGCTGTGCAGCCTTCGCGGTGTTCGCAGAGGCTAGTGGAGAGGAGACATCTGAATTTCTCTTCTACTCTCAGGAAATAGACCAAGCATCCGTGGAGTCAGGAATCCAGGAAACAGATGGCTGCTGTTTTGAAATTTAAATATGGCAAGTAAAATTAGATGAAGCACATCACTGCCTGAATGTCAGCTGGGAGAGCGGCAATTGACGACAAACTTGTGCGCCATCTGCTATGACACGAGCCAGTTTGGGGGTGGCCTTACATAGGGAGCTCTGTAATTAGGGTGGTCCTGTGGTCAGCTGAGTGGAGCTTCAGTTCCTCCTGTGCCAGCTGAGGCTGAGTATTTTGTTAGCCGCTGATCCTTGCACTGGATGCCCAATCCATCACTAAACACTCAATAAGTTAATCAATAAATTATCACTTCCCCGCCACTGCTCACCCCCTGATCTTTTTCCATAGCAAATGAGGTTTAATTCCCAGTTTTCTAAATTTGTAGAAGAATCAAGTCTTGTGAACAAAGGAACATACAGGCTCTTGAAACAGGCTGGGCTAGAAACATGGCATGATTTGAAATCAGCTGAGGTTGGATTCCCACTCTGTCAGTCACTGGTTGTGTGAGCCTGTTCCTTTTGTCATAGTTTCATCTTCTCCTGAAGCCTACCTCCCTTCTCCCAAAGACTGGCGCAGTAGTGCCTCTAGTCCATGCAGGGTCCCTGGCTGGTACTGACCCTGAATATATAATGTTTTCCTACTCATTTATACCTATGATAATTTACAAGTTAGGTACAGTTAGGAATCAGTAGTAACTAATACAATAGAATAGGTATAACAGTAAATTAAAAAGGGGAGGCTATTTAAAATACATAAATTGTTTCTAGAATTTTCTATTTAATATTTTCAAAGTACAGTTGACCTCAGGTCATAAGCCATGGATAGCAATACTATGGACTGAGGGCTGGAGCACATGGTTGTGCTCTGGGGCTCTCGGCCTCCTTCCTTCCCTGTGCCACTGCTCATGCACCCATGTGTGTGTCCTGCACCGCCACCTGCGGTGCCTCTTGCCACCTGATAGAGCATCAGATTTCAGCTCACTCTGGGACATGAAAGTTTGGAAACAGTACAGACCAAGTTTGTGTCTTGGCTCTGCCATCAAATAGTTAAGATCACCTTAGTGAACTTATTGACTCCCACTAAAACCGATTTCTCATTCATATCCAGGGTTGTTGCAGAGGTTAGCATCAGTGTGCTTGAGTAAGTGCCCAAAGGTTTTTAGGAGATTAGGAAACAGTAGCTCTCATTGTTAAATTGTTTATTTATCAGCATATGTCCAGATGACGCCACCAGGCGGGGATTGTGACCTAAACTCATCCTTCAACACTAGTGCATCAACCATACACCCACAAAATGGTTGTTGAAAGTGTGGTCACAGGCCAAGCTCATCATCTTACAAATGAGACTCTGGTCCTAGCAGGCCAACAGTCTTGCCTGTATATAATATGAAACCTACCTAGCATGGGGATGTAAGTCATTTCTCTAAATCACTTGAGCACATTTAAAAAATTGTTTTTGCAGATTCATTCATTCATTCGTTCATTCATTTGAAAAGCAGTGTACTTAGAAAGGGAAAAAGAGACAAACAGACCAGGAGATCTTCCATCTGCTGGTTTACTCCCCAAATGGCCACAATGGCCATTCCTGGGCTAGGCCGAAGCCAGGAGCTTCATCCAGGTCTCACAAGGGTTCAGGGTCTCAAGCATTTAGGCCATCTTCCACTGCTTTCTCAAATGCATGAGCAGGGAGCTGGCTCAGAAGTGAAACAGCCAGATCTCAAATCACACCTCGGTGCCAGCCCCTAGTTGGGCACTTTAGTTTTCAGTGCCAGGCTCTGTCCTAGGCACTGGACATGTATTAGTTAATTAGTTAATGAGAGTTAACCAGTCACACTAATATAGAGTTAATATGTAGTCTGTTTGCATGAAAGGAGGATAAAAGGGGTAGTGCATTTACCAAGTGCCTTTCATATGCCAGGCATTGTGTTAGGGGCTGGATGTACAACACTGGACGTGGGGGCTGTGTAGTACTGGCCTGTTTCGGGAGTTGAAGGGAGTTCTTTGAGCAGGTTCTTTTGAGCTGAACTGGAGGATGACTAGGAGTTGGGCGGGGAGGATAGAAGGTGCAACCCAAAGCTGTTCCAACTCTGCACTGTTCTCATGTTTGCATGGCTTCATTGTCTGGCTTTGCTGCCCACTGCATTCACTGCTGTGTCAGATTGTCCTGGGACTGTAATTACCTGCCTCCCTCTGTTGTCCTGATCGCTCCTGATTGCTTAGGCTTTATCAGTAGACTAAGAAGCACTACACTCATAGTTCGATTTCTTTCTCTTGTGCTGCACTTGTCGGCAATTTCCTTTCTGCACTAGTCTTCAACAGGCATGTTGACGTCCCTCCTATAACCCATCGAAGCTCACCATTCCTCTACACACCAGAGACTTAGACCAATTTGAGGACTCTGTCTGGGCAGGAAATCTTAGGAGGTAGCACTGAGCTTGCAGTCATGACCAGCAGCAGATGGTGAATTCACTCCTCAGCATGCCTGTGCTGAGGTGGGACAGCTCTGAGGCAAGTTCTGGATGGTCTCCTGGAGTCTCCAGATTTGTTTTGTGTTGTTTTCGAGAATTAATTCCGATGTTTCTTTGAAAGAGAAATAAGGAAGGAGAGACATTGTCCACCTGTTGGTTCCTTCACTCATGATTTGAGTCCTGACTGTTCCACTTCTGATCCTGATCTGATCCCTGCTGATGCACATGGGGAAGCAACAAAGATGACCCACATCCTTGGGCCCCTGTACCCATACAGGACGCCCAGATGAAGTTCCTGGCTTCTGGCTCTGGCCAGTCCAACCCTGGCCGTTGTGGTCATTTAGGGATTAAACCAGCAAATGGAAGATTTCTCTCTCTCTCTCTCTCTCTCTCTCTCTCTCTCTCTCTCTCTCTCTCTCTCTCTCTCTCTGTGTGTGTGTGTGTCTTTAACTCTGCCTTTCAAATGAATAACTAAGTTTTTTTTGAATAACTAAATCTTACAAAAAATGAAATCATTGTGTAAGTGACCTGTCCCTGATGGTGTCATGGGAGGCCCTCTGTAGGAGCTGAGGATTAATAGCAATTTTATTTTAAATGAATGGCAGTGGAGCACCACATGTACAGAGGCACTGAGACATGACACAGAATGACTCATTCTAGGAACTACAGGTAGTTCCAAATGACTGGATCACATTTCTAGATAATACACCTAGTTAAAACAAGCTGGACCCTGGCAAGAAAACTTTGAACTATGTGTTAAGCAGTGTGTGCCTCAGGCTAAATATTTGATGGATGCCGTTCCAGGACTCTAATTTAGAGCTGGGCCTGGTTGAGTGGAGGTAGTGCCTGGAGGCAATAGTTGTGATGTTTGTTAGCCACCCGAGTGCTCTTCTGCACTGGCCTCAGACCACTTACACAATGCCTGGTGAGATGTGAGGGAGAGAGCTTCTAGGGTTCATAGAGATGGAATTAAAAGGTAAACTGGGGCACTGTTTGATCCGGTCCTTAAAACACTGGTGAGGATGACCCCACCAGAGGACCTGGATTTGCTACCAGATTCTGCCTCCTGATCCAGCTTCTGCCAGTGCAGATCTGAGGAAGCATCAGTGACAGCTCAGGTGGCTGGATCTCTGCCATCCATCTAGGAGATCTTGGATGAGTTCCTGGCTCCTGACTCTGGCCCCAGCTGTTGCAAGCATTTATGGAGCTAATCAATGGATTGGAACTCTGTGTCTCTTGAATAAATTTACAAATGTAAAAAGAAAAATGAATTTAGTGTAAGAATTGTTGTAATATGTATACAAAAGAGCTTTTAAAGGATGGTAGACATGGCTATTGTGAACAAAGTATACATGGATTTCAGAAATGTTTGCACCAACATAAATGCATTTTTAATTCCATTTTTTGAAGCCTTTTGACATGCCTCCCATTTTCAGTAAATAGTGGTGCCTTTTAAATGGGGCTGGGAGGAGAAGTGCGTTGGAAGCATGGAGACTTAGAGGACACTTGCTAAATCCATCAACCCCTTTCAGCATTTCTTTGCTGTGTATGTGTTGCCTTGGCCACATCGTATTATCCTAATCTGGTGGACTTACTCCATAAGCCCATAGATCTGAATTTAATACGTACTGAATAGCTAAATAGCTGGATTTTGTGAGACCAAAAAAAAAAAAATCTTCTGGCATCAACTTTACTCCCTTCTCTATTTTGAACAGAGCAGCCAGAGTGATTATTTTAAAACGAGCTCCTCCTGTCTTTGCTATGCTCAGAACTTTCTAGGCATTCCTCCTGTCATTCAGAGTCAAAGCCATGACTTAGAAAGCCTCCGTGTCCTCACCCTTGCACCTCTCTGATTTCATCCCCCCTTGTTCACTCCCACTTGCTACTCTGGCCTCCTTGCTGCTGCTCACACCTTTAACACACAGTGCTTACTCCCACCTTGTTGGTTTAAACCTCTGTTCAGGAAGGCCCTAACCACTGGGCTCAGATTCACAGTTTGTCTCTGAACTGCCCACTCTCCATCACCCTGCTAAATGTTTCCGTATTACACTTATGACTTACACTATCTGGCCTATTTCTTTTATGTTTGTGAATCCCCCTCACCAGCAAGGTACCTCCAGGAAAGCGACAGGCTTGTTTTGTTTATTGCCATTTCCCTAACATGTGAACTGAAGGGGCTTGGTAAATCTTTGTTGATTGCCGAAATGAGAGCCCCATTGCTGTTGTTCTTCAGGTGCACGGACTGCAGCATGCTCTCTGTAAACCTGACCAAGCAGGGGAGGAAGACTCATGGCCTTTTAAATAAAGTCACCACTGAGGCCAGGAGACTGTAAGGCCTCACAGTATCTTAGACATGGAGTGGCACTTAAAAGGGTGAAGACTCCCCCCTCCCTGCCACCTCACCGACAGTTGTCCAGCTGGAGCTGAAGGCAGGAATGAGAGCAAAAAAATTCTGGGTGTTCCCTGTCTCACCTGCTGTGCTCTCCTATTCACCTCAGAACCGTAGACAGCAGGCTGAGCAGAAAAATAATTGTGAGGAATAGAAATTCAGTTAGGATCCATTTCCCACTTTTGAAGCAAATGTTGTGTGAACTTAAATGTACTTGAAAAAACTCCACAGGCCTGATGAGCCAAGAATGAGTGGTGACGGACAAATCCGTGGGTTCTCTGTGTCCTCACAGGGGTTTCCTGGGACTCCCTTCCTGACGAGCTGCTCCTGGGAATCTTTTCCTGTCTGTGCCTCCCTGAGTTGCTGAAGGTGTCTGGGGTTTGTAAGAGGTGGTACTGCCTAGCGTAAGTATCGCGTACTCCTTTTGACATGTGTGACGCAGGAAAAGCAAGCAAGGTGATTTCTTAATTTTGGCCCAGTGCAACCAAAAACCAAGAGAAGGAGAGCAGCCTCGGGGCCACGAGGCATCATCATGTTATTGTTCCTGGTCATGCCCTCATCTCTCAGTAGGAGAGAGGAGTTCCCTGGAGAGGCCAGGGCCCTGTTTCTGACAGGCTTGGCCCCATATTCAGTCTGGCACGTGTTTAGCAGGTGCTGACTCTAGGTAAAGGGAGTTCTAGAGCTGCATGGACCCACTTTTCCTCCCCCAGGTGGGCCACCAGGTAGGACACGGGGCTGTGGTGTGAGCAGAGCCTGAACCCAGCCTCTGCCACCAACACTGTGTCAAGTGGGGATACTGCTACCTTTTGTACAGTGTGACAAGGAGCAAGGAACTCTCCAGGTCTCCCATGTGGGTGACAACACCCAAGCACTTGGTGCATCTTTCATTGCTTTTCCCAGGCACATTAATGGGGAGCTTGATCAGAAGAGGAACAGCCAGGAGATGAACCAGTATTGGCCCATATGGGAAGCTGGCATTGCAAGCTGCAGCTTTACCTGCTGTGCCACAATGCCAGCCCCTCATTTGGAACTTTAGCCATGCCCATCCTCCTCAATCCCATTCTTTTCCCTGATCATTTTTCGTTTTGCACTATTTTGGGCCATCTGCACTAATGTGTCCATGCTTAACAAAAACTAGTCTCATTGAAGAGTTTTTGAACCCCTTATCTAGGAATAATTAAGGAAGTGATTGGAATAATCATTTTAAACTGTCAAACTGAAGCGAATTGAATTCTCCAGATTCAGATCATTGTATACATCTTATCATCTTATCACTAAGCCATCCCAAATTGGAAGTATATGAAAAAAAGATAGCTGGAAACATCCACAGTAGGATCAAGAAATCCTTGGTAGTACCCTTAAAATATGTTTGTGACATATATGTAAATATGAGTTTTTAAGAATTATATAAATATATGAAAAGCAGAACAATAAAAGGAGTGACAGAGAAAGAGAAATCTTCTGCTGGTTCACTCCCCAAAAAGCCATACCAGGGAAGTCTGGACCAGACGGAAGCCAGGGGCCAAGCACCCCATCCACGTCTCCTGCCTACATGGGTAGTGTCTCCCACTGTCTTCTCAGGGACATTAGCAAGAAGCTGAGTGAGAAACACAGCAGTTGGAACTTGAAGAGGTTTTCCGATACAGGAAGCCAGTGTCAATGGTGTTAACTTACACCACCACACCAGCCCCCAAATGTCGTAGCTGATTATGAGGCCAACCCTTTACATTTGAGAGACAGAGTTCCCATCTACCAGTCCACTCCCCAAACGTCCGCAGTGGAGCATTAAGTTGAGAACCAGGCACTCCATGCAGGTTTCCTTGTGGGTGGCTGTGACCCTAGAACTTGAGCCATCGCTGCTGCCCCCAGGGTCAGCATTAGCGGGGGCCGGAATCCGAAGGCAAAGCCAGCAGTGAGCCCAGGTCCTCCAGTGCAGGATGTGGTTGCCTTTACTGGAAGCTTAACACAGTCCCAACGCTCACCCCATGTAAAGCCTTAAAGATGCCTCCAGAGTCTGTATCACAGGTGTTTAGTGGCCTGATTGTTGAGGATTACCAGCACATGTGTGATGGACTTACCAAGTCAGTCACCTCCTCTCTCCTAGGTTTGATGAGTCTCTCTGGCAAACATTAGACCTCACAGGTAAAAATCTGCACCCTGATGTGATTGGTCGGCTGCTGTCTCGAGGGGTGGTTGCTTTCCGCTGCCCACGATCGTTTGTGGACCAGCCGTTGGGTGAACATTTCAGGTAACAGAAAACTCCCTGGGAAAAAACACTTTCTAAATCTTGAGGTGGAAACAGGTCAAAACTTGTTTCTGCACTTTCAAGCTTCTGGTGGGTCATCTGTCATCTCTTGCTGAGTTGTATTGGCAGCCCATTTGTGCTTGGCAAAAGCCCATTTGAATATTAAAATGGATGAGGGAGACAGCTAGTAGGAGTTTGTTTTATAATCAAAACTCCAGTTACTACTTAATGTGTGAAAGGATTTAAAACACGTCGCAGGTTTTCTTGATTCTGTGATGTGCGCATTTCAACTCAGGGCTGCCAGTGGACTTCCCAGGGGTTTCTCAAGGCAGGGCTCGGGAGACCACAGAACAGGAACATGCTCAGGAGGGACTGGCACACGTGTGACAAGCATGGGAGGAGTCTTCATTCTAGATTTGTAGCTTGGAGCTCCTGTCCTATCATAGACCAAGTTATCAACCTGGGAAGAGGAGAACATCTTTGTTTCATAGGACATTAAAAAAAAATTCTATTACTGATAATTTTGCAATGTTAAGACTTAATGCATTTTTGTCCTTGAGTTGAATAACTAGACACTGAAATGGAAAACAAGCTCAAGACAGCAGAACTAAGGAGGAAGCATGTCTCCTGACTTGCCCTCTACAGTCAGTCACCGCCCGTTATCATTTCTCTTTGCGGTAGCCCTTCTCTTGGTCTCCTTCATGCCTGAGATTTCCTTTGTTTGCCCCAATACCTGACCTTGGAGAGACCTTCCTAATATACCTGCTGCCCTGGGACAGGTTGTACCCAGTGCACCCGCACTGATGCCCAGCATTCAAACCCTCATTTGTACTCAACACTGTCTTTCAAAATCCTATTTCTAATGATCTAGAAATGTTCATACCTGCAGTACCTCCAAGGCACCTCCATGTCAGCATATCTGAAGTTAAATTGAGACTCTCTTTAAAGTTAAAGCTCCCTTGTCCACTCTTGTAGTTTAAAAAAAAAAAAAGCCGCTACCGCTCACCAAGGTGCCAGGAGTCCTATCCGTAATCTGTCAGGCACATGCAGCTCGTTTCCTTGACACCCACTGCTGTTCTAAGTGGGACTGTATTGGCAGCCACTTCTGTACTTGGCAAAATCCCACTTGAATATTAAAATGGATAGTGGCGACAGCTAATAGGAGTTTGTTTTATAATCAAAACTCCAGTTACTACTTAATGTGTGCACAAGTACTTTAAAGATGTCATGGAAAAAAATCAGACTAAAAGATAATCTTATTTTGGTGTTAAAAAAAATTGAAGTTGATTAAGTTTTTCATGCGCTTTGCATGATTTTTTAAGAATTTGTGAGTCAGGATAGAGGGAGTTTCCATATACTAGTTCATGAACTGTCTGGGACTGACTGGGCTGCTACTGGGAATTCAATATAGCTTTCCCAGGCAGATGGCAGGGACTCAGTTCCTAAGCCATTAGTGTACACCCCCATTGTCCATGTTAGCAGGAAGCTAGAGCTTGGAGTCAAGCTAGGTATCTCAATAAGGGACAGGACCAAATGTCTGTCAGAATTGTTTGCACCAAAATAAACGTCTTTAGGAAAAAACTGTTTTTTGATTTACCTAAGACACAAGACAGATCTCTGTTGGGTCACTCCCCAGATGTTGCCAGCAGCTGGGCTAGACTAAAGCGAGTAACCAGGAACTTCATCCAGTTCTTCCACACAGATAGCAGGGACTCAAGCACTTGCATATTAACAAGCAGCTGGCATTGGGAGTGGAGCCAGTACTCAGACACCCTGCAAGGGGGCCCGGACATCTCTAGCCAACCACCTGCCCCTACTCTTGGTTTTTGATTGTGTTGTCTGTGAGCTTAGTGAGCTATTGTGGTTAGGGTCTTCATGGGCTGCTCCACCTGGTGATACAAAGAATCAGATTTGACCTGAATGTGCTTGTGTGAGCCACCTCATTGAGTCTCTGTTTTTTTCTTTGTCCAGCTCTTTTCGTGTTCAGCACATGGACCTATCAAATTCAGTTATAAATGTATCTACCCTCCATGGCATTCTGTCTCAGTGCTCCAAGCTGCAAAATCTAAGCCTAGAAGGCTTACAGCTTTCGGATCTCATTGTCAGGTGAGTGGGAGCCAGAGCATGTCACAAAGTCAGCTGTGGATTGTTTTTAATTTTGTTCCTTGAATTTAACAAGAGTGCCTTTCGTACCATATCCAGGATGGACGAAGAAACCACATGGTGCAGTGCTCTAGCCTCTGTACAACTTCCCAGCATTCATGAGGCAACACAAGGTGAACCGCTAACTAGATGTCAGACTCTAGGTTAAGCTGTAGAGACATGAGGACAAACAAGTCATGGAGTCATGCTCCCTACCCCATTCACAGGAGAAACATAATTACAAGTGCAGTGTGTTTGTTACATGCATTGGTGATGAGGTAGCAGCCAGCCTCCTGGGGGAGACTAATTGAAGGAGGGCAGCCTTCTCAGAGGAAGTGACTGTGCAGCTGAGAATTCAAGACATACAGGGAGGAGATTCCCCAGGTCACAGGACAAAGGAAGAAGCCTAGATACAGCTGTGTGGAAATTGAAGTGGCTAAGAGTTGCTGGACCCAGGGCTCAGGACAGGAGGTGACAGGAGGTTTGGGGAGTCCGGAGGTGGGTTGGCAGTGATTAGCATGGACAAGTGGACTACTCTGTCATACTGAGCTGTGGAGAGGGAAACAGGTGTGAATCTGGGAACTGAGCTCTGTAGGTGCTGTGAGGTGACAGACAATGGGGAAAGACTAGTTAGGGCACTGTTGTGTAGAAGATGAAGCCTGATACTGGGAAACGTAACAGTAGCTACTAACACTGCACACTGGTCTTTACTTTTTATTATTTTACTTGTTTTAATGTTTTAAGAAAAAGATCTCCCACCCACTGGTCACTCCCCGAATGTCCAGGAGTAAGGAGCTCAACCCCGGTCTTCCACGTGGGTAGCAGGGACCCCGCTACTTGAGCCATCACCTGCGACCTCCCAGTTCGTACATCAGCAGCAAGCTGGAGCCTGGAGCAGAACCAAGACTCGAACCTAGACACCGTGATGTGGAATGGGGGGCATTCCAAATGTATTTTAACTTCCACACCAAAAACCCAGTCCCCAAATTCTTTTATTTTGTTCTTTAATTCTGACAAGCAATCCCCAATGTGTATTCTGGATGTTTTTTATAGCTGTGGACACTGAGTAACAGGCTGAATAACTTAACCCAGGATCACATATTTAATGGTTGGCTAAATCAAGATCAGAACTTGGCAATATAATGTGATTCAAGAATTAAGTTTCATTAATACAGAGTGTTTGGGAAATATAGAAGGTGACAAATTTAAGAGACATTTAATTAATGCAATCTGAGTTTTCAGAGGCACAAGCTTGTTTGTAAGCTGATTCAATATGGGAATCAAATGGATGTTTTATCTTGTTGCCTTTTTTCTTCAAAAAGTAACAGACATAATGGTTTCTGTGATTTTTGGTGCCAGATACTGTGCCAAGTCCTGTATTACATTATATTGTTTGATCTTAATAATCTAGGCGAAAAGGCACAGATTTTGCATCTCTCACATAAGTAAGCTGGTGCAAAGGCCCTGCTGAGTGTCCGTGAACTGCGGCCGCTAAACTCAGGCCTGACTCCAAGGCCTTGGTGCCTAATGCCGGCCACTTTCCTGGGAAAGCTGCCTAACCACTGTTGCTCTTTGTTCTCTTTTCCCAGTAATCTTGGTCAGAACTCAAATTTACTGCGACTAAACCTTTGTGGGTGTTCTGGATTCTCTGAATCTGCCCTGCAGACTCTGCTAAGCAGCTGCTCCAGGTGGGAAATCTGAGACTTGATTCAATTATTAATTTACCTGAAAACCAGTGAGACAAAGAGAAAGAGAGAGACCTTCCAGCCACTCGTTTGCTGTGCAGAAGCCTTCAACAGCCATAGCTGGGCAGCTCAAAGCAAGGACCTGGGAATTCACCAGTCTCCCATGTGCTGTTAGGTTCTCAGCTGCTAGAGCCATCACCTGCCTCCCGGAGAGTGCGTTAGCAGTCAGGCAGCATCAGAAAGTGGAGCTGAGGTTCAAGCCTGGCTCTCCAATATGGGATGCCAGTGTCCCGTGTGTCATCTTTACTGCTGTGCCAAATGCCAGCTCCAGCCCTCGAAGCTTCCCGGAACCAAATCTTATCTTGTCACCCTTCTCCTGCTTACTGCTTTTGCTATTAAAGTAAAAGCAATGCAGTAGTGTCCTCATCAGCAGTGAAGATGAAAGGGATGTGTTTATACTTGACTGTAAAGTCAGATGTTTGCCCCCTTATACTATAGACCTATTTTTGATCAGATTTGGTACTTTGTAACTATCAACCAAAAGTGTGGGCCATTCAGGTAAACAGGATCTTTTATAAAAACGGCAGTATCTAGAAGGTACGGCTATCACTGAGTGAGGGGAAGCACGACTTGCAGAGTGCACAGAACTCGTGTGTGGCTTCTAGTATTTGCTGGTCTTGATGGGATGTCATTCGTGCCTGTCTCGTAAGTGACCTGTTAAATGTAGACTTTCACGTTGGGTGAGAATTGTACTGGTGGGGTAAAGTGGGTAGCTCTCCATTCAGTCAGCAGTGCCAGCCTGTGGGCTGTGTGGTGTAATGACTGGATGTGGATTTTGAAACGCCCTTTGCTCAGTTAGCTGAGGCAGAGTTAGAAGAACTTTGTCTTTTTTTAGTATCTGCACCAAACAGTAATCCCCAATGTAATCCATCTCTTTTTAAAAGTTTGTTAATGTTTACTTGTATTTTTTGAAAGGTAGAGAGCTACAAATTGTGAGAGTGACAGTTCACACATGCATGTGTATGTGAATCCATTGATTCACGCCCCAAATGCCTGCAACAGCCAAGCCTGGGCCAGGCCAAAAGCAGAAGCCATGAATTCAGAATCTGCTCCCGGGTGTATCCCATGCATGAGGAAACTTGAGCCAGCTCCTGCTGCCTCCTGGCATGCCTCATTAGCAAGAAGCTGCATCAAAGCAGAGTGGGACTCAATCCCAGGCATTCTGATACAAATTAATTTACTGAGCTACAAAGTCCACCCCTCTTTCAATTGTGTTTAAAATTTCTCCATGGTGAAACTTAGACTAGAATTTCTACCTCGGTTCTTAGGAGGAGGTGTGAACTATGAAAAGTAGCGTCTACTCCCTCCACTTCCAGAAGGGGGCAGCATTCACTAAGGCTTGTGCTCAGGTGCCCTGAGAACTATGAGGAGTAGGTGGGGCAGAGGTGTGAGAACAGGGCAAGGCAGTTCCAGGTGAGCAAATGTAGTTGCTTAGAGAAGCAGGTGACGGCATACAGTGGCAGGGGATCTCTGGTTTCATGTTTTCTGTGCAGCCTGTGACAAACTTCCTGTGTGATGGTTTCATGTCTGCTTTCTCACCCCTCTTCGGTGCAGACTAGACGAGCTGAACCTCTCCTGGTGCTATGAGTTCACTGAGAAGCACGTGCAAGTGGCTGTCGCGCACGTTTCAGAGACCATCACCCAGCTGAATCTCAGTGGCTACCGGAAGAATCTCCAGCAGTCAGGTTAGAGCTCCCAGGCCTGAGCCACTGGGGCCTGCACAGCAGCAGTGCTAGTTCAGCTTTGCCTCGCCTCTCCTAAGCGCTGTGCTGCATATGCTGTGTCATTTAATCCCATGCATATACCATCTCATTATTTAAATGAGGCAGTTGGTGCTCGCCAGGGTTACGTGAAGCCAAGCCTGACCAGGCTGTAGCTGCAGGTTGGGAACTCGGTGGTGTCCCACATGGGTGGCAGCAATCCTGTTACCTGAGACATGGCTGCTGGCTGCCAGGGTGGAGTCAGGAACTGGACCTAGGACTGCAGTCCCTGGAGGCAGTTTGGTTGAGGAGAAGCTGGGGGCGCTGCTGAACAGTGCACAGCAGAGTGGACACACACACAATCTGGCCCACATGTCAACAGTGGCAATATGTTGTAAGTTCCTGGTCGTTAACTTTTGAATTCATTCTAAGCAGTGAGGCTGTTTGAATAAACAGACAAGTCCGATGTAGTTGCTAACTGTTACGCTGCTCATAAACCTCACCATTTGGTTATGCTTTGTTTTATTTGTATAAGTACCAAGAGAAAATCTTGATTAGCAAAAAGATAAGTGATTAAAATAAAAAAACATTTTTACCTAACAACCTCAGGCTTAGCTTTGGTCATTGGATTGCACAAAATGAAATTAACTAGCAGCACACATTAGCCATATCTTGATGTCTTAATGTCAGTACTAGCTCATTTGAATGGGTATTTTATTTATTATAGTTTTTATTGTGCTTAAACGATTTCGATCAAACTTACAGAATTTTCTTCTATTTTTTTTTTTTAGGTTTTAAAAATTGATTTTTAAACAGAGTTGAGACAGAAAGATGGGCAGAGAGCTGCCTGTACTAGTTTATTCCTACAAAGGAGCCAACCCTGGGGAGTCGGGAACCCAGTACAGACCTCCACAGGGGTGGCAGAAACCCAGGCAGTGGCTCTCCCAGCTGCCTCCCAGGCTCTGCAGAAGTAGGAAGTTAGAACCGGAAGCCAGAACCAGGGACCGAACCCAGGCACTCTGATATGGGATGCAAGCTTAAAGTTTAATTGCTGAGTAAACCACTCAGAATAAATGTCCTTAAAATTTAAGAAGTATATGAAAAACACTTTTCTAAAACTTTGTCCTCTGATATATCAGATGATAGGATATAGTAACTAGGCTTGCACGAGCAGCAGGGATGTGAGTCCTTTGCCTGTGCAAGGACTTCCACTGGGGGTGTTACCACTCCAGGTACCTGCGGAATCACATGCGGGGAATGTTTTCTCTCACAGTCTAGTCTGTAAAAACAACAGTCATGTCTTGGTTTCTTATCGCTCCCTCTCTACACTATTCCTGGCCTATGTTTTTTTTCCCTCAAATATTATTTTAAATTAGATTATAGTGTTATTCAGCAGGGCTAGGTAAAGTGTAGAAAAATGCAAAGGAAGAAAATTAGTAGTAATTGAACAACTTGCTAGTCATATTCCTATACAAAAGTGTTTTTTTCTTAAAAGGGATACAATATATGGACTACTGCATTGTAATATTGCTTTTTTTATTGCCAGACCATCCCAAAATAAATTTTTAATTACATTTTCTGTGAGCCTTTTGAAGTACCCTTGTGGAAATATTAGACATTGAATTTTCATATATATATACATATATATATGAAATATATATATATATATATATATATATATATATGCCAGCCTGTCTAGGTTTAAAGATAACCCAGTCTTGAGCCTTGCCTAATTTTCTGCTCCTCAGTTCCCTGTAAGATAGAGATAATAGAAGCTACTTCTCAGAGTTGTGGTAGAGTATGTGAGTCAGTATCTTTGAGTAGTTCTTGACACATAGGAAGATGCTGGCTGCTGTCATCACTGGCCCTCCCCAGCAGGCATTAGATAGGCACAGAAGCAAGGGCTTGGAGGAACTGGCTTTTGGTCTTAGATTTGATCTCAAATTCTCCAGCTCAAATTGCCTCTCTAAAGTGACAGGTTGAATTAGTTTGGTTTCTAAGATCCCTCCTACCTAAAGCGGATTTACTGTAGGGTGAAATGAACCATGAAGAACGAATATTGGCAGTGATCACAGTTTACTAATTCTTGCCAAGGGGGAATGGGGCCTAAATTAGGGATAGAGCATTTAGTTCCTGCATTGGTGTCAAAATACGATTGAGCCCAATTTTACTGATGGCTAGTTAGCTGGCTAGATGATTAAAACCACCCAAAATTGCATGATGCTTCTTCATTTTTTGGGCAGTCATTAAAAAAAAGTTTATTGTGTTCTTAAAATGCTGGAAGCTCCATTCTAAACTTGGGAGACGTGGCCTTGACCAGAGCAGAGAAGGTCACGCTGTGAAGCTTACATTATAGTTGGGGAGCCAAACAGTAAATACATGTCCTAAATGGTATAAAAGGAGGTGAAATTGCAAGGATGAAAAAGAAAGAGTAAACACGTAGAATGTAGCATGTAGGGAATTTGGGTTTCGGTAGAATGGTCAAAGAAAGAGCCTCTGTGACGTGTGACACTTCAGAGACCGGAAGGAGGAACCTTCTGGAGCAAAGCACCTGCGAGTGCAAAGGCCTTGATGTGGAACCCTGTGTGTGGGAAGCAGCAAAGAGGACAGTGCAGGGAGGTGAAACAGCCAGGCTTTCTAAGCCAAGACAGGACGCTAAGATGGGAAACCACTGGAGTATTTTAGCTTCTAAGAGAAAGTGAGAGGCTCCAGGAAAAAGTCAGGAGCTTGGGATCATAGCATTTGAGGTGCTAAGAAATGATTTTGGGCACATTTGGAAAACTGACCTAATAGGATTTTGGTGGCAGATTGTATGTGGGAGGTGAGAAAAGCAGGCAAATGTACTTGTCAGGGTTTGGGTCTAAGCAGCTGGTTCCCGGAAGTTACCACTATCTCAGATGGGAAAGACATTAGGAAAGGAGCATATGTGCTGGAGAGTTGAGTATTATCGGCATTTAGACATCGGTTTGTATGTTTGTATCTACCATCCAAGTGGGATTGCTGACAAGAGGGTTGAAAATGATAGAGCTATAAGAAGGAAAAAACCCTCAATGATTAATGAGACATTTTAAAACATCGCATACGATTTCCAAATTCTGAAATTATTTATAATCCTGACTTAGGCTTTTTTCCAAAACATCTGTTTATTCACTTCAAACAGACGTTCCATTCCTTGGCTTCTCCCTTCAGCTGGCCTCGACAGCCAATTAAGGGCCAGACCAAACCCAGGCGCTGGGAGCTCCATCTAGGTCTTCCCTTGGGTATCAGGAGCCCAGGTACTTAGGCTGTGGCCTACTCCTCCTCTGGGCGTATGGGCAGGATGCGAAGCAAAGCTGCTGACGCTGGAACCACACTCTGAAATTGACTCCAGTGTTGCAAGTGGTGTCCTCGCCACCAAGCCTCACCAGCACCATTGTCTCCCTTTCTTTGCTTGTAAGCTTGTTTGTAAATGTGTGTTTTTATACATGTGTTTTGATTAAACTCGAATTGTGATTGCATATATTTGTTCCAATCTCAGTATATAATATTTACTATTGATTTTTTTTATGTCACAATGATTGAAAAAATATTGAACAGTTCTAACCAACAATTGTTGTAGTCTTTGGAATGGATAGTAGATAACATATTAACCAACTGGAAAAGGGCACTTAGAACTTTTGCTATCAAGAATATGTTACATATTTTCCTAAAAATAGAATTAAGAGTAATATGTAATACTTGAATTTTTTTAAATTAGGTCACCTTAAAAGCAAATAGAAATCAGTGCATATTGTGTGGCACAGTGGTGAAAGCTCCAGTTAACATCTCTGTTTCTCTTCTTGGCGTACCTGGGTTCAGTTCTCAGTTCCACCTCCTGATTGCAGCTTGCTGGTGATGCAGCCCCTGGGACACTCAAGCAGTGTCTCACGTAAGTGGCTCTCTGCCACCGTGGGGGATCCCGGATTGGTTCCCAGTTCTGACTCCAGTGTGAGCTTAACAAGTGTACCAAGGGATGAGAGCTCTCTCGATCATTACGTGTGCCTGTCACTCTGCTGCTCCAATAAAAAAAATAGTTAAGCCTCATGGAATTTACACATAAAAATCAAGTTACCCACTTAGGAGTATATGAGGGAATCTACTTTATCAATTTGGGGTTTTATGGTAGGATTTTTTTTTCCATTTCATAGCTAATAAGCAGCATTTCTGATTCAGCATTTCTCCATTTGTATTTTCTATTTTGCAAATTACTCATATTTGTATGTTTTCCCCTCTTCATACAGTTTTCCCATAAATCCCTAATGTCTTTAACACACTAGATTTTTAAAATTTTTATGTAGGAAATTTAAGTATTCTTTGTTGTCTTTTAGGTTTAGAAACACTTATTCTAGAATTCAATAAATCATTACCTTTTTGTTTTTACACTTAGAACGTTTAAAACATGGAATTTATTTGGCTTTATTTCTTGAGTTGGAAAAGTACTTTTTTCCAGTTGTTGCAGAAACATTGATTGTTTCAGTGACACCCAGTTTCCTTCATTGACTGGAAGAGCTGCCTTTACCATTGTCTGTGTGTACTGTTGTTGGGTTTTATTTTTGCTGTTGTGAGTGGGATTCCTTTTTTCTCATAGTTTTTTCAACCAGTCACTGCTGACACATAGATTAATGTTGGATTGTGTTAACATTTTACACAAGTCTTTTCATTTTGAGCAGTTTTCTAGTTGATATAACATTTTATATGCCAGGATGCTCACTTGTTTTTTCCTTCTAATGGTGCATGACCGTAGGCATGATGTCGAAGGACAGCAGTCCAAGCAAATATCCTAGTCTCTTGTCTCCTGTGAAAGTGACCATTGTGTGTGTTTGTTTTTCCTAGATGTCTCTACCCTAGTTAGAAGATGCCCCAATCTTGTCCATCTAGACTTAAGGTATTTTTTTTTTTTATTTCAGATTTTAGATCAAATGTTGAGAGTTCCTGATTGCTTCTTGTGTGTGAGAAAGGATCTGCGTGCTGAACTGACGAGTTTGTGTTCTATAGGATGCATGGGAGATTTTGGTGACTTCTTTTACTGTGTTTCAGTGACAGTATCATGTTGAAGAATGACTGCTTTCCGGAATTTTACCAGCTCAACTACCTCCAACACCTCTCTCTCAGTCGATGCTATGATATAGTTCCTGAAACTTTACTGTGAGTACTTTTTGTGTTGATCGCTAGAAGGTAGCAATCAACAGAGCTACTGCCTGGTAGAAAAATCTGTTCCAGAAATAGCAGAGATTCAAAATGTAAACATTGCCATCAGTACACCACAAACTGGCCAACAGTGATCAGAAAAATGAAAAAGCCAGGGTGAGTTTCCCATTAAAATGTTTGGTAAAGTTGTCCACAGTTATAGACTGAACATTTAAGTGTAGCTGTCAGCAGTTTTCGATGTTGGAATACCATGTCTGTGCTCATGAAGAACCACAGGGCTCCAAGAGTCTTTACCCATGAGGAACTCTGGTGACAAACTCAGTGCAGATGGGTTTGTTGTTATTTCGTTGATTTCCAAAGTTTTTCAAATCCCAGTCACTTCCAGAAGTTTCCATCTAGGTTTAGAGGAAAAATTCTGTAGTCTGGTGATGAAAGTCTGGAATGGTGAAGGAATGGCAGGAATAAAAGCATGTCAGTGGACCAGATCCTAAGAATCTGGGGAGAGGGTGGGACAGTTTTAAGGTTCAAACCAGTAAAGTGACTTATCCAAATGTTGAGGGAGTTACTGGCTAAGCTGGGTATAGATCCTAGGTCCTCTTGGTCAGCTGCGGAGTCTTCTTCCCCCAATGCTTTTGCTCTTTCTGAAGCATAGGTGAGAGAGAAATGCTGTGAACTCTCACACAGTAATATTTTTGTTGGGGAAACAGTAATATACTCCCTGCAGCTGGGGTGCATTGCAGGTGAAGAGCTCGGGCTTGAAGTCGCAGCCAGGTGAGAATCTTCACTGCGTTAGCACTATTCAAAGTCTTAACTGGAAACAAGAAAACCAGGAGCACCAGGATGTTAGCAACTCAGACCACCAGACCACCAGAATAGTGAGAAGAAAGTTGCTGTCCTTGAACTTAAAAGTTATATTTCTTTAGGCACTATGTAAATAGTATGATTTATTTTGTGAATCCCTGAAGTTTGTTGGTGGCCCAGCCTTTAATTTCTCAAGGTAAAATATATTTCCCCTCTAATTTCAATGATTCTGGCAATTCACGTTAGAAATTGGTAGTAAAAATTCCAGGATGTCTCACCAGTAATTTCCAGAGATCCATCCAAGCTAAAGAACTCAAGGTGGCTAATTACCTTCAGAAGGGGAAAATAAAATTTAAAGTACTGGAGAAATGGTAGGTTTTTCTTCCTGAAATCTGTCTCAATATATTTAGTTTTTACTCCTTAATTGGCCCTATTTTTCGTGTCTAAAATTTCTCCTAAATTATTCCATTCCTCATGCAAGTAAGAAACCAGAGCTGAGGGAGTAATCTGATTAGAGATTAGGATAAATATCTTCTATTTATTAAAACCAAATATTTTGAGTCAACCTGTACTTTTTAACCTGTACTTAAATTCAAAATAATTGCTCTTACACTATTCTTTTTACTTGGTTTCTTTTCTGTATCTCCTGTCAGTTTCAAAAACAAGCCTTGCAAATTCTAAAAACTCTTCTGATGTCTGAGTGGGGAAATGATCCTTTGTTCACCACCCGTTCTTATACAGCTCCCTTCCCCCACTTAACACCCAGTGTGGTTCCTTCCTCACCAGATCTCTGCCAGTGCAGTGGCAAAAACATTTCCTCCTTTGCCATCTGCTACCCTTTTCCTTGCTCCCACTTAGTTTCTCCTTTTCAGTGTTACCCACTGTGACTGACTCACAATCCAGCTTGGATACCACAGGGCAAGAATTGCAGTTACGCTTGTGTCTTACACCAGAGCAACTGCAGATTGGAGCAGGCTGCTGTCATCTTCAGCGATCGTAATTTCTGTATTGTGATCATTCTTTGATACCCTTGTTTCCGCATTCCAGAAATGAGGTTAATAATAGTCATTTGGTTGTACTTTCTTCTGACCTTTGATGATCTCCAGATCTTTCTGTCCCAGTAGTGATATTTGGTAGTGTTTTTGTATTCTACGTTGTCCATCATTTTGTACTGGATATGTATATATCTATATCAATATCAATCAATATCAACCCCCGATGGGGTTACTCCAGAGACTTTTAGGAATGTAAAATCAATACTTTGGGAAGACTGGAGTAACAGGTTAAACATGAAAGATGCAAAGGTCAGCTGAACAGTCTGGGTTCTGTAAACATCAAAGGTTTTGGGCCAGGTGAGTGACATAATTTGAGCTGGGTTTTGGGGAATGCTTTGAACATTGCTTTATAGAACAGCCTGGAAGGGAGAATAGCTGGAGGCAAGGTTACAATTACTATAAAGATTGGTGTTTGGGGTTTTGTTTTGGTTTGGTTTTGTCCTGAAAGCAATTATTGACAATGAGAATAAAGATTTTTAACTCCAGGTCATGGAAGGGTTCCTTGGGATTTTATTGACATTCTAAAATAAATATTCCACTTCCTGGACTTTGGACTGTATGTCCCAACCTGCAGCAAATATAGATCAGAGAGATGAATTTCTAGGTACACAGATCAAAAAATACTCATTTCCGGGGAAAGGCTCTCTTTTTGGCATAAAAGAAATCACAGATTGTGTTTTTCCTAAAAGAAATATCTGAGAAGAAGAATGGCTTATCTGTGATGGAACGTTGTACTGGTCACCCTTTTTCTCCATCCAATTATGTAACCCAAAATCATCTTTGAGAAGTCGCTAGTAGGTTCCATGATCCATAATGGACTTGTTGGCTGTTAGCTGCGATTCAGAAGCTGTCAGCTCCACTGACATTTCCTTCTACGAGTCGGAACCTACTTTAAGTAAAGCTGAGGTCTGTACACACTCAGATGGCATGTAACCTGGACTATCTCCAAGTGTTGCCACGGAAAGACATTTACTTTTACCCTCACTAGCTTGTTGGTGTTTGCTCACAGCACAGGAACCCTGTTCAGATCACTATATCCATCAAGAATGGAGAAAGGAAGCAAATGTAGTTGGATTTTCAATAATCCTCTGTTTCTCAGGTTGCCAGGGCCTCATTCAGCCAAAGGCCTGGTGTGTCTGCCAAGGCCAGCTGCTGAAGCCAGATAGCCTGCACTCGCCTTTGAGTCTCAAGTCGTCCCTTGCAGAGTAGAGTTTCAGGACACACTTTATAGACTGTGATGTGAACTGTGAAAGTTGGGTCATAGATGTCTAGTCCAAGTGGTTCCTTAAGTGCTACTCTAAAAGTCTCCTTCTTCTTTGCAGTGAACTTGGAGAAATTCCCACGCTAAAAACACTACAAGTTTTTGGAATCGTGCCTGACGGAACCCTTCAACTGTTAAGGGAAGCCCTGCCTCATCTACAGATTAATTGCTCCCATTTCACCACAATTGCCAGGCCAACTATTGGCAACAAAAAGAACCAGGAGATTTGGGGCATCAAATGCCGACTGTCACTGCAAAAACCCAGTTGTCTATGAAGTATTTATTGTAGGATGAAGTCTCTTTGGAACAGACAGGAAGCCCAATATCTGGAGCACTTGGGTAATGTTAGCCTTGGTTTTCCCCTTGCCTTTATTCTGCAAGTGTATTAGAGAACAGTTGGAGAGGGAGAAGGCAGGTACTGCTTTCTTGAAGCGACTAGAAAAGCTTTTGTTACTGCTATGCTCTTACGAGCCTTGGTTGCAGGCCTCTTGCAATTTCAGGAAAATGAGCCTGTAACTTCAGGATACCCAAGAGAGCCAAATTTGAGCCACCTCTTCAAGTGCCCTTCTTTTACTAGTCTATTTAGAAAGAGTTTTAAAACTATCATTGGAAATTTTTTATAGCTTCTATGATAACTTTTCTGTATTTAATTTTTCAGCGTTGCTTTATAAGAGATAACTTGAGAGAATAATAGCCATTTGTATTATGGGCTGACTAGAATCATGGGATGGTAGCATTTGAGGCAATCTCTTCTAGGGATTTAAAAAGAAAAAAAATGCATTTCAGTTCATCCTTCAGACTTGAAATTCAGCTAATAGGAAAGAAAAAAAGCCCCATGTAATTCATCTTAAACCTTAAAATAAAAAATGAAAAAGGACCCATCAGAGATACAGAACTGATCTCCAGGCCCAAGAGGCAATTTTCCAAGTCAGATTAATTTGGAGTATCCATTATTGGTCATTAATACACTGTGTTCCCAGAATCCTAAATTAGGCAAGGAAGTAAAATTGTGGTTTTCTAACTTTAAAATCAGATTATGTTAAGAGTTGTTCAGCTTCTAAAATGACTAGTTTTGTTTCAGAACGGTATTAACTCCTCCATTCTGAAGTTATCTGTTGTTTTCCTGTAGTGTTGAGATTCTTGAGATTATTTTTATATTACTCTGGAGTCACGTTTTGTGTTGTCTTTTTTTCATTTTAATTATCTCTTATAATTGCTTGAACTATCTACTTTCTGTGGTTATTGGACTTAAGAGTTCCCTAAGAACTGCATGTTCCTTTAAATCAGAAATACACTAGAGCAGACACACGTGTCATGCCGTGTCAGAGCAGTAAGCACTACATGCACCTACACAGGAGTTACGTCTCGGGTATTGGAAAATGAATAATTTAAAACACGTACCAAGCAGGCACAGGAACTAGAGATTATATTCTGCCTGAAAAAAAAAATCGCATTAATTTGAGTAGATGACCTCCCCGTATTTTAAAAATGCAACAGAAGTGCCAAAACCCATCATTCCTATTGCCTTTTTTAAACCCAACTTTTTAAATGTTAGAAATAGTAAAGTGCCCTTATCTGCTCAGAACGTTTTAAAGTAGTGTTACACAGGAATGATTACGCTTCAATTTCGTAGTAGTTTAAAAGTTCTAAATACTACTTGAAATTATTGTTTACAGATTAGTGACAAGGGCTGGTGACAGGATCCGGTTGGACATTGACTTCCGGATGCCCTCACTGACAGTACCTGTACTCCAAACTCAAGTCCAGCCATAAGCTATTTTGCCAACATGTCAGAGTAATCTGTATTTTTGTATGTGATTTCTACTTTTATAGGCTTGTATTAAAATAAAGCACATTTTTATAAAAATCAGGACTTAGTCGTATCCGTTCTATTTACATGGTTAAAATCAGAACGCATTCAGTATGGTTTGCACTGTGGCTCAGAAACTGCTCAACAGACCCTTCTAAATGGGCCTGAAAATGTGGACGCATTTACTTCATACGCCTGTCCTGCTGACAGTTTATAATGCACTTTTTAAAAGTGCTAAGTATGGGGGTTCTCCAAAAAGTGTGGGGAATGGAATTCAGAGATTTTATTTTGATGCAGAAATGTTATGAAATACGCATATTTTTTCATTGTATTCATTTCCCGGGAACAACTTAAAGTACCTATATATACGTGTATTCTTTTCCTTAAAATTCTAAAACAACCCACATATAAAATATTTCAATATTAGTAATTAATGTAATGGTCA
This sequence comes from Ochotona princeps, assembly GCF_030435755.1. Lineage (NCBI taxonomy): Eukaryota > Metazoa > Chordata > Mammalia > Lagomorpha > Ochotonidae > Ochotona > Ochotona princeps. Next base: position 22,155,128 of record NC_080854.1, on the reverse strand, counting down.
TGTACTCTCAGCTAATGACACTTTAAAAGTTTTTAAAGGCAGCATGATGGAAAGGGAGAGGTACAGATAAAAGAGATCATTCCCCAAACTGCAGCAAAGGCGGGTGCTTGGCCAGGTCAAAGCCAATGCCCACAGCTCTTATCTGGGGTCTCCCACATGGGTAACAAGGGCCCAAGCACCTGGGTCGCTGCTGCACACGCTATGGACACTATGTGTGACTTTGGGCCCCCAGGCAACATGTGCAGGCAGTTTTGGTTGTTTCATGGGAAGTGCTTTTACTTGGCATCTGGCTGCTAAAGGCCGAGCATGCTGCTGACCATCTAAGACAGGACAGTCCTCTGATTGCCACCCCCCAACCCCCAAGAAAGAATTGTATCAAGTCTCAGTGTTGGGAAACCCTGCTCCAGAAGCTTCTCTCATCAGGTTCTTGTCTTAGTGAGGCAACACTTGATAAACAGTATTAAGACCTCTGGTTACGCGCCATATAACATTTGTCTTTTTCATTTTCACTGATGTCACTTTATCATCTCAGATATCAGCACACTGGAGTGAATTTGAATTATATTTTAAACTTAGCATCTCTTCATTGATGAGCAGTATTACACCTTAAGCTTATGTTAGACACATTTTCCCACTCAAGCAATGTGAACTGGTTGCTTGCTTATTTAAAATGAGTATTGTGGGCTGACGTAGTGTAGCCCACCAAGCCTCCATCTGTAGCTTGGGCATTCCCATTTGGGCTGCAGTATGAGTCCTGGCTCCTTCACTTCTGATCCAGCTCCCTAGGCAACCAGCAGAAGATGGACCAACTCTTTGGACCCCTACACCCATGTGGGAGATCCTGGCTTCAGACCAGCCCAGAATGAACCAGCAGATGGGAGGTCTCTATCTGCCTTTCAAATAATAAATCTTTTTTAAAAAATGAAATCATGTAAATGTACATGAAGACTAAATATTTAGTGAAGCATGATATATGCATGATGTGCTAGGGCCACATATAATATCTAATAGATAAGCACCTTAGCATCTAATTAATTATCTGACCAGGGCCCGGTGCAGTGGCCTAGTGGTTAAGTCCTCGCCTTGAATGTGCCGGGATCCCATGTGGGTGCTGGTTGTAATCCTGGCAACTCCACTTCCCATCCATGCTTGTGACCTGGGAAGGCAGCTGAGGATGGCCCAAAACCTTGGGACCCTGCACCCGCGTAGGAGACCTGGACGAAGTTCCTGGCTCCTGGCTTTGGATCAGCACAGCACAGCACTGCCATTGCGGTCACTTGGGGAGTGAACCATCGGACGGAAGATCTTCCTCTCTGTCTCCCCTCTTCTCTGTATATCTGACTTTGTAATAAAAATAAATAAATCTTTTTTTAAAAAAACCAGACCAACATTCTTTGTCTTGGGCTAGAAATGAGTAACGTTGACAGAGGAATACAACATTTTGGGAAAGCCTGGTTTTCAGATACGACCCCCACAAGAGTTAAGGAAAGAAAGTGAAAAACTGGTAATGAGGATTTAATTTTATTCACATATAGTTGCATTATAAAGGTTAACTCATTCACAAAAACATTTTTGCTATTCTAACATCCTTTACCACTCCTCTCTTACAAATAAATCCCCACCGCACAGCAGAAGTTAAACTGCAAATGGAACACACTGAGTATTTTTCAAACCCTTCAGAATTTGGCCAATGAAAGCTTACCACAGGTTACCTATTAATATGTTACATATTAACAACGTTACACCAGCATTTCGACAATCAGATTGCCTTGAGATATTCAAGGTAGAATTGACTTTTTTTTTTTTTTTCAAAAAAGTATTCCAAGGCTGTCTCTAGTGTGGAAACTTAATTTATTTGTTTCAAAACAGGAAGCTTATATATACCACTTTAAAAAGAAAAATCAAACCAGAAATCAGAACCTGCTCTGGGAAAACACTGTTTTTATCTCCAATGCACCATGCATAGATGCTTTGCATTGAGTATCTATGCAGATGCTTTTATTAAGAAAACATTGGATATACATCAACCTAGACTGCCTTTCTACATTAGCATTCATTTTAAAGGTTTTTTGATATGAACAACATGTTATGTTGGCAATTAGAATAGTCAATTTGACTATACATTTTAGCTTTCAAAGAATTTACTTCTAAGCTTATTGGGCTCAGAATCTATAAGGATGGCCTGTTTCTTTCATTAACGTGTATCCAGAACTGGACACTGTAATACATGGCTCAATGCCCTGTGCAATGTGTCAAAAATTGAACAAACTTCACCAGCAAATGAAAAAAGCATACCACTGACTACATGGCATTGGCACACCAATTGTTTCATTTGCAGCAATACTTGTAGGAGTTTTCTGTGAAAATTCTAGTATTACTTATAAGTAGATAAGAAATTCAATAAAAATAATTTCCCTCCAAAAAAAAAAAGAATGCTCATAATGGGGGGGAAATGAGCCATACATTTTATCTTACAAAGCTGTTTTGTAAAAATTTAGAATGAGCTAAGTGAAAACCACCACTCTTAAGTAGGGCAATTCACTAAAAAAAAAAAAAAAATTATCCTCTGACTCCTAAAACTAGCTGAAAATATTTCAAAAGAACTTACAAGCTTCTAATCAGTCTAATTACAATAGTTCATCCTTGAATCCATGTTAGTGGATTTTGAAGAAGAAAAAACCTATTTGATTCCAGTCATTTGTAAAAGTTGTCTGACCTTAAAAACCTGGGTAATTAATTTGTAGCATTGTATTTTGTCAAACACATTTATTTTACCCAGCAGTGTTCAAACTCACCAGAATGAAAATCAAATGAAAATATTCATCTGTAATTAATTTCAAAAGTGATTACATTCTCAAATCAATAGTCTTATAGCAGCATCAGTATGTTCTGAAATTAGAAAAATTCTCAGCACATATAAAAACACATTTACCTATTTAAATTAGGTCAATGTCACATTATATCAAAATTCTCCATCATCAAAACTTTAAAATCTTGATTGTTAGGTATTATAAAAAATATGAACTAGTCAAATTATAAGCATTTGGGGTGATCAATTCCACAATGGGTGAAGAGGAAGGAAAAAACACCTGGATAGTAAAACGTCAAATCCTAAATGTTTAATCCTTTATTTAAGCTTGCCCTAAACTGAAGAGATATCGACACTCTTGGGTACCAAACGTAAGCAATGTAACAACTGGACTGCTACTGAGTCTAATCCATTCACTGCCTTCATTTTCTTACACAATAAACATCTTCTCCATCAGCATTCAACAGAATACAAATCTCACTTTTGCTCTTTGAGCTGACGGCCAGTCTCAACAATAAGAAAAAAAATTCTGACTAGTAGTCTCTTTCTGCAGGATTGTTCATTGTTCTAGGAGCACAGTTCGAAGTTCATCTTCTTTATTGATCATCATCGAAGCAATTGCTCCATCATTAAACTCAAAAGAAGTTCCTCCATCCACCACCATACAGGCATCCCAACAACGAGAACGAACACAAACCCTAAACAGAAGGAAACATCTCTTTAAACACTGAGTAGTTTTCTATTAGCAATGCTTAATAGTTTAATATCTTAAATTTTCATCTTTATACTCCTTTTCACTTAAAATTTAGTCTCTCTCTAAAATGACACAGCAGTTTTGCTAAGTTAGCAGGATACCTCATTAGATTCACAGGTTCCACTTTCCTGCTAGATTAAGTGTGACTGAATCAATTTAATGAAATCTTGTCCAAGTCAAGGACACTTTACCATGAGTTAAGGGCAGAGGACAGACAGACCCTGGTGTTAAACCCTAGATACTCACTTTGAGGAGAAACAACGCTGACGGCTGCTCGAGAAAACCCTGTTTGCTATTGGTTCTCTAATACTGAAAAGTATTTTTGGTTCTTCTGGACTGTAGAGCAAGGATTCATTATATTCATTTGTTACTACAAAGAAAAAAAATTAACAGATTTGATTAAGAATAATAACTTCTGAAAAATACAGAATGATTAACATACTATGCACAACTTCAAAGCAATTATGGGTCCAGGCCTGTTAACCAGCCTGTTGCCCTTAGAATGTACTTTATCTAGTAAGCCATCACTCCATCAGTGGAAGTCCAGGCCAGCTGCCCACCACAGTGACACATCTGAGACTGACTCAGAACGCAGGATTGTGAGTTCACCTCTTACATTGCAGAGTAGGCCGCAACAGCTCCTAGCTGCCCTGCCTGCCATGCTAGGGCCTTACAGTATGGAAAGCTAACCCAGCTCACTGTCCTGGTGGTCTCTTTTACCATCCATAACACTGGCACATTTGATGATTTCTCAGGGCCAGTATAGCAATGGAGCCTAACCCCCATGTGTACATGACAGGTTGTATGGACAAACCCATACACACTGCTGGCCCCTTAACCATTTTCAGCCCTCCCTTCTGAGGTTCTGATCCTCAAAGAGCAGCTTGCTTGCATGCACGGGGCAGGGGGGTTGAGCAGGGCAGGCAGTTACAATTCCTAGTCAGGGGACTCCAGGGGCTTCTCTCCAGTGGAAGTGAAAGACTCCCATTCTCTGGTCCCTGGGGGACAGCTTGCCAGCCTAGGGGCAACTGATGCTTTCTGGCCAGGCAGAATCAAAATGACCTCATTCCTGGTTGTTTGGGACTCCTTGCTCATAGGGGTGAAGACCCCCCCAGTCCATGTTAAAGGTTCCCTTTGTCCTTCGCAAGGTTGAAAGTTTACTGTTCCTCTCTTCAGCTAACTAGTCCATTCAGAACCATTCTGAGTTAAAAGACCTAACCGTTCAATATTGAGTACAAATCACCTAACGAGATGCAGTTTGACTCAAGGCCTTGACAAAAGGTTGCCTAATTTCAGGTCTAGTCCCAGAATGAAACAGGAGGCCTGGCCCTGTTCCCGAGCTATAGCACTCTTCCAGCCTGTTCTCTCTGTTCTCTTCAGGCCTCAAAAAATTCTGTCTGGAGAAGAATCTCTTGTGTTGTCTGCTATCTCTGTTACAATTCTGACAGCTTGGGAAAGCTGAGTTTTAGAAAAGTTAAGACTCTCATCTTGAAAGGCTGTCAGCTCCCATATTTTCCACCCCTTGGGTCATGAGTGTGGCAAGTAACAAAATGGAAGGGTCATATACTTTGCCCTTCTAATTTTCTCTAAACCCAATACTTCAGTTGGGTTTGGAGAAAGCCTAAGTACAGCCATTTCATCTTGCCTTAAACAGTATCTTTATGTTTCTAGTCCTCCCAAACCAGGTGCTTTCTACAAAATCATATGCAATGCACATAACTGGCTCTATCATTATTATCATTTTTAACCATGATCATTTTTAAGTTCTTACTTTTCTCTGAAGACATCTGCAATTAAATTCATGGAAAAAATTCTAATACACGTTTCTGAATAACAAGTTTCTGCTGTGGTGCTCACATCCCATACGGGTGCCAGTTTGAATTCCTTATGGATCATCTCACTTCCAATTCAGCTTGCAGCTGAAAACGTCTGGGAAAACAGCAGAAGATGACCCAAGTGTTTGGGACTCTGCACCCAAGTGATAGACCCAAAGAAGTTCCTAACTCCTAGCTTTGAGTCTGCCTAATTCCAGCCTTTGCAGCCACTTGGGAGAGTAAACCAGTGGGTAGATCTCCTTGTCTCTCCTAATTCTATATTTTAAATGAAAAAAAATCTAAAAAAAAAAGAATAAACAAAACAAAAATTAGTTACTTGAGACTGAATCAAGTAGCAAAGTTTGTGAATTTCTGTCTTTCGTTTAAAATATTATTGACTCTGTATTTAAATGTTTCATCTTCTCTGTTCAGAGAAATGTTTTTTTCTATGATTTCAACTGTTTACAGTGCTTTGATAAATTATAATCTTATGAAGAGATGGGACTATTGAGCTTTTCCACCTTACTCAATGCCTCTGAAGTAGAAAATCTTTTATAAGATATTGAAGCTGCAAGAATGCCTCATTTCTGTCTCTCCCCTCAGTAATCATCCCTTCCCTGTATACTCTCTCCCCGTCTGTGTGTCCTTCCTCATGCAACCCCTGGTTTCTACAGGACAAAAGCATACTGGCCAGTCATAGCTCACCCCAAACTACACATATACCTCTGCCTTTGTGAAGCTGGACAAGTGCAATTAGCTTAAACGGATCAAGATATTTGTTTCTATGAATCTCTCCACTTTATGTGATCCTTTCCTCCCAATGTAAAGGATGTGCTACAATTATAAATGTCATCCCTTATGTTTCGAAGCACAACGTATATAGTTTCCATTCCCCTCCATCTCGTTTACCAACCTAATGTCATTTCTGGCAAAATTCCTTTCTCGACCCTGAGTCAACAAATGCCTCTTTGGAACACCCAACATCCCCAGCTTGGGGATCTTTGCATCAAACAACCAGATTTAGAACATACAGCTCTGGGTTGGTCAATCTTTAAAATGTTTGCTGGCCAATGGGAATACTGAATGTCAAAATGAGCACTTAAAACATCTCCTTAGCGCTGCAGCAAACTTGGAAGGCTACCACAGGAGCTTAAGAGGCCTAACAGAACAGCTCCAAATCCCTAGTAGCAGTAGCCACATCAACTTCAACATCTACAGGGAACTCCTGGATGGATTTTTTTTTTTAAGATTTATTTATTTTTCTTTAAAGATTTATTTTATTTTATTGGAAAGGCAGATATACAGAGAGGAGGAGAGACAGAGAGGAAGATCTTCCGCCCGATGGTTCACTCCCCAAGTGGCCGCAACGGCTGGAGATGAGCCAATCTGAAGCTAGGAGCCAGAGCTTCTTCCAGGTCTCCCACGTAGGTGCAGAGTCCCAAAGCCTTGGGCTGTCCTCAACTGTATTCCCAGGCCACAAGCAGGGAGCTGGATGGGAAGAGGGCTGCCAGGATTAGAAACAGCGCCCATACGGAATCCCGGGCGTGCAAGGTGAGGACTTTAACCACTACACTATCATGCCAGGCCCCAAGATTTATTTATTTTTATTGCAAAGTCAGAAATACAGAGAGAAGGAAAGACAGAGGAAGATCTTCCTTCCAATGGTTCACTCCCCAAGTGACCACAATGGCCTGTGCAGCGCTGATCCAAAGCTAGGAGCCAGGAACTTCCTCGAGGTCTCCCATATGAGTGCAGGGTCCCAAGGCTTTGGGCCATCCTCAACTGCCTTCCCAGGCCACAAGCAGGGAGCTGAATGGGAAGTGGAGTTGCCAGGATTAGAACTGGCACCCATATGGGATCCCAGTGCATTCAAGGTGAGGACTTTAGCCGCTAGGCCACTGCGCCGGGCCCATCCTGGCTGGAATTCATCAACAAGTCCTCCCCAGTCTTCAAGTAGGGGAACCCAAGACACCGTGAATAGCTGAAGCAGCCACCAGAGTGTTCCCTGCCCAAACTCCACAAAAACCTGGGTTCCTAGTACTTGCAGCGAAAATGGTCAGGTGTTAGATATAAGCAATCAGAGATGAAAACAAGGACCCTAGCCTGTACCCAAGGCCTACTCAAGATTACCTACTTTTCGGTTTACCTTCTGGTTAAAGTGTCTGATAAAGCAGGAACACAGCCAAGCCAGAAGTCTAGTTTATGGCATATGTGCAATGACATCCAGTTTTGACATTAAAAAGACCTTGCTTCATCATATGATCATTATAATTAGCACTGTCTCCCTTTCCTCTCCTGCCACCCACTCCTGATACATACTGGGAAGCCACATGCACAGAAAACTCAGAGTAGGCAACTTCAAGATGTCAATCAAAACAGCCAATCCTGAGCATCATGGCCACATCACCAGTCAACACTTCTCACCCTCCAAACCATGGGAAAGGAGTGGCACATTTTCTCTCAACTAAGTGTATCTTTTGGGGAATACCTTAATAAACTTCACCCACACAAATACACAAAACAAGCAATTCTATTCCACAGGTCAGTCTGGAAGCAAGTTTCTTGGAACTGATAATACATATTTGTTTTTTAATACAGTCTTATCGGACCCGGCGTGGTGGCCTAGTGGCTAAAGTTCTCGCCTTGAATGCCCAGGATCCCAAATGGGTGCCGGTTCTAATCCCGGCAGCCCCACTTCCCATCCAGCTCCCTGCTTGTGGCCTGAGAAAGCAGTAGAGGACGACCCAAAGCCGTGGGACCCTGCATCCACATGGGAGACCAAGAAGAGGCTCCTGGCTCCTAGCTTCAGATTGGCTCAGCTCTGATCAATGCAGCCACTTGGGGAATGAACCAGCAGACAGAAGATCTTTCTCTCTTTATCTCCTTTTTTCTGTAAACCTTCCTTAACAATAAAAATAAATAAATCTTTTTTAAAAATCAAATTTTAATCACATAAATAAAAATTTGCCTCCTGAAAACATATCACAAAAAACTAAGCTACCAAAAACACAAAAAAATTAAGCTACCTTTGAAGTTAATTTCAAAAGAGCCGTTTTAGATATGCCTATAACAGTGATTATAACACAATCACTACTGCTTCTGAATATAGGTTTTACATATTCAAAGGAGTAATATCCATTCAGTAAAACTCTAGTATGGTTATTAAAATGAATTCAATTACTGTATTTTATCCTTAATTTAATATATTCTTAATTTATATCTAACAGTTCAATTGCTTAAAAATCTGTTGTTTTCGGTTAAAGTATATACTAAGTAAGAATATATTAGTGCATGTGCCTAATTCTTTGATATAAATATAATAATAATAATTAATAAGCCATGACTAAGTTGGTCTCAAATTGAGAGAAGACAAATCTACCCCAGAGCTGAAACTGAAATGTAAAATCCTGGGCAAGAGGAGAGTATAACACAGTACACCTGATCTGGGAAAGCAGTCCCTAATTGCAACATACAGGGCTTTGGTTTTTTTTTAATTTTCCTATCTACAAGACATGTTTGCAGTTACACTGCTTTGACATAAGGATTACTTTCATAGTTGACAAAACTCACAACATGAAAACTTTAAATTTTATGTAACTTAAATATATTTAAAGAAATATATCAAGATCATGTCCAAAAAGTGATTTGTTCACTAATTAAACTACACAACACCAATCTTAAATGGTCTCATTTGAGACCACACAAAACTATTCCCAAAACTGACAGGGAGCTAAATGAAAGCCATTAGTGATTATTATCAGGTATCACTGACCTTTCTCTACCAATTCTTTGTTCAATGGAAGATCCAAATTTCCTTGTCGTTTTGCTATTGAAAAGAAGGGGGGGGGTAGGTTAATTATTTTATGTAATAGCCAGTATAAAACACACTAAATAACATAAATGCATAGCATATAATAACTACTTTGGTACTCACCAATATTTAACACATCTTCTACAGCCTGAGTTGCAACCCTATTAATATTGAATGACCTAGAATAAAAACCAAAACAAAACATTTTTTAATCCCAAGAAGCTGGAGAGCAACTATCAAAATTTAAAATCAACATTTTTCTGTGTGTATTTAGACTTACTTTACCTAATTTAAAAGGCAGAATGACTGGGCCCAAGGTGAGAGCTGGGATTTGGAGCCAGGGTAGAGGGGGTGGGGGAGGGTTTTAGAGATTTTTCTTTGCTGAGTCATTCCCCAGCTGTTGTGGCCATTTGGGAACAGCTGGGTCTGGGCCATGCCAAAGCCAGGTGCCAGAGCTCGATCCAGGCCTCCTACATGGACGGCTGGGCTCCAAGTACTGGACCAGCAGGAAGGCGCAGCAGAAGCAGATGCGACTACCCAAGACAGTCCAATGTGGAATGCTGGTACCCGCCTCAGGAGGGGACCTTAACAGGCAACAGAAAAGGTTTAAATTGCAATCTAAGCCAAGCTTACTCATACGTAATTCAACAGAGGACTCACACAGTGTGGAAGGGGAAGGATGAGAAATGCTTTGAAAGCATTTATGATTAGCACCTCTTATTCTTTCACACTCTCTCATTACTGAAAGCTTGAAAACTAAATTACCAAATCAATTAATCTCTGTTTATCTCTCCAAAGCAGAAAGCCAGAGCCTCTTTACCTTTCATTCTTTCACTGAGATTGCAAAGCTTATCCTAGAGCCAGTGCAGTAGCCTAGTGGCTGGGGTCCTCGCCTTGCATGCCTGGAACCCATATGGGCACCTGTACTAATCTCTGCGGCCCCACTTCCCATTCAGCTCCGTGGTTGTGGCCTGGGAAAGCAGTAAAGGACAGCCCAAAGCCTTGGGACCCTGCACCCGCATGGAAGGGAAACTCAGAAGAGGCTCCTGGCTTCAGATCACCTCAGCTCCAGCTGTTGCAGCCACGTGGGGAGTGAATCAATGGATAGAGGTTCTTCCTCTCTGCCTCTCCTCCTCTCTGTAGATCTGACTTTCTAATAAAGATACAATAAATCTTTAAACAACAAGAACAAAACAAAGTTTATCTTATATTTTTTCAACACTTATACTTCTTCAATGCAACTGCTATCATTTGAATGTGTTCTCCAAGGTTCATGCCACAAAAGCAACAGTGTTGAAAGGTGGGACTTAGAGCAGCAATTGGGTCATGTGGGCTCTGATTTCATGAATGGGTTAAGACCTTTACCATGTGAGTGGGTTCCTAATGAAAACAGGGTTGAGCCCCTCTCTGAGGCCCTGCTCCTACATTTTCTCTCTCCCCCATGCTCTCTTGGCCCTTTCAATGTCTACCATGAACTCATTCACCAAGAGGGCCCTTACCAGATATCAGCACCTTGACGCTGCATAGCCCAATCTCCAGAACTGTGAAATAGGCTCTAGTATTTATAAAGTGTCTAGTCTATGGTATCCTGTCATAGCAACAAGAAACAGATGAAGAAAACAGCCAAGGGACTTTCCTGCCAAATGTGTGGTCTCTGACAGACAGTTCAGAATGCCCCTCTTGTTTCTTTCCATATTAAAGCTAACTTTCCTTTGTGTGGCAAAACAAGTAATAAGGACACAACTGAATTTAAAAAAAAAGACAATGGTTTTGCAGTCATGCATACTGTGCTTGAATGCAAGTTCTTACATATTTACTGTTAAGTGCTCAGACTTTGGTTTAAATTTGTCTTTGCTAAACTTTAGTTCTTTCTTTGTAAAATGAGTGTAACACCACTAACTTTCAAGATTAATGTAAACAATACCTAAAATAGTACAAAGTAGCAAGAGTTAAATAACTGACAGCTGATATTATAATGCATAAAGTATAAACTTACAGAATCTCAGAAGTTCAGAAGATAAAGTAATGTTATTATATCTGTTTCATTTCCCTCATTCTGTAGATAAGGAAACTTGTGTACAGTGGCAAAGCTAGTTAGTGGTTTAGCCAGGCCTCTTAACTTCCAGGCCAGATATCTTTTCACTTACACCTCTTTGCCCATTTTTATGGATGAGAATACTGGGAAAAGAAAAGGGACAGAATCTGGGAAACTCATCTCAGTTTTCAACAACAGCATGCCATGTTTAGCAGAAAAAGTGCTATCGTAATAAGTCGAAGTGCCTAATGCTAATGTCTTCAATTTAATCTTTGAGACAGAATATAACTTCATAACATGCTAGAAGATTATATGTATTTCTTCAAAAATAATAGAAAAACTAATTTTAGAAGTGTTCCTCTCACCCTTAGGAAAAAGAATTATTAACTCATCTTTTTAAGCAATACTATTTTTTCCCATAAGCATCTAATAACTTTTTAGATTTGAAGTTATTGAATAACTATGAATGAAATGACAGAAAATCTGAAAATTACATCAAAACAGAGGACAAAAGAAGATAGGTAGGGTAAGAGGGTACAGAGAAAAGAGGATGGGACGTGAGTTAACTACTAAAACCAGCTAATGGACACAAGAGGATTCATCACCATGCTTTGGTCCTCTTCTGTGAACATTAAAATTTCCCACAACAAAAAGTTTAAATAGTTTTACTGAAAAAATAAGAAACAAAACCCCCAATTAAACTATCAAGAGTTAAAATTGTGGTTTGATTAACACTATGTATGTCAGCCATATTTGCAAGTAATAACTTATTCAAAAATATCTGAGTGAAAAATGTATGAAAAATGGAATTCAAAGATGTTCAGGAAAACTGAAAACGGAGCCGGCATTATGGTACAACATACTAAGCCATCACCTGCAATGCTAGCAACCCACTTCCAATGTAGCTGGCTGCTGATGTTCCCGAGAAAGTAACAAAAGATGGCTGAAGTGCTTGGGCACCTGCCACCGATGTGGGAGAACCAAGAGGAGTTCCAGTTCTGGCTTCTGTAACTGGACCACTTCTAGCCATTATATTCATTTGTGGGAATCCACCAGCACATGGAATATCTCTTTACCTGTCTCTCTTCCTCTGTCTCTAACCTTGCCTCTTAACTACATAAATAATTCTTAAAAAAAAAAAAAAAAAAAAAAAAAAAAACGTTAAAATCCATGCATAGTTCTTCCATTAAATGCATTACATTTCGAGGCATGGATTTCAAAATTGTTACACTAAAGCATATTTATCTTTTATGTCTGCTTTCCATAAACCTTTGACGTACCCTTGTATTAAATATTACACTATGCATAAACAAGTAGAAGGAGAAAAAAAAATTGCCACTAGTCATATTCTCAAATCTTCCCATTGCTTAAACTAGCTGGGTAGTAAGTATATGAGATAACTAATACTGTGATAAAGGCTGTAATAGTATCATGAGAAAATGTATGAGGGACAAAAAAGAGATTAATTAATTGTGCTTTTGAAAACAGTTGAGCATTAATATAAAGAGCAAAATGACATTTAAAACCTGATTTTTTTTTTCAGCCAGGGGATGGCAAGTGGACAGTGGTCAGGCATTCAAACCAAGAGAAACTTGCACTGAGCAATCACAAAAGCACAAGTAAGAACAAGGTGTGTGTTGAGAATTTCAAGTAGCCTGGGGTGTCTCCAGTGTGCTGATAGGAAGAGCATGTGTAGTGGAGGAAAAAGGACTGAAATACCTAGCTTTGAAAGGGCCTTAAATGCCAAACTAAGCAATCTGAATATAGTAAGAAGTCAATGACAGTTTTAAAGCAAAGTAGACATGCCATCACCCACACTTAGAAATGTAACTACTGGTAGTACGCCTGACAACTTGAAGAACACCAGGTGAGGCACAAAGAACACCCACAAAAAAGAAAGGGCCTGTGGGACAAAGAGATAGCAGTGGAACCTGAACAGGGCAGGCAAAATGCTGAGAACGGGAATTACCAAGATTTACAGATGAGCACATGTGGAAGGGAGAATGAAGAAGGGGAAGATAGGAGGAAAGAGCAAAGTTTCGAAAAGTAATGTTTTGACTACAGAGCACAGGGTCCAGGTGAACGACAGTGGTATTAAGGATTACAGCGAACACAGAAAGGAAAACGAACCATGCCCACTCCGTTCGCGAGGTAGTGAGTATGAAGTATTCCTACCACTCCAACGGGTAATTAGGATTTGACTTCGTACTCAGGAAAGAAGACAGCTACAGTTACGTAAAGGAGGGATGGACAAGGTATCTTCAAAAAGTTAATGGAAAATGCCTATTACAAAAAACTAACAGATTTCCATTTTTTAACATCAAAATAAATTCAAATTTTCCATGTACTCTTCCTATGTACTCAAAGACAACCTAAACAAAGATATGCAATGTAAAAGGTCAGGACGCCCTGGATAGTCTCTAATTAGGGAAAAGTAAGTACACTTAGAGCCTATCTTTTCTACAGCACTTCAAATCATTTCTTCATCATTTAAAATATTCTTTAACTACAAAGAAAATAATCTCCACTTTTCATTTCCTTTCGATTCTTTACAAGCCTAGGAAGGGAGGCTCAATAATGACCAAACCCAGGCAACAGCTGTAACCCAGTAAGTCCAGGTGGAATTACTCGATCCAAGCAACAAGTGAAGCAGAAACTGGAGCAGCCTATATAAGAACTCCGTGCTACTTGCTGAGAGCTCGAGACTTTAGATGCATCACTATGTGATATCTGGCAAATTATATTACTTGGCATATTTGACAGACATTGCTAAGAAACATTCCAGTGACTCACCAGGCCTTTGATCCTGTGCCTGTACACAGATTCAGCCCTGAACTCTTCTGTTTTTCCCATGGACCATCATCGACTGAAATCTCATAGTAGGAGGCCCTGTGAATTGAGAAGATAAAACTGTGTGTGTGAGCTTACGGCTCACAGTGAATAAGACAACGTTCTTCAAAACTGATGGAATCTAAGTCCGTCAGTTTGACCAAGACATAGCTAACTTAGTAGGCACATATATCATGTTGCTAACTCCAATGTTGATTAAGAGAAAAAAAATTAGAGGAAGAAAAAACTTCTGCACATTTACATTCCTTTCTGATCTCTAAGTTCCCTTCTATGAATACTTCAATATTTCAAACTGGGACTTCTTATCAACTTAGCTAACACTGCTGCTAGTGCTGGTGCAGAACCTATCCACCAAGTCATTTCAGAATTCAAGAAAAATACACCATTCTCCAGTGAGTCTCCTTCTTGGGAGCTAGTCCTGATACTTTTAAATCTATGCCCAATTCTTTGAATTATCCATAGTTTAAACTATTGTTCCTTAACCTATATGCTGATACACCTTTGGAATTGATTGTAAGCTGAAATTAGGCAATAAAGGCACAAAAATTATTTTAAAAAATATTGGATTGGAGAACAAAACTAGGAGGTAAGGACCATGGCATATTACACCAAGCCTCCACATGCAGTGCCCGCATCCCGTCTGGATGCCAGCTAGTGTCCTAGCTGCTCCACTTCCATCCAGCTCCCTGTTTATGGTCTGAGCAAGGAATAGACACGGTTCAAGGATTCGGGGGCCCCTGCATCCATACAGGAAACCTGGAAGAAACTCCAGACTTTGAATCAGCTCAGCTCCGGCCACTGGGGAGTGACTCAGTTAATGCAATATGAAATCAAAATTATCCTTTAGGGCCCAGTGTGGTAGCCTAGTGGCTAAAGTCCTTGCCTTGCATGTGCCAGGATCCCATACAGACACCTGTTAGTATCCCAGCTGTTCCACTCCCCTTCCAGCTCCCTGCTTGTGGCCTGAGAAAGCAGTCGAGAACAGCCAAAGCCCTGGGACCCTGCACCTGTGTGGGAGACCAAGAAGAGGCTCCTGGTTCCTGGATTTGGACTGGCTCAGCTCCAGCTGTTGCAGCCACTTATGGAGTGAACCAGTGGATGGAAGATCTTTCTCTCTAACTCCTTCTCTCTGTAAACCTTCCTTTCCAATAAAAATAAATAAACCAAAAAAAAAGTATACTTTAATTTCATGCATGTGAAAATGAGTTGCAACTATTGAAAAAAATGTGGAACATGTGAAAGCTTATTTTGTGACCTCTACCTTAAAATAACACTATCAAATCAATTATCAACATCAGCTTTTTTACTCCAGCACAAGCCCCTAGTAAAATGTAGCTTTTCAAGAAAACAACTATTAGACATGCTTACAAACACTAGACTCTGTGGTAATTTTCCTGTTACTCTAGCCCTTTTTATACCTCTAGCAAGCTTAAGGTTTTCTTAAGGTTTTACAAGACAAAATTCTTTTCTACTTTTCTCTAAAATCCGTATTCCTTTTAAAAATAAGAAACAGCAGACCTACTATTCACATTCAGTCTCTTTCAGAGCTGTTATGTCTACCTAGAAAAATGCACATTAGGAACCTATTATATATAGACAAATCAGCCACATCCTAAAAATGGCCGCTACAATGGTAGAAATAAGTAGAAACAAGTGAGATTAGGGATAAGTGGGGGTGGGAAGAGACACAGCAGCAACCAAGAGTTGGAAAGGTGTGGGCAATTGAGAGGTGGTGCCCACAACAAGGAGCAAATTAGTGTCATTCTCACATGCAGGTTTATCCAGATTAGTCAGTTCACAGAATTTTTGTTTTAGGAAAATTATTTTTTAAGGCAGCAATAAAACTCACAGTCCCTTTAGAGTGGGTATACTTCTTCTTAAATTGTCCACTGCTACAGCCCAAGAATAAGACATTCTAGGTTAGAACAAATAGAAGAAAAGAAAAAAAAAATTGGGCTTTTAAAATGTTCTCAAATCTAAGAACATTATAAATGAGGTAGGAATAGTATTGCTGCACTTTATAAAAGCGCTTAAGTTTTCAGAGCATAGTGAAGCCTTGACACAGGATGTGCAATCAGAAAATCTGGATTTATATAATAGTTCTGATGCTACTAATCACATGGTCTTGGACAAGTGATTCAAACTCTCCAAATCTCCACTGCTTTTCATTGATAAACACAAGCACTACTCGCTCGGGGTTGCCATGAGCACTAAATGAGGTCACTTACACAACTCATATGCTGCCTGCAACAAAACAGGCATCCCAATATTTTAATTTTTGTTAAGTGTCTCACAGAATCTTTAAAAATATGTTCTAAAAACCCCATTTGTTTAATTATGTTCAGTAAGTTCAGCAGCATCAGAAGCCAATCCACTGCTGTCTTCCTCTTGGTAAAGATACAAGGCGAGACTTAAAGAACGCAAAAGCAGCAGCATCAGACATGAACCTCACAGGACTTCACTGACTTCTCAAACACATCCACTGACCCCAGTGTTCCTCTTTCAGGAGTTACTTAACTTTTTGGTAAGTACAAAGTACAAAGCAACACTAGCAGAAGCTCTCAGCAGTTAACCATACAACCTTTAAAATACACAAATGGAATAAGATAAGCCAGTAAGTGGCTTGCTTAGGATAAGCATAAATTCACACAGCATGTTTATTTTTGTCATTAATTTAATAAATCGGTGTTTTTGCCTTCTTTGTGTCACGTCTTTAGTAAAAATTAGATATCACTAGTCACATTTTCTCGTGTCTTTTATCACACAATCTATAAGATGATCTCCTTACTAACTTCAAATTTCATAGTTGCAAAATAAAAGCTTTATATATAGGTTAAGTCTATTTTAAAATAAGTATATGTCTATATTTTATTTTTAACTTCATTTAAATAGTTGACTTCTTTAAAAAATGATAAAACTTTTTAAAATTATATATTTTTACCAATAATAAATTAAGATACCATGACCTCTA